>NC_139145.1:62561458-62994208 GCF_964270905.1 Leucopleurus acutus | reverse complement strand
TCTGGATGAATAGATGTGGAACTATTAACAGTTGTTACCTTGATGGGGGAGGGCGGTAGCATACAGGAGCTTTGCACTTTATTATTTACTTCTATAATGCTTAACTTCTTCAAGCTGAAGATATATTAATTTTGAATTTTAAAAAACCCAGTAAAGATGATTAAGGAAATGCACATCAACAAACCTGAGGGTAAATAAAGCTAAGGGGCTGAGGCTGCATGTCCAGCCTTGGGGTATTCGGCTAGGTGGGAGTGCAGTGTCAAGGATCCAGAGAGGTGGTTTGATTCAGGCTCTTTTGTGGGATCTTTGGTAGGAAAGGTCAAGTTTTGCTGGACCTGGAGCACAGGCAGCTCAAGGATCTGTTTCCCCATTGAGGGCAGCAAACGCCAACCAGCTTCAGAGCAGAGGTCCGGCGCAGATGCAGGGACAACCCCCTCCTCTTTCCTCCCGCGGAGCTGGCATGTGGGGAGGCTATGGTCAGAGCTTGCTCCTCCTCGGGAGCAGATCTGGGTCTGAGCCAGAGGGGAAGGAAGGGCTTCCTTAGGACCTGATCCATCTCGTAGGCTGGGAACTCAGCACAGCAGCTCTTTCCTTCTTCCCTTCCTCCCAGAGGCCCCAGAAAAACATTTGTGTTTCCCCTCATGACCCTCTAATTCTTAACATTTGGGTTCCAGATGAGCTGGTCTAGAAATCTCTGACCATACACTGGGGATCATCAGTTCTGGGAACTGACCTTCAGTCAGCATCCTGAGTATATAATAGCAAAGGGACATACGTGCTCTGAAAGATGAAACAGGTTCTATGGGAACCAGAACGAAGGAACCCCTCTAGTCCAGGGATCGGGAAGGGCTCTCTTAAGGAAGTGATGCCGGGCTCTGAGAGGTGAGTAGAAGTGGACAAGTGTGGAGGGGCATGGGGAGGGAACACTCTGGTAGACCCTCCAGACAGAGAGAATGGTGTCATGAGCCGGGGGGGCAGCAGGGAAGACGGAGAGGGATGGACAGGGGTGAGAAGGGGGACAGTGAGAGAGAAAAGAAATTATACACTTGACTACCAGCACCACGAGCCCCTCTACACACACACAGCCCCTGAATATCTTACTTGGAAGCAGATGGAGGGTGAACTGGTCAAGACCAAAGGATTCCTCACAGGGCTGGATCCCTCCTTTTACTATTCAATCCTTCACTGAGAGAGAAACTAAGAGTTGAATTGACTCAGGTGCTGCTAATTAAGAAACAATGAGAAATCTACATAAGAGGATCTGAAGTAAATATGGTAAAAATATACACTTGACTGTCTAGTTTTAATTTTCATCCTTTTTACTGGACAGGAAGCTGCAATGCCAGATGGTCTGGTTCAAGGCCACGCACTCCTTGTCCGGACTCCTGGGCCTCCTTCCTTCCTCAGGAAACGTAGGCGTTGCCCTTGGACTCAGGTGCCCAGAAACTTTTCCTCTTGAACCCAAAAAGCTCCCCACTCCAAGCCTCAGGGGTTCTCTCTGCCAACTTTCCTCTCGCCCTCGCAGACCCTGGCTCCATTCCCTCTGGTTGACGCTGCACAGCCCCTTCCTGATACCACCTGCACCCAACCTCCAGCCTCCTCTGAGCTGCACAGAGTCCTTCCTGGCCCAGCGCTTCACTCCACCATTTTATTTCCTTTGTCCCAGACCAAACTACAAGGCCCCTCTGACCAGATCCCCCCAGGCTATGAGTAATGAGAGGGGAATGGGAAGGACTCTCTCAGGACCCTTGGGCCTCGACTACCCACCCACGTCCTGCCCCTTTCTCTCTGCCTCTTCCTCGGTAGCCAGCCGTCCATCAGATCCAGAGTGCCACCTGGGAAAGCAAAGGTGCTGTGAGTATCTGAAGATGCCTTCTTAGAACTGGAATCTTGGAGCTGTTTGGCCTGAGGAGTGGCACAGGTAGAAGGCCTGGTCTGGGGCTAGAAAGCACCTCTCTGTGAGTTCTGCTTCGAAGGAGCAGGTATCTCCCAGGGAGAACGCCTTCCAGCCCCATAGGAAGCTTCATTCATGGATTCGGTGGGCCACTGTGGGCCGGCTCTCCTTATGAGGAGATGGTCTGAGATGGTCAGACCAGAATGAGGCCACGGTCATCTGGGTTTCTGCAAGATGAAATAAAATATAAAGAATCTCTTTTATAAAGATAAGAGGTTCTTAGCCTCTTGGCGATCACAAACCCTTAGAATGGATGAAGGGTCCTCTCGCCAGGAAGATGTCCATGGGCAAAAGTGCCCAAAGCTCTGCACACAGCGAGGGGTCCACCCTGCAGAGGGCCAGGGAGAGCCCGGGCCTCCAGATAAGCTGTGTGCCAGTGGGCGGGCAGGCACCCGAGTCCCTTTCCCCAGGCCAGAGAGGGCAAGGGTGACCTAGTCTCATCCTGGGTCTGGTGCCCAAGTCCTGGCTGCAGGGAAAGAGTGAGTGAATGAGTACCTTTCTTTTCTCTTTGGGGACAGTGCCATCACATAGGGGCCCTTGCTCTCTACCAACATTTCACTGCGGCAAGAATTTTCCTCCAGGTTGAGAGGTGAGTGAAATGCTATTTCCAATGCTTTCATAAGGGAAAAGTCTACAGAATTCACCCTATGGCCTTGAAACAGTCTGCTGACTCCTGACCAGCCAGCCAGATCTAGGGCCTTCCTAGGTCACTCTGAGAGGAAAGTACACTCCTAGACACACACAGGGGTCAAGAGACCAGTCTCTACAGTAGAAACTTGTCTGGGCTCCAACCTTTGCTGGAATGCTGACCAGGGCAAAATAAATGAGGTCTCTGCAATTCAAATAAACAAACAAACAAACAAAAAAACCACGTCTCGTAAGGGAATGAGAGCAAAGTCTACAGGAGCCCTGGCTTAGTCTAAGACTTCTCTATCCATTTAAATTTTTAAAACAATTTTATTGAAGTGTAGTTGATTTACAATTTTGTGTTAATTTCTGCTGTATAGCAAAGTGATTCAGTTATATAATATTCTTTTTCATATTATTTTCCATTATGCTTTTTCACAGGGTATTGAATATAGTTCCCTATGCTACACAGTAGCACCTTGTTGTTTATCCATCCTATATATAATAGTTTGCATCTGCTCACCCCAAACTGCCCATTCTTCCCTCCCCCGCCCCCTCCCCCTTGGCAACCACAAATCTGTTCTCTATGTCTGTGTGTTTGTTTCTGTTTCGTTGATATGTTCATTTGTGTCGTAGTTTAGATTCCACATATAAGTGACATTATATGGTATCTGTCTTTCTCTTTCTGACTTACTTAGTATGATACTCTCTAGGTCCATCCATGTTGCTGCAAACCCATTTCAATTTATAATGAACTTACCCTGCCCCAACCCAGAGGATAAGAAATGAAATTGTTTTCCCTGTCAATTTGGGGTGTTCCTCCCACATTTTTCCCTCAAGGTAATAAGCGAAAAAATTGCCTTTTGTATGTTTTGCATTAGGATTCAATTAACAAACATTTGCTGCGGGTCTGCAATGTGCCACTATACACCAGGCATCACAGCAATGAATTGGACAGATGTGTCCCTACCCCTTCCCTACACCACAGAAATAAGTCCAGGTGCAGTAAGTCTTCCCACAGGCGCTCCTGGAAGTCTTGTCATCTAGGAGTCATGGAGGAGTCCCCACCACCACCTTGGGAGGAAGTGACATTTAACACCTCCTGGAAGGGTGAAAGAAGCACGTGGGGCTCAGTCTTCCATGGGGCCTGTTTGCCCCAGACATACTTTCCCAGCTCTCCAGTGTTCCATCTCACTCCTGCCCTTCCCATCAGTAGGTGTGCAGGGGGGTGAGACACAGTCCACACAGTTATGGGGCCACAACAGGAAGATGGTACAAAGTCCCAGGAGTGCCAGCTGGGGTGGGTCTGGGCTGGCCTTGGGTAGAAGCCACAAGTAGGACAGAAGTCACAGTCCTGAAATGTTGGTAGAGAGCTTGTCCTTCGAGTAACCCCATCGTCCCTCCTCCTCCCCCCCAGTAGCCCTGTCTCTTCTCGGGGAAGGCAACCACCTAAGGCGCAGCTCTGACATGTGGAGCGCGTTAGGATAATGCCACATCCCAGCCACGGCCTCCAAAGCCCTGGGTCATCCTGCCCACCTCTCCAGGCCCAGCCCCACTGGCTGTCTGTGTCCGACGTTGGTCTTCTCTCAGTTTCTAATTGTTACCACCACGCTCCTTCTGTCCGTGGGGTCTTCACACGCTGTTCCCTCCTCTGCCTAGAAGGCTTTCCCCTGACTCATCCCCACCCAACCTTCACCCTCACTTAACTGCCTCTTGTTCATCCTTCAGATCTCAGCTCAAGCACCATTTTGTCAGAGCAGCCTTCCCTGCCCCCTGGTTCTGTGTGCTCCTTGGCCCTGGTTCCTTTTTATACAGCATGGTTATTTGATCGATACCTGTCTCTCCTACTAGTTCATACAATCTGTGCGGGCAGGGACTGGTCTGTTTTTGGTCACCGTGTGTGGCATCTGTCACAAAGCCTGTTGCATAGTAGGCTATCAGTAAAAGTCTGATGAATGCTTGGATGGATAAATGGATCAAGGAATGTCTTTTATGGAGGAAGCTGTCTGTACCAAGCTGATCCCCTGGCGCTTACTTTGTGTGCTGGGTTGGCAGTGGTGGAGTCCAGGGAGCCCAGGGTGTCTGCCATGCCCACAGCAACCTTGTCAGGAAAGTGGCCCGAGCCACTCCATTCCTGGAGGGGTCGTTGTGACTTGTGCCCTGTGGTTTGAGTGGAAGCAACTTTATAGCTCTGGCTACGGTTGCCCCGATGAGGTCTGACGCCCCTGCCAAGTGGCAAATGCACTGGATGCGGAGAAGGCAATACTTTTTGAGGAGGATTGGCATGAAATTCTACCCAGTAGAATTCATTTTGGGTGATGGCAGACTTGGGAGTTTCTCTTGAGAAGTCTAACTACCAGAAATTCTGGAAAAGTGAAAAAAGTAAAGGAGGATCACTCTAGGGCTGGCTCAATCCCCAGCCATGCCCTGAGTTATTGTTCTAGAAGACTGCTGGATAACCCAGCCTTGGTAGCCCTGGGAACAGAGCGACTCTGTGGCTGAGGAAACCACATCTCCTGCCACACTGCGCTGCCCCATAGCCTTGCAATACGCCTCCTTTACCACTGGTGATTCATGTCCATCCCTTCCTTTCCATTTTAAGGAGTAAGAACAATCCTAGTGTGAGGATGAGGGGTGGGTTTCTCTGTGTGTTTGTCCTCATAGTGTGCTGAGTAGTTACTTTAGTTACTTTAGTTACTTCTTTAGTTACTTCTTAAGGTGTTCGGAGTCTCTACAGCAAGCAGCTAGGGACCACACAGCACAAAGACCTGTGTCTTTTCTTCCTGATATGCTCACGTAGCTGTGGCACGTTAGCCTGCTGCTCCAATTGTTCATGGCATCCTAGTAGTTCCAGAACTGTTGGGGTCCTTAAGGTGACATATCACAGCCCGGTGAAGACATGGCCTGTTTGTGAGTCAGTGGTAATCGCCAGCCCCCCAGGTGCTGAAGCTTTCAGGAGTCAATGCAGGTGTGGGTGCCTGGGTGTCTGGGTGCCTTCGTTACTCCAATTTCTTTGCGGTTATGTCAATGTTACAAAAACCAATAAAGCAAGCAAGATGTGAGTGTATCTATGTCCATGAGGTTGCTTATAGACCTAAAAAATGAAATCCAGATGTGTGATGATGAGATGCGTAGAGGGAGGAAAAAAATTTGCAGTTTAAAAGTTTAGCTCAGGCGGGACTTCCCTGGTGATGCATTGGTTAAGAATCTACCTGCCAATGCAGGGGACATGGGTTCGATCCCTGGTCTGGGAAGATCCCACATGCTGCAGAGCAACTGAGCCCACAGGCCACAACTACTGAGCCTGTGCTCTAGAGCCCGCAAGCCACAACTAGTGAGCCCGCGTGCTTCAACTACTGAAGCCCACGCGCCTGGGGTCCATGCTCTGCAGCAAGAGAAGCCACTGCAATGAGAAGCCCGTGCACCGCAATGAAGAGTAGCCCCCACTTGCTCCAGCTAGAGAAAGCCAATGCAGCCAAAAATGAAAAATAAAAGTTTAGCTCAGGCAGTGCTGATCAGAAGAATAAAAGGGTGTTTTGGGTCCATCTTAGTTAGGCAGACTGGAAAGGGAGCCATTTACACCTGTTTCCTGGCTTGTTTGCAGTCCTTGTGAGCAGGGGCCCTGCCTGGTTTTGATCTCTAAGGCATTCCCAGCGTCTGGCCCAAGGCCTGGTACATAGCGAGCCCTCCACAACTGTTTGTTGAGTGAATAAATGGATCAGAAAGTAGGTTTCAATCCTGAAGCCAGAGATCAGAATAGACAACTGACTGAAGGAAGAGATAGGGAGGGAGGGTCAAGGAGAGAGGCGAGTATTCTTTTCCACTGATATCTTTATCTCCAAATAGCCTTATTTTTCATGAAAAAAATAGAGGAATGTTTGGGACCTTTTCCTTACCATTATAGTGCCTGGCATATAATAGAAACTCATCCAGCAAATCATAAGCAAAGAAGATAAATATTTTAATCTGTATGACAAGTAGACTCCTTTCCTGTGGTCCTGAAAACCGGAAGCATTCCCAGATGGTTTTTGCTCAGACCCCAGAGACATCATAGCCAGGACCACATTGGAGCTCAGACATCGCATTTTTGGCAGAATGACCCGGCAGGGGGCTCCCACTACTCCATCCATGACACATTCAAGGCAGGCGACTTTGTTGACTTCTTACCTCATTTTTAAATCGTTTGAACTCTGGTTTTTAGCACACAGTGCGATAGCACTCTTAACAAAACAGGTTTGTGGAAGCAACACAGATGAGATCAACCCCCCTGGACCGCTTAGCACAGCGCCTCTCTACAATGGAAACATTACACCGCATGACTTCGGGTAGCCAGAGTGGGCTTAGAGGAGCTTAACTGATTTGATTCATCAGTTCAAATCACCTTTAATGTGGCACATTAGTAATGCCACCATATTGTAAACGATACATCCACAGAGGCATTAGTCACTATACAAATAGAATTAAAAGGTTTCACTACACTTTAAGATAAACATGTTGGAACAGTAACTCCATTCACTCAGGGCCTTTTGAGCTTGTTCCTTCAGGGTCCTTACCTGACTGTTAGAATAAACACAGAGTTTTATGGCCTACTTGCTCTGTGTGACTTCACCGTCACCAAATGACACACATTCAGTTTAGAAATTGCATTTGTGTTCATCCACACATTTATTTATTTGTTCATTCATTCTTTTATTTAGTAACTGAGATTGTTTTCCAGCTCAGTTCAGAGAGTATTGTGGTTCCCTGGCTATTCTCATGAGTCACAGGAACCATTTTGTTGGAGTGCAAAAGTTAAGAATACTTCAATGCCGGTGAGTCAAGAGAGCAGGCAGCGTGCATAGTAGTTAGAGCAGGAGTTTGGGTGTCAGACACGCCTGGATTTGAATTCTAGTATCATTACTAACAATCTGTATGAACTCAGACGTTGACTTCACTTCTCTGAGTCTCCATTTCCTTATTGTAAAGTGGCTGTGAAACATCTCACCTCCCACCATCTCTACATTGTATATCTCTTCCTTCTTATGCACCTCTCATAGGGTCAAGAATCATGTGAAGTCCATTCTCTATGTCTGCGTCTTTGGGATAGGGAGGGTGGGAGGGAGATGCCAGAGGAAGGAGATATGGGGATATATGTAAATATAGCTGATTCGCTTTGTTATAAAGCAGAAACTAACACACCATTGTAAAGCAATTATACTCCAATAAAGATGTTAAAAAAAAAAAAAGAATCATATGAAGATCCCTGAGAGATCAGGAGGAACAAGCAGGCCTCCTGAAGGAAGCAATTAAGTTGCCCTGGGAAGGAAAGGTAGGACAGGGTGTCGGAGGGGCCATTCCCTACAGAGGTTACTGTGAAAGCAGGAGTGTGTTGATGGGAATGGGATGGCATGTTGGAGGGAGTGGGGACAGCAGAGACCAGCTTAGTGACGGGAAAGGCGGGTGGTACAGGGGCATGGTGGGAGGAGTCAGAAGACACAGGGTCATGGAAAGCAGAGAGTGCAAGACTTTATAAAATGCACAGAGTGAGGATTGGGGCCTAGGTACAGAATATTTCAGCCAGATTCTGTTATATCTTTCAATGATCAGCAAAGCATTTTTGCAAACATCAGGGCTTAAAAAAGACACCCTCCGCCGAGATGGAGTCAGAAACATTTCTGGGAGTTATAACCCCTAGCAGGCTGTAGAAAGATGTGCATTCACAACAGCTAGTTACTTAATGGCTTGTGCCTTAGTTACTTCATTGAGAAAAAGGAGGATGACGGTGTTAGCTATAGCAACTACATTGTAAATTTTCTGTGGTATTTAATAAAATATATAAAGCACACTGTTCTGTACTTAGCATAAAGTATGAGTTTGGTCAATATTAACTATTATTGTACACATGAAGAGATGTCTGGCAAGATTTTCCGTCAACTGATTAACCATGGTTATTTCTGTTTGCGTGATTTCAAGTAACTTTTACTTTTTTTGGTCTTTTCTCTATAATTTGAATTTTTCTAAAAAACATGCAATATTTTTAAAAAACATTAAAGTATTTTTTTTAAAAATCCATACTTAGCAATGAAACATTTCAGGAGATGTAGTCTAGAAGGATGCAACTCTGTAACAGCCTTTCAGATGATCAAACTGAATAGTTTAACCCTTTAGCACTAAAAACTCCATTTCAGAAAAGGGTCTTGGTTTTTCATTTTCCTGATGGAATGGTCTATGATATGTGGGGAGGTTTTTACAAAAGAAGAGATCCTCAAAGTATGAAAAATCTCCTCCATTGTAAATACCTGGGCTTACAACTTTGAAATGACAGATTTTGATTTTCTAGTTTCTGATTTTTCCATCAAATGTTCAAGGATTGTGAAGATAGAAGACAACCAAACATTCCCCCTGGAGACTATGAACTTCACTTCACCAGGGCAGACCTTTGTAGTCCCAGTACTTGGCCCAGTGCCAGAGACGTAGTTGGTACTACATAAATATTTAAGTTGAACGAATAAATGCATCAATGAAACCTAAATCTAAGGGCTGAGTTTTTGCTTGGGAGGTGGGGGGAATGACACCCTATTACATATTAAAATTTGATTAGGAAATTTAAAAAAGTTAAATGCAAGCAAAGTGATTTTACTAGGAGTAAATGTAAAACCAAAATTGAAGGAGAAAATCCAATGACTGTTTATTGAGGGCCTATGGCACTCCAGGCCCTGATCTAAGTGTTGAGGATTCAGTTGTGAAGAGGAGCTTAACTCCAGTGGGGAACATAAGCTTTGATCAAGTCATGACATGTGAGAAGAGAGTCCCATGAGGGAAAGAGCTGGATGCTCTGGACGTGTACACAGGGGTGGAGGGGCAGGTGGTGTGGAGTGGCAGAGAAAGCTTTTGTAAGGAAGGGACCTTTAAGCTGAGACTTGGGTTGGTGAGAAGGAGTGAGACAGGTGAGGAGTGGTGGGCAGGGCATTTCAGAAGTTACCAAGGTAGAGGGCGAGAACAAGCAGAGGGAAGCACAGGTATAAAGCCTTAAGTTGGGGAGTAGCTCGTGGCGTGTGAGGAACAGAAAGAAAGCCAGTGTGGGCAAGGTACATGTGAGAGTGTTGGCAATGGCAGGGACCACATCACTCGGGGCGGGGCCATGGTAGAGGGTTTATCCTAAATGCAGTGGGAAGACCTTGAAGAGCTTTGCTTTGAGAATGACCATAACCTCATTTACATTTTCAGCATGTGGTATCTATTGGGTGATCAAGGGATTGGAGCAAGGCTGAGTAGAAGCAGATGATGGTCCAGGTGAGAAATTATAGTGACCTGGACGAGGACGTGGACCTGACTATTGGTGGCTGGTAGATGTGGAAAGAAGTGGTTAGATTTAAGGTATGGCTTGAAGGTAGAACTGACGAGGCCTGATGCTGGATTGGAAGTAGAAGTATGACCTGATTGAACCCTGACTACTCCATCCAAACAGCAGCCGTTGTTCTTCCTTATCCCAGCACTCCGGCCCCCGACTCCCATTCGTGGTTTTATTTTTCTACCGAGCGCTCATTACCATGTGATATGCCAAATTTTACTTGTTTTCATATTTTTTAAAATTATCTGTTTACTCTCTGAGAGCCGGGATTTTTGTCTGTTTTGTTTAATGTCTTTTTCCTGGTGCCCAAAATTATGCTTGATGCCTAATGGGCATTCAATACACATCTGTCACATTCTTAAAAGAGGGAGTTAACAAATGAATAAATAAATGAGGATGAGAGATAGGGATAAGCAAAGAATGTTTTAGTTGGTTATTACAGCATACCAAACCACCCCGGAATATCAGTTGTATACCATAACAAACATTTTTTTTCCCACTTACGGGTCTGTGAATCAGCTTAGGTAGGTGAGCTTCAGGCTGCAGGTCTGTCGAGCTAGGCTCCAGGCTGTGGGTCGGGATCAGCTCTGCTCTTTGTGTATTTTCATCCTCCTTGGACCAATGCCTACCTCAGGTCTATTCTCCTAATGGTAGATGGCAAAAGCACAAAAGACCAAGCCAAATTACCAAGCATGTCTAAAGATTTATGTTCATGTCATGTCTACTGTCCAAAGTCAACATGGCCAAAGTCAACATCAAAGAGGCAAAGAAGTATGCGCCACCTTTTCTAGAGGAAGTTATGGCAAAGTCACATGGCAAATGGTATGGATGTATAGTGTGTACTCCTTCCACAACAGGGAGGGAGTGACGTTTTAGAACAATAATCCAGTCTATCACAGATGACTGCCAGGTATGAGCAACTATGTGGATAGAGCTATTCATTGATATGGCAAAGATTGGAGAAGGACCAGGTTGGGGAGGAAGAATGAAAAACATCAGGAGTTACATCTGGACCTGATAAATCCAGTTATACTGCCAAGGGCAGACGTTACAAGTGGCAGACACATAACTAGCTTAAACTAAAGCAGAACGTATAGGGTAATGTGATTGGGAAGTGTAAGGGAGATCTGTTGAGCTTCAGGAACAGCCAGATGAAGGGGCTTTGTCAGGGCTTTGTCTTCTCCTCTCTATCTCGGCTCTGATTCTCTCTTTTGGCCTCATTTTCAAGCAAACTCCCTCTACATGGTGGCAGGATGGCCCCTGGTAGCCTCAGGGTCACGCTTAGCTTAGCAAGGGTGACAATAAGAAGGAAGGCTTCTCTCTCTCAATATCCATACATCAGTCTAAGAGATGACACTTGTTACTTTGCTTGAGTCATATGTTCTTCTATGAACCAATCACAGTAGCCTGGCTAGCAGGGAACTATGGTAACCCTCCTGGGCCATGTACCCACCTCTGGGGTAGGGTGTCTGGTCCTGTGGTTAAAATAGAAAGGAAATGGTACCACAGAGGAAGCAGGAGAAACTGGATTGGAGAGTATGGCAGGCAGACAAAATCCACAACTACTGTAGCTCAGCAGAGACGTTAAGAGCATTTAGGTTTAAGGGCATTTAGGTTGCTTCCGTGACCTGGCTATTTTAAATAGTGCTGCAGTGAACATTGGGGTGCATGTGTCTTTTTGAATTATGGTTTTCTCTGGGTATATGCCCAGTAGTGGGATTGCTGGGTCATATGGTAAGTCTATTTTTAGTTTTTTAAGGAACCTCCATACTGTTCTCCATAGTGGCTGTATCAATTTACATTCCCACCAACAGTGCAAGAGGGTCCCCTTTTCTCCACACCCTCTCCAGCATTTATTGTTTGTAGACTTTTTGATCATGGCCCTTCTGACCGGTGTGAGGTGATACCTCATTGTAGTTTTGATTTGCATTTCTCTAATAACAGTGATGTTGAGCCTCTTTTCCTGTGTTTTGGCCATCTGTATGAAAATATATGTTTTTAAAATAAGTGCTTAAATATCGCTTACTACGTGCCAGGCACTGTTCTAAGTCCCTAACAAGTCTCTATTCATTTAATCCAAATAATAATCCTATTAAGTTAATTTTACTGTTACCTCATTTTACAGATGCCAAGACCGAGGCACAGATTGGGTAAGAAACCTGTTCAAGGTCACACACGTAGTAAGCAAGAGAGTCTATGTTCAAACCAGGAAGTCTAGCTTTGGAATGCTCACCACTACGGTTTTATCTAGTTAAAGGGCATCCTGGAGAATGAGAAGTTTCTGTCCTCTTGCCCTCTCCCCAGTTCCACAACACTTCCAGATTTTCACCTGCTGCTCTGGATTTGCAATGGAGTGCACATGTGGTTTGGCTCGTCAGAGACTATGTGTCTGAGGATGAAAACTGAGAATGTAGAAGCGGGGAGGTCAGTTGAGTTAACTCAGAGGGTGTTTGCCATCAGGAGGGACAGATGCTGTTTAAGTCAGGAAGAAATGAGCGTTCACTCCAAGCCTTGCTTTAGAAAGCCTCTTTGTTTTATGACTCTGGGTGCATGCAACCCTTTTAATTTTGTGTTTTGGATTCCAGCCATAGCAGGCCTTCTTTAATGTAACAGATGGCTGGAGACGGGCAAGGGGGTTCCTATTCTCTACATGAAGCAGCCTTCCCTAGAGAGGAATCTCGCAATTATGTTGCTCTGCAAAAGAGAGGAGAAGAAAAGATTAAAATGGACACATTAAATTTACACCACACGTAAAGTAACCACTGCTTTAGGCATCTGCAGACATTTGGAGGTCAGGAAAACTTTTGAAAATCTGATGAAAGCTACAGACCTTTTCTGCAGAAACTTTGTACATAGGTATATATACAGAAACGTGCATGTTCATTCCAGGGGGGCTCCTGGAGGCTCTGATGTCTATCCCTGAAGCTTCAGGGAGTCTCTGGCCCCAAGATTCCTGTGCTTCCAGGGGAGACAGCTGTTACTCTTTTACTTTACTTTTCCTTTTTTCGATACATTAAGATTCTCAAGTTCTGTGTTGTGAAAATAAAGGACCTGTGGACTATTAAGGGATCATTTCACACCAGGACACTCACATTTTACTGGAAAAAAATCCTGTCAAATATTGGATAAAGTCACTTCAGTGTATTCTCTGGTTGGCACAGAACCTTGGCTCATTCTGTTAAAAACTAACGAAATTTCTTTTGAAAATTGTAACATGATTTTTTTCTCTCTGGGATCGTGGGGTATGTCTTTGCAGATCATTTCTTTGGGACTTCACTCTTCTCAGAACTTTCCTCAGTTTAGCTCTGCCTTCTACACCGTTTCCAATATTAAGGATGTGGGGTGGGGCTAGTTTGTCAGTTGAAGAGCATAGAATTTTCAGAACTTGGAAAGGTGGCTTTATTGTTTCCTGGACAATGTCCAGAGGAGTCACACAAACTTAGACATTTCTTCTTTTGATGTCCACTTGCCACGACTGTGTGAGGAAGTGAGAGGTTTCTTAGGTGGCTACCAGGACCCTTTATGGATCTCTGTGATGTCATTCACTGATACTTCCACACTGGGTGACCCCTCTGAACATCACCACGTCCTTCCACTTCTACTGGGTGTGCACTGGTCATTTAGAGAGAATCTTCTGAGCTATAGCAAAGGGTCGGAGTGAGATCTATATTAAATATATGGAAACCAAACCCAATTTGCCTCAATTACCCTACATTTAAAAATAAAAGTTTAAAAATATGGAAAGACTGAGTTAATTATTCCAGTTCTTCTTTTTCCATATATACTCCCACATTTCCTGAAAATTTTCTCTATATTGGATCTGCAAAATTCAGGGTGGGAGTAGGTCATTGACCAAACATTTAGGCTGGTTCTTTACATCAAATGAATAAATAACACAGTTATTGGAAAAATTCAAAGAAAGGGCTCATTTTCTCCCTAAACATCAACTCAACTAGAGGGAAACTGTTTTGGGCTTAAATCAGGGTTTGTGAACCTCAGCACGATTGATATTCTGGGCTGGATAATTCTTGGTAGAAGGAGGCTGTCCTGTGTATCGTAGAACGTTTAGCAGCATCCCTGGCCTCTACCCAGTAGATGTCACTAGCACCACCCTCCTAGATGTGACAACCAAGATTGTTTTCAAATATTGTCATATGTTCCCTGGGGGCCACAGTCACCCCTGCTTGAGAAGCATTGTCCTAAATTATCCAGAATTAGGTTTCTCTGTAAGTAATATAAAATTGAGTACTGAAGCTGCTTCTGTTTGATATTTCTGATCAGGTGAATGCTAAACTGAAAAAGCAGATTGTCTATTTTGATGCCGCACTAACTATATGTATCTGTTCAGGTCATCCTGTTCTGCATTTGCTTTTAGATCCCATTTGATTGCCCAAAACAGGGACTTCCTTACTCCTTTCCTATGGCTCTGACAGGCCTGTTCATTTGCTGTTTGATAATCTTTTTCACTATACAGATCTTTAATGAGCTGTCTGATTTTTTTATGCCCTTTGAGGTCTGGGTAATGTCTCAGTTCTTTGGAAGGAGTTTGCCTTCCTGTCTTCTATGTTATCATCTGTTCCGATTTAAGACCTAAGCTGAGCCTACACAGCAACTTGGAGAAGTTGGTGTCTCTGGTTGATTTGATCAGTATTTGGACACATAGTTCAGGAAGCAAAACTGTTGGCTTTGAGATCAACATGTGATTGTCAGAAGGAATCCCGTAATCACAAATTGTTCTCTCCATATGTGGGTGCAGTGACTGCAAGACAGCAAACAGTTTGTTTTGGGAAGGATTTTACTGGCTGTTTGAAGCCAGGAGTGGCTGAAACATACAAAATATTTAAACCAAATTTTTATGTCTTATAATGTTCAACAAAGCTCTCTGCAAACATCAGTTCTGGGAAAAAAATAAAAAAGTCATCCTCCAAGGCAGGGTTGTGGGCACTTTTGGGAGTTGTAAAGCCATGTGGGCTCCAGAAATATGTGCTTTCCAAGGGCTGGAAACTTCTGAATTAACAACAAGTAATCAGTGAGTGTGACAAAGAGTTAAAGTACACAGACTTTACTTTCACAAAGTTTATGATGTAGTAAAGAGTTTTAAGACGTAGACCTGAGATTGCAAACTGATGGCCAGCAGGCTAAATTGGGACCATGGATTTGTTTTACTTGGCTTGTACAGGGTTGGCCTCTTGAATGTCTAAGAAAGAAAAAAGAATGAAAGAAGTTGCTAAACTGAGATTTTTGTATTAAAATCTGGATTTCCAGCTGTTTTTGAAAAATCAGAAGATCTGCCAACACTGGGTCCTTATTCCCACATTTCCCCATGGTGACATTTGGCTGGAGTGAAATAGCAGCTGCTCTCTCTAGTTCCCCACCCTGGCGCACTACATTCCCTCACCAGGCCTCTGTCCCTATCTGAGATGACTACCCTTAATGCAGAGACTCAGACAACTTTCACCACGCCTCTTCACTGTGGAAACAAACTGCTAAAGCCTGGAGCAAAATAGCAGATTCCCATTTGTTTCAGGAGAGATGACCCTGGCTCAGGCCACCTTGGTGGCACTAGAGGCAGTGAGCAGCGGTCAGATTTGGGATATATTTTGAACATGGCATTGGTAAGATTTCGTGATAGTTTGGTTTAGGGAATGAGAGAGAGGATTTGAAAATGACTCCAATTTTGATTTTTATTTAGATTAATTTATTTCAAAAGCAAACCTACAGTGGAATATTGGAAAACCAGGATTGAACTTTTAAAAATGAAAACAAAATTATTTAAAAGTTTTTCTTCACTAGTACTCTCCGAATTGGGTGCCCTAGATGGTACTATTACCCTTTTCTGGGAAATGCTGACACTTTGGGGAATTGGGGAAGGGGAGAGCATTGAGAAGAGCCCCAGTAACTACAAAAAGAGAATTCGGCTCTTGCCCCCAGAGACGGAGTAGACAGACATCAGTCTATGGATGGCCTCTGTGCACCTCGTGTCCCCACCTGTCCAGGACGGTGTATCTTGAACTACTGGGGTGTCAGTACGTGGGCAGGCCTACTTCAGGGAGCAGTGGGGGATGGTAGAGGCTCCAAGATTTCCACGTGGGAGGGGGCTTAGGGCATCCAGTAAGAAGCTGCAAGATGTTCAGAAGCTTGTTTTGAAGCTACTTTTTCACAAAAAGAGGACTCTCTTCTCTCAGATTTATATTACAAATCATTAAGAGTAGCAAAGTTGTATCCGAAGATGTTTTTATTTACACTTTATACGTGACTGGGAAAATCTCCAACTGTCCATGTCGAGGACAATTATTTTATAATGTGGGTTGATTTGGTTAGTGGAGACTACTAGTGCCTATCAGGACGGTGGGAACTAGCCGACTGCCATTTCTGGGGCTGGCCATGGACGAGAGAAGCCTCCGGCAGATCGGAAGCCAGAGTTTGCGGGCACCGAGCCAAGCGCGGTGGCTTCCTTCAGCCGCTGTAGCTAGGAGGCCCTTCCCTCGGTGGGTCCCACAGCGGTCACTCGGCGGCTTGCGCGCATGCGCCGACCCCGCGGCGTCCTCCCCGGCTCCTTCCCTCCTTCATCCGGGTCCTGGGCGAGCGGGCGCCGTGCGCGTGTCCCGCGGCCGAGCTGCTAATAAAGTTGCGCTGTGGGCAAGCGCAGCTACGGCGCCGGGAGAGCGCGCGTCGCCGGCCCGTGAGTGAACGTGGGGTCCCGGGAGGGGCGGGCGAGGGGCACCGGGGTTGCAGGCTCTACCCGGACGCGGCTCTGCCCTAGCGGCCGGACTCGGGCCGAGGCGGGGGCGTGCGGCCGCGGGCGGAGCGGAAACCACCCGCCTGAGGGGCGGGAGGTAGGCCGAGTCCCGGCCTGCCGGGGTCCAGGCGGGCGGCGGTGGTGCGGCCCGTCTGGCTGCGGAGGCCTCGCCTGCCCCGGGGCGTCCCCGGACTGTGGCGGGAGGCGTTCGGGACGCCCTCGCGGGGATCCCCGGCCCCCCTTCTGTCCGGAGGAGCGGTTTGTTCTCCCTCATCCAAGCGCCACCCTCAGTACACACCCCTGGTAGAATTGCCGAGCTCGGCGGAGCAGCCTGGTCGGCTACATTGCAAAGCCGTCCAGTGGCTTGATGAATCCGTGCCGCCGTCGCTTTGTGTTTCAAAGATAAGGATCTACGCTTATCGGTGGAAATTACACTCTGGGCAGTTGTGACCTGCTGCTGCGCTCAGCTGGTAGTTAGACCCGGTTTCTGCCACTTGCCATGCCAGTTTTCATTATTGCAAAGATTTCTTCTACTTTATGTAAACTTTAGCTGCAAGGAAAACGACTAGCGAGGTCTGTTTGCCTTCACCATATTCACCCCCTACTGGGGTCCTTTACTTCACTGTCTGTTCTCGTATTCCGGTCTGTCCCCCTCCCCCTCCCTCTTTCCTGCCTTCCCCTTTCAGCTGCTGTTATTACGTGGAGTTTGGAGCCTAAGCTTTGAAAACTCCCATGTGGCGCCTGTCTTAAGTCGGAGCATGCTCAGTAGCCAAAACAGATTTTGGTTGCAAAAAGAACTGGGGCGAGGATAGTCGGTTATTTGGACGTTTGCCCGCTTCCTAACAAAATGTTCCAATTCTGGTTTGGATGGCATTGGAGAGTGGAGCTGTAGGCCAGCCTAGAGGTGAGGAATGCCTGAACACCCTGGGCCAGATCTCTATCTTGATTGTAGAGACATTGTTTCCTGACCAGCTGGAGGTTTAGAGAGAGACTGGGGGGCCGGGGGAAGCATTCCTGGCTGCCTGTGAGTTTATATGGGTGTGGCACTCCCTGTATCTTGTTTACCTTATCTTTCTGTGGAAAAAGTTTTGAAGTCTGGTTGGGTTTGTCACATCATGCCTGTTGCCTAGCACCACCAAAAGTGTTCTTATCTAACAACGAAGACTGGATAGGTGGAAGGTTGTGGGTTGGCCTCACAGAAGTTGAGAGGAAGGGGTACTTGAGTTGCTGTTTTTTAAATTCTTATTTATTTATTTATTTGTTGATTCGGCAGGTGAGTTGTTATAAATTCTTTTTTAAATTCTGTTTTTAAACGGGAGTAATTAAATTTCCTTAGAGTACCTGAATTGCCCAGAATGAATTAGTTTTTAACTTTAATTTGAAAGCTGAAAGGTTGAAAACCTTAATCCCAATAGATTAGTAACTTTCCAAGCAGTTTAAAGTTGCTGCTAGATGCCAGTTTTGTAGGGAAGACAGTACCTAGACATGATGTGAACATTTATTGATCTGAATATTTTTATGCAATTAGTGTGTTCCAGATTCAGTAAATAGGAATTATTTATAGATCTGAACAAATTATTTTATATTCTTCCTTTTACCGCTACTTTGGTAACTTTTTTCCTCTAAGATGAATCAGAGGTTACAAGAATATGAAACAGTTCTTAAGAAACAAGTTAACAAAGTGTAACCTTCGTAAAGGTTGTATTTATTATATTTAGATTTTTAAAATTTAACCTTTGCATAATTGTCTCTATAGCATCCTCCGTTCTTCTCTCTCTACCTTGCTGCTCCCTTAGTCAGTGTGCCTTTCCTTTTCACATAGCTGCTGTTATCGCATACACTTTACCCCTTTATTTTTGTTAATAAAATAGATTTGTCATTTATGCTTCCATTCCTTTCCGATCACAGCTGAAATAGGCAATAAAAGTTTGATGAATCTTCCCAACTAACTTTCCTCTTAGATTTTTAAATGCATCCATATGATATGGTCTAGTTAAAAGAAGAGAACAGTGAACGGAAAGAGAAAAGAATAAAATATTTTTGTAGGTTCTGTGCAGATTTGATGGAATTACCTACTTGTCTGGTTCACTGCGATAGGCTCCACAAAAATGGGTTTGTTGATGTGTGTTGCATTTCTTTCCCCTCTGGCAAAGTCAGTTATTAATTTCAGAGGGAGACAGTGGCAGAATGTTGTTACTAATGAGGTTTGAATCAGATTGACTGGTTATGTAACATGTTGCTGGGAGTATTATTAAAAGTTGCCTTCTGTAGCAAGGTAGAGGCAAGTAAATTCTGCTTACCCTCTTCACTGGGTTTTAATTCTTGGCTGAACCTGAAGGCACATTAGACTATAACCATAATTATACCTGGGCAGCCTGTCTGTTTCCTGTTTTCATCATGAACCCAAACATGATTTGCAGTGATGATCTTTTTTGTCCCTTGCATTAAGCAGAGGCAGTATGTTTTCGCCTGCTTCTGAAAACAGATTTGTAACTTGGTCAGATCAAAGATACTGGCTTCTTAGTGTTTTGAAGACTAGGCAGTAAAATATCAAAGTTTTTAATTTCTTTGTAACTTGAAATACTATCTTAAAAAATCTGTTTCACACATATTGTTTAATTGTAAATTTTAATGTTACCAGTAGTTTGTAGAGTCTTTGAGTAAGAAAGCCCTTTTTGTTTATGACTTACCAGTGTTTATTATTAACCAGATGTATATGTTGATTCAGGCAGTGAGCCACGCATTTGGGTGAATTTCATAGCTGACTTGAGTACTCTTCAGGATATAGCTGCCTTTATTCCCCTGGTTTATCAGTCTTCCCTGTTCGCTTTACTTCTAGAGGGTCTATGTTCTTTGCCTCTCTTTTTTTGTGCTTCATACTAAGCACAAAAAAGAGACTGAAATAGTTTCTTTACTTCAAATGTTACAGGTGCTGTATACCCTATGGGTTTGCCAGTGTATTGATAAGGTCAAAGACATTGGAGAAGATTTCTTTTTGTTAGGGACAGTCTTATTAAAGGAAATCTTATAAACAGCCTGGGGGATGGTTCTTATTTCTACCGGTCTGGATATTTTGGAGAAAAGAATATCTGGGAGGATAGGACCCAAGAAGACTGTACAGAGATAGTATGCATTCTCCACCAAAGATGATGATGAATGACCTCACAAAGTCTCTCCATGTTTTTTTACACCTTGTTTTTCTACTTCCAAAGTTAATAGAATAAAAGTAATTGAAATTCTTAGTGCTGGATTATCCAGTTTATTGCCATTACCTAGATCTCTGAATCTGAGCGGTGCATTTACTACTTGGAAGGTTAAGATATAAAATTCTCTTTGAAGAATTGTTAAAAACTAGATTGTTGTTAGGACCAGCTAGTTTTTCAGTCTCATATTCTAACAGCTTTTATTGTTTCACAACTTTGAAAAGATGGCATAATTACAGAGTTACTAGGTTTTTCATAAATAATCAGCTAGTTCTAGGCTCTGTAGTTTTGATACTTTTTTGCCTTGGGCACCTAGGTGGGAGATTTTTGTTCCTTTTCTAGTAGAGAGGTGGTTTTAGTGACTTTTCTTATTGTATCCCTAACTTGGTTATGATAGTATTTTAGAAGAAGGAATTCTTTATTAGATGGTTCTGTGTGTGCAATACTATAATTGTAATTCACTACTGGAAGATGGTTGTTAAAGTACATATTGTAAATAGGGTTTGCTCTTGAATTCTTTGGTACACCAGTCTCTGCTTATTTTATATATATATATATGTATATATATACATATGTATATACATATATATACGTATATATATTCATATATATACGTATATATATATAAAATTTACAGACTGGTATACTTTGGAAATTTGAAAATGGCCTTATCTGTTGTGAGATTTAACTGGATTTTTCTTTTTGGTTTCCGTTTATGTTGTTATTACTGAAAATAATAGTAAGAAAAAAACTAGTGTCACCTTCCCACCTTTCTTTGAGCATAGCAGCTGGAGTCCTGTGAACAGTCTTACACTTTTCAAATTTAACTATGATCTCAGAATATTGCTGGTACTTTCAAGGCAAGTTTTGTTCTGTTCACTTCTGTTTTCATGATGTGTTAGGATTTGCCTAGCATCCTATCTGGTAGGCTGTATAACTTGAGATCTAGTTATTCTGGTTTGTGTATTTCCAGGAAAAGGGGGGTGCTGCAGAACTTTTTCAAAGCTAGTCTTTTGTTGTCTTTCCCCTTCTTCACATCATTCTGCCCACTTAGGTGAGTAGGTGGCTTGACCTCTGGGGTACACATGAGGTATCTGGAAAACATCTTCATAAAGCATTGGAATATATGTTATGTACACAAGTTAGCACTTTGTACTCCAGAGACACATTTTATAATGTAATGATTTGGTATCTGTCCTTGATGATTTTATAATTTAAAGGAAAGCACTATAAAGATTGACCAGCTCTGTGTCTATTCCTGTGCCTACAAGCCTCTACAGGTATACTCAGACACATCTGGCAGCAATGTCAGAAATCTTGCAGGCTCTGGCGGTGAGTGATAGATACATCTAGATCAGGCTCTGCTTAATTAGAGGACTTAGAGGAGCAGGCGAGGTTTAAGGAGTGATTAAAAACTGGGAAACAAAAGTCTGGATGTAGGAGATAAAAAAGTAGAGACTTGTGTAGTCACAGAGAGAGACTAGGCGAGAGTATTATGGTGTGAGAAGTGTCAGGGATCATGAGTTCAGCTCCTGAATGGCTTTGAAATCCACTGTGAGAACTTTGGATGTCTTTGGAAATTGGGAGCCACAATTGGGAAAAGTGGTGATTTAAGTGTTTCTCTAGGAAAATGATTTTGATTTTACGATTGTGATTGTATTTCCTCCTCTTTGTAGATGTTCCAATAAAGAATAGGGTTTCTGAATCTAGGAGAGTTTTGGAGCCAACGTGCTCTTGGTTTCTTTCTGTTACTTGAGTGTAGTCATGGATGTGGCTTACGTGCTTTATAGTAATTGTATACCTAGGTCTAGGATTGGTTTGACAGTGGTGGTGGGGTGTCTACTTTTGCTGATACTTGGTGACTAAGGATGTTAGAACCACAGGGGTAAGACATTTTTAAAGCTTTACCCCTGCCAACCACAAAATGTTATCTTTGAATGTATATAGGCAAGTGACTTTCTCCCATTGCAGATGGTCCTAAGGGCCTTGGTTCTCAAACCTACTGCAGAACCTGGGACGCTTGTTAAAAATATGGGAGGTAGGGCCCTACTCTCAAACCTAATGAATCCGAATTCTGTGGAATGGTTATGATGAATTTGCTTCTTTAAAGCCCCCACCTGTAATTCTTCTGTGTATGTTTGCCTGAGACGATGGTGGCTTGTGACCCATATGCACATTTATTTGCATGGGTTGATGTGCTCAGGAGATTGCCTTTTGGCTAACAGTGTTGGGTGAAATTTTTGGATTGGTTCGCTTGCCTTTTATTTTGGATTGAAGCAATTAGAGAGATGTCGGAGCAGAAAGTGAAGGAGCTGTTTCTATGAATTTACCGCTGAAGTCTGGGCATGAGCAGTGTGTGTCTATCTATCTGTTTGGGGGAGACTGTTGAGGGAAGTTTGTGTGTGTGTTTATGGCAGGTCGGAGGTTCTACTCAGGTAGTTTGAAGTAAGAACAAGACTTTTGGTTTTTTGACTTTAATAAAAATTCATTTGAATGGAAGCCTGGTAAAGTTTAACAACATTTTATTCATACACTTAATGTATGTAAAATGTAACTCCAGATCATCCTTTAGCTTCCCTATCAGCCTTTCCCAAACCATTTGATGACAAATCCTATTCTTTGGGTAGCCCAGGCTGACGCCTTGTAATCATTATTGACTCCTCCGTTCTCACATTCCCCGTTCTCTTCCATCAGGAAACCTTTTGTCTCCCAAAACATGTGAAATTGTCCATTTCTTACCACCCCACTGCTGTCACCCTGTTCTGAGCCATGATCATCTCTTACCTAAATTGCTTCAACTCTGAACTGATCTCCCCGCTTTTTACCCCTGCTGCCCACCCCGCCCCCATTATTCTTAACATGTGGGCCAGAGTGATTCTTTAAAATAATAAAAGTCTGAAAATGTCATGTCTTCACTCAGAGTTCTCAAATGGGTCCACATTTCACTTACCATAAAAGCCAAAGCTCTTATCATATCCAGCGTGGCTCTCTTACCTATTTGATCCCATTCCTTGTTTTCCCCTTCTTGTTTACTTATTCTCAGGCTTCATGGTCTTGCAGTTAACTTGAGTGTGCCAGGCATGCTCCCTCCTTGGGTTTTTCACATTGCCTGTTGCCTTTGCCTGTACTAGTTTTCCCCTAGGTATCTGCCTGGCTTACTCTTATTTCCTTAAAGTATTGACTCAGTTGGTACCTTCTCAGAGAGGCTCAGCCCAGCCACCTTAAAATTACACCTCCCCCACAGTGCTGCCCATCCACCTTCCTCTGCTTTATTTTTCTCCATACCATTTTTCACCTAACAAACTATACTGTATCACTTATTTATTGTCTTTTGTCTGTCTCCCTCCACTGGAATGTAAGCTACATGAGGACAAGGATTTTGGCCCCCTTTATTCACTTGTATATTCCCAGCTCCTAGAATTCTACTTCAATAAATAGACTTTTGAATGAATAACTTGAATCAATTTAACAAGTTCTCTGAATATGCTTAGTACTGTTTTTTAAAAATTACATTCTAGTGGGAGAGACAAAAATCAAGTAAACCAACGAATAATTACAAATTGGTAGTACAGTGAAGGAAATGAATATAGTATTGGATTAGAGATTAGGGAAAACCTACTTTATATAGAGTTAGATGATCAGGGAAGGTCTCTGGGATGATATCTAAAGCTGAAGCCTCAGTGATGAGAGAGCTAGAAATTAGTGGTTGGAGCTTGAGGAAAGTGGTCCAGGCAGAGAATGGCATTTGTAAAATCTGTGAGGAATCTGTATGGTACAAATGCCATACAGATTCCAGTACAGGAAGGTAAATGCTTTTGAAAAATGAATTCTTACTATTATTTATTGGAAGCAGAAAGTATTTGCCCCTCGTTTTTGATTGACTCTTAAATTTCAGCCTCCAAATTTAATTCATGTTTATTTTAAGATGTACAGAATTGCATGAAGCAGAAAGTAAAAAGTACCCTGAACCCCACCCTACCCCCATGGCTAATATCTTTTCAAATGCTTTGTATTCACGTTCTCTTTCATTCATTAGACAAATATTTATTGAGCATATGTATCACTAGGCTTACAGTGATGAGTGAAACAGATACGGCTCTTCTCATTTACATTCTTGCCAGGTTGTACAGGTAAATGTAAAAACATAGATATGTTAAGTGCTATGAAATAGAGGTATGTGAAGGAGTAAGTGTGTATAATAGGGGAATTTCACCTAGGCAAGGTAGTCTGGGAAGGCTTCCCTGAAGAAGGGATGCTTGAGCTGAAATAGAAGTAAAGTGTGTGTGTGTGTGTGTGTGTGTGTGTGTGTGTGAGTGTGTGTATGTTTTGTAATGTGATAGATTCTTTTGTAATGAATGATATGTCTTAATTTTATAAGATTTTCATTTATGGTTGAGATGCCAGTCTTTTTCTTTGGATTTCCAAGATACTGCTCTGTATTGTTATTGTCCAGTTGATAGTTGCAGTTTTTCAGAAGAATTTCAGGGAACCTAATACACACAGGGATTTCTGAAGTTCATAATTAAATCCCAGTTTTCTTTCTAGTTGTCTGAAATGACAAAACACATTAGTGAAAGAGTCATCTAGTTAGGTCTTCGTAAACCAGAGGTGAACTATAAAAAGCCAAGGTAGGGCTTCCCTGGTGGCGCAGTGGTTGAGAGTCCACCTGCCGATGCAGGCGACGCGGGTTCGTGCCCCGGTCCAGGAAGATCCCACGTGCCGCGGAGCGGCTGGGCCCGTGAGCCATGGCCACTGAGCCTGCGCGTCGGGAGCCTGTGCTCCGCAACGGGAGAGGCCACAACAGTGAGAGAGGCCCGCGTACCGCAAAAAAAAAAAAGCCAAGGTAATAGCAGATAATGTGTTCACAGTTTTCTTAAGTCCCTCCAAATTCTGATGTACGAAGTAGCACACATTCCTATCTACTCAGTTACTGGCCTTCTGTGCTTGCTGTATGTATTTTTTACTCTGTTTTAATACCCCATCTCTATTGAGTATCGTATGGAAATCTATAGTAAAACTAAGTGATGTGCTAAACAGCATGTGAAGCTCTTCATAACATCTTCTCTTTTTCCCATTATTCTTTATGATCATTGAGATTACAGATAGTATCTTTTAAGCCTCAGTTCCTAGCACAGAGTATTCCTGGCTTACTAGGCACCCAATAAATTTGAATAAATCAAATTCAACTCTTCTCTTTGTATCATCCTCCAAATTTTTATATTCATTCCTCCTGTCTTGAGCTTTAAGTGTCACATCTGCTTGGACTTGGATCAGTACTTGCTTCCTTATACCCCTCTACCATCACCTTTTTGCTTCATCTTGGCAATAACTAGAATTCCCCTTTTTGGGTGAGCGGTGTCTAATTCTTTCAGCTTTTAAACCTTTACTTGCTTTTTTTTTTTTGGCTGTGTATGTGTAGTCTTAGTTCCTCGACCAGGGATCGAATCCGCACCCCTTACATTGGAAGCGCAGAGTCTTACCGCTGGACTGCCAGGAAAGTCCTCAACCTTTACCTTTCTTGACTGCCCCGTTTCTCTTCTTGGTGGTCAGCAAGTCCTATGGATTGTTTGTTTATCTGTAATGTCCCTCATAACTCTTCCTTTTCTATCTCTACTACCGTCACTACCTGGTCTGTGTACCACCACCCTGGTGCGGCTTCCTCTCATAGTTGGATTACATGTTTTCCATTTACCCTCTCTGCCCCTTTTGGTTAAGTCTTTACTTGGCTATGTGCTATTGCCATTTTTGTCTTCTCAAAATGGCTCTTTGAATATGTCTTTCTGCTTAGATAGAACTCTGTACTGCATATAGGATTACTTCTAGCAGCCTGACTCCTTTGCCTTATATTGTCTTTCTTTGTTTGGCTCTCATTCTGTGGTAGTATCTTTCCCTTTAGCTTCACGATCTAGCTGATTGTCTCCTCCTAGTCTTTCTTGCCTCATTTGGCTTAATGATACTTGGTTTTTCTTATTCTTTTCCTTTATTACCAACTGGATCATGAATTACAGATTGTCATATTCCTTTTTGGATCTTGTGATAGTCATTCCTAAAATCTGTGCTAATATCATGAGCAATTATCCACACCTAATCATTAAGGCTTTTTTTTTTTTTTTTTTTTGCGATACGCGGGCCTCTCACTGTTGTGGCCTCTCCCGCTGTGGAGCACAGGCTCCGGACGTGCAGGCTCAGGGCCATGGCTCACGGGCCCAGCCGCTCCACGGCATGTGGGATCCTCCCGGACCGGGGCACGAACCCGCGTCCCCTGCATCGGCAGGCTGACTCTCAACCACTGCGCCACTAGGGAAGCACATTAAGGCTTTTATTCACTTAAGTGCTGTGTGTGTGTGTGTGTGTGTGTGTGTGTGTGTGTGTGTTTGGGTGGGGGGAACAGGGAGCCTGTCAGAGCTAGGTTATTGTACATTTGCTGAGCCCTCCCCTTTTTGCTGTCACCAGCCATTTGAAGCACAGTTAATTCCTTCTTAAGCAATCGTATTCATAAGTGTGTAATCTTTTCACCTTTTCCTCCCTTGTTTTCCAGTTATATTGGCATAATTCCTCTTCCTTTCTGTTTTTATGGTTCCCCTAAATAGGTAGAAGTTTGAAAGTGATCACTAGATATCATTATATTCACTCAAACTGCAATACTGATGAGAATTGACTTACTTTACACAGATTATCCTGTGTATTTCCTAATGGGATATTAGATTTTGGGGGATTCTCTGGGTTTTAAGCTAGAAATAGAAATTCTCTGAAAGATATCTTGGGCATTGTTCAATTTAGTTTGTGAAATTTGTTTGTTTGTTTTATTGACTTCTTTGTTAGCCTCCTGTGCATTGTTTTAAGAAGACTTGGCTTTTAAGAAGGCTCAGTTAATATTTAGCATTCAAAAAGGTTGGGTTAGTATGACTCCAGAAGAGCAAAAAGAAAACAGAATTTGTCTTCTGTGCCCAATTATGCTATTGAAATATGGCTTTAACATTTATAAATAATAACTATTTTGAAAGAGCTTCTCGTGGAGGTTTATTGCAGAAGAAAATAATTCCATGATTTAAGTTCCTTGAAGCCTACTGATATTTTGGTTTTTGTAGGAACGAAATAAGTCACCTTTAAAGAGTAATAACAAATATTTTACTCCCAATGGTGTACTTTAGGAAAGCTTCAATGTATTAGGTGGCCCAGGATGAGGATGACAGAGGCACAAATAGAATTTGCTCAGAAGCCAGGTTTTCATGTAGGGTATTGTCTTACATATCTGGGCTGTTAAATGCATCTTCTCTTCTACTTAGAAGAAAACTCGGAGGTAAGCAAGCCCTGGAGCACTTGAAAGTACCAGAGGTACAAAATACGTACTCTGTGCTAAGTAGGTCCTTTTGGAGTTAGAAGAAAAGTTCATTTTCCTTAGGTAGTTTATACATCATTAGGTAGTAGCCAAGCTTCTCCAAAATCAACACTCAGGAATGTGGGAGAAGCTGTGAGGAATGGAGAAAGGGGAGGCAAGAAAGGAGAATGAGAATAAGAAAGAAGGGAGAGCAGTAGTACTGGTGGGAAGTGATGGGGAACATCAGAAAAGACTTTGGGACAGGAGGAAAGAAAAAGCTGCCTTATTTCTTCTAGATATGCATTTTTCCCAGCTCATAATATCTCTGAAATTGGTATGTGTCTTATAGCCGATGGCATCTGAATATTGGTTTCGGCTAGGTGGCAGTTTTGATGTTGTCATTGCACGTGCATGATGTCTGCCTTTGCTGTTTTCATTGCTGTCATTTCTTTCATTTACACCCTCTGGGAAGATCAAGGAAGCAGCAGTATCAAAACTTGCAGGATGGGTGTCAGTGGCTTGAACAACAATCCTGGAGTAATATTGGAACACTCTTCAGACCTACAGTCTTGATGGCAGAAGGATGATATTATGAAGAAAAAAATCTAAGCGATGAGAAAGCATGGTGTGATAGTTTAATTTGCAGCCTTTTCTTCCTTCAAGGTTCATAAAATAATGGAACCTCTTAAGTAGATGGCTTTGTATATTTGATGAAGTAAAGTAGCCCAGGGCTTCCCTGGTGGCGCAGTGGTTGAGAGTCCGCCTGCTGATGCTGGGGACGCGGATTCATGCCCTGGTCCGGGAAGATCCCACATGCCGCGGAGTGGCTGGGCCCGTGAGCCATGGCAGCTGAGCCTGCACGTCCGGAGCCTGTGCTCCGCAACGGGAGAGGCCACAACAGTGAGAGGCCCGCGTACCGAAAAAGAAAAAAAAAAAAAAAAAAAGTAGCCCAGCTGTGTATTTAAAATCCTGAGCCTGATGTCAAAAAATTTCATGATTATTGCAATAATAATGACTGCAGTTTCCCTTTGCTCAATATGTACTATGCCAGGCATTAAGTGTGTATCTCATTTAATTCTCAAACTGATACTCATTATACAAAATAGGAAAAATGGATATTTAGGTGTGTTAGATTCAGAATTTGAACCCTAGTTCATTAGACTTCAAATCTGGTGTTTCTGTTTGTTACAATACGTATATTAATATCCCTGTGTAGATTAGCCTTATTGTATGTATCTAGTCAGTTTTCTTGTTCTACCACCTATGTTCCAGCAAACTGAACTGTAGTTTTTCCCCGTCCTGGTAGATAAAAACTCTGATTTTATGTCTTTATCAGAATAGCATTTATGCCTAAGATATAGCTACTTCATGCTTTTTGTCTCCCTCCACTCCCTTCCCCCAAGGGCCATCCCCTGAATTTCTTTTAGCATCCTATACACCCTAGGGGATCTGCCATTCTCCATGGTGTATTGCAGATAGGAATGGGCACATCTTAGTTGATTATTAATTTGTAATTCTTACAGTTAAGGTCTGGACCTGATTTATCTTTTAACCCTTTAGCATCTAGTTGAGTGGCTTGCCCTTTTTAGGTACACTCAGTAAGTGTGTGTTGTATAAATAAGAGTATAAGTCTGCTCTTGAGTTTAGCATGGGTGGTATATACTTGTGCCTCAGTAGACCCTGAAAGCATTGTAGAAAGGGAGTACAGAGGACCAAATTTAACTACCCAGCAATCTGTAACCTCTAACGGCTGAAGTTAGTGAATATAGCCTTTTTGGACTTCTCTATTACTGGGATAAGCTTAGAGATAATATAGAAGAGTATTGTTGTTGGTTGTGAACACAATCAGCTGTTTGAATTGAGGGTGGGTGTTCTCCATGTTTCTAAATTCATTTTATTTAGTGAAAGGCGAAGGGGGTGCGAAAAATTGAACCAACTTTTCAATAAGAGATTTAAAATTAAACCTTTTGGGTACTCGAAAACCTAATCATACTCTTATTTTCAAAGGTATTGCAAGTTCACTTGGGACTCATATTACATATGCTAGTATTTGCAAATCAAAAAAATTATTATTTTACTCTATTTTTTGTATACGTAATGAAAAAATTCTGTCGTAATGGAGGACTTTTGTGAGGGTAGTAAAATAAATCTATTGCTCTATCCCAAGCACTCTGATACTTTTATTTCAATTTGTGGACCAATATCTGATTTTAAATATATATTTTACAGAAAAGATGACAGGAGAAAATTGATCTATCACATGGGTACCATAAAACAGTTTTACCGGGACTTCCCTGGTGGCACAGTGGTTAAGAATCCGCCTGCCAATGCAGGGTACATGGGTTCGAGCCCTGGTCCGGGAAGATCCCACATGCCGCGGAGCAAGTAAGCCCGTGCGCCACAACTACTGAGCCTGCGTGCCACAACTGCTGAAGACCATGCACCTAGAGCCCGTGCTCCACAACAAGAGAAGCCACCACAGTGAGAAGCCCACGCATCGCAACAAAGAGCAGCCCCCACTCGTCGCAACTAGAGAAAGCCCATGTGCAGCAATGAAGACTCAATGCAGCCATAAATAAATAAATAAAATTTAAAATTAAAAAAAAAAAGAAAAGCTTATGCTATATTTAGGTCTTCATGAGCCAATGATAATTGGTTCAGGAAAACACCCATTCAAAATGAAACCACTTAAAATGCAGACCAGTATTTCATACTGAATTGTGAATAAAAGGTCTGATTCGGACTTTATCTTAAAAACTTAAAATTTTGGAAAATCATTAGGTTATAATTGTAAACATGCATTAAGTTTTATAACGAACAAAGACTGAATTGAGTATGGATAGGCTTAATTTTTCTCACAAAACAATTTAGTAGCATGATATGACATCCTTCATGTTTGACATTTGTGGTACTAATATTAAGAGCATTTTTATTTTTGTGAAAATATTCATTAAAATATTTATGGATTTTCCCATGGACTTCTGTTAATCCGTTGACAGTGAAGTTATTATTGCTTACTGATAACTATAAAAGTGGTGAATTTTCCAAACTCACTGTTCATCATAAGTGCAAACCACTGCAGGAGTACCGTCCATCTGGGTCATATTGCAATATTCCTGTGGGTCTCAGCGGCAAAGGGAACCGCACATCTGACGCTTACGTTGCTTGATGGGCCATGATTAATAAAGGAGTCTCATGTTCTTTGACAGTATGCATGAAACAACAGTAGACTTATTTGTTTATAGGATCGTAAGGTAAAATTAAATCCCAGACCTTGCATCTTTTGCTCTCATTTTAATAAACTTTATGAAATGTTACAATTTTTGCAGAATTTGCAGTTTCATTTGTGGTTTAGAAGCTGTTACAGTAAGGGAGATGCTAGTGAACTAATTATAAGTGATCAGTACACTGGTAAATTTTTAAAAGATTTTTTAAATTGAAGTATATCTTAAAGTGTACAAATCTTATGTGTATAGCTCAGTGAACTTTTATGTATGTGTACATCTATACCACCATCACCCAGATCAAGATATAGAAATTTTCTAGCTCCCCAGAAGGCTGTCTTGTCCCCTCTTAGTAATATTCTTGCCTCTGATGCCATAGGTTAGTTTTGCCTGTTTTTGAATGTCATGTAGTTGGAATGATAAAATGTGTAATCTTTTGTATCTGACTTCTTCAGTATATCAGTGAGATTCATGCATGTTTTACATGTGTGTGTTCTTTTTCATTGCTGTGAAGTATTCTGTTGTATGAATTTATTACTGTGGTTTATCTACCCACTCTACTGTTGATGAATATTTGGGTTATTTCCAATTTGGGACTATTACAAATAAAGTTGTTATGAACATGTACTTGCCTTCGGGTTGACATAGCACTTGTTTCTGTTGGATATATACCTAGGAATGGAATTGCTGGGTCATAGGGACCTATGTTTAGCATTAGTAGATGTTGTCAAACAATTTTCCAAAGTGGTTGGGCTAGTTTATATTTTTGCTAGCAATATGTAAGAATTGTTCTGATTGTCATGAACACCTTCTCTCTCTCTCTCTCTTTTTTTTTTTTTAAGTCTAGCTATTCTGGTAGATGTGTGATATCTCACTGTCTTTTTTTAAAATTTTTTAAATTTCTTTGATAACTAATGCTGTTGAGTCCATTTTACCATCTAATGGCAATTTTGATATCTTTTGTGAAGTGCCTGATCAGGTCTTTTACTTATTCATTAGGGAATTTTTATGATCAATTTTGCTCCCTTTTTTAACTTTAGATAACAAGTACTTGGATTACTTGCGCATACCAGTTATGCAGTTTGGAAAGTTATAAAACATTTTTAGAAAGAATTCAATTAAACATGTTTAAAATTTTTAATCATTCCATATTTAAAGAAGTGAGTGCAAAGTTTGTCCCTTCCCCTTTCCCAGTGCTAGAAGTTCATGTGTGAATAGCATGTTTGAGTTTATAAAGCATCTATTACATGTATGTATATGTATATGTGTGTTTTCAATACTTCAGGCACACATTATTTTATTACTTCATCATTTTAATGACTTGGGAACCATCATCCCTATTTTATAGAAAAATTAATAGGCTTAGAAAGAGTGATACCTGGTCATGGTCATATACCTAGTAAAGGACAGAATCTGATCCTCTTCTGTTTTCATTACATTGATAATACTTAAATTAAAAATAGTGCATTTTTGAGTTATAAAATATTTAAATGTAGAAAAGTAGAGAAAATACTATATGTGATGATTTGTCAGATTTTCTTCAAATCTAGTTTTAAAAGAAACACAGCTAAAGCTTTTCCATGTGTTCTTCCACCTTCTTTCTTCTTTCACCAGAGATAGTCAGTATTCAGTATCCTGAGGTTGGTATGTATCATTTCCATGCATACTTTTATTCTCTTACTATATCTGTGCATGTCCATAACGAACTCCTTTTTTTTGTTTTAAATTTTACACAGTTGCTCTTATAAAGGTATATATGTTTTTACAAATTGCTTTTTTTCAACTCTCTACTCATTCATTTAATAAATAAGCACTATTCTAGGTCCAAGGGAATATGATGATGGATAAAGAAGACAAGACTACCTGCCTTCTAACATTTCTGTGGGGAAGGCATGTAGTTAATAAATAAAATTGATATGATATCAGATTATTATAAATGTCATGAAAGAAAATTGAACAGGACCAGGGGATAGAGAATGATGCAGGAGTGGGATGTATGCTATTTTAGATAAAGTGGTCAGGGAAGTCCTTTTTCAGAAGGTGACTTTTGAGCAGCTGAATTAATTGAGAGAGAAAGCCATGTTAAGATCTGGGAGTGGAGAATTCCACGGGAGGGAACATCAAGTGCAAAGGCCTTGAGGTAGAAATGACTTTGGAGCATTTGAGAAATGGAAAGCCTTCAAGTGTGGTTGTGTGCAAAGTTAGCTAGGAGAATGCTAAAAATGAGTTTGGAGGAGAAGCCAGAGGCTGGATCATGTAGGTCCTATAAAGTAATGTTAAAGAATTTGGATATTGAGTGTAATGGGAAACTGCTGGATGATCTTTGAGCAGAGAAATGACGTAGTTTGATATACTCTTAAAAGATTACTTTTACACTGGAATTCTGTGTATTAGAAAAGAATATGGAAGCTGTTTCTATATAGGTATGGAAAGATCTTGAAGATAACATTGTTTATGCATTTTTCTGTACCTTGCTTTTTTTCTTTTCAATATACCACTATTTGTGTGCAAAAAAGGTTATGATTATTTATATATCTGTATTTGTGTAAAATTTCTCTGGAAAGACATAAAAGACAATACAAGAGGGATTGCCTGTGAGAAGGGGACCTGAAGATGGGCAAAACATAGGAAGGAAGCTGACCACTCTGCACTTTACATAACAGGAAAATATTTTTAAATTGTTAACAGAAAGTGTGTACATCTTCAGTATTCAGCCAGCCAAATTTTCACAAAGTGACTCTCTCATAAAATCACCCAGAGCAAGATGAACTTTACCAGGATGGCAGAAATCCTCAAGCTCCCTTCCAGTCAATACCCCCACCCTTCCCTTTAAAGGGTAACCACCATCCTGAGTTCTAGTAGCATGCATGAGTTTCACCTGTTTTTTTGTACTAGCACTCTTAACTCCATTCTGTTCTATAGTAGATAATAGATTCTCTCCTATTTTATTTATTTCTTTAATTTATTTGGCTGCATCGGGTCTTAGCTGTGGCACTTGGGATATTTGTTGCGGCACGTGGGATCTTTCCCTGCGGGGCACAGGCTCTCTAGTTGTGGCACGTGGGCTCCAGAGCACGCAGGCTCAGTAGTTGTGGCTCACGGGCTCTAGAGCGTGTGGGCTTAGTTGCCCCGCAGCATGTGGGATCTTAGTTCCCTGACCAGGGATCGAACCCGCGTCTCCTGCATTGGAAGGCGGATTCTTAACCCCTGGACCACCAGGGAAGTCCTTCTGCTATTTTTATCTTAGAATTATGCCTTTGTTAAAAGGTTAAAAAAATACAGAAGCATATAGAACAAATCATGCAGGACCCCTTTCTATTTTGCTTGTCTTCCATTCCATGCCTCTCCCCAGAGGTAACTGCAATGAATAATTTAGTATGTAGCCTTTTAGTCCTTGTTTAGGGTTTATATACACAAATAACTTTCCCCTTTTTTCTTGTTAGTACATAATATGGTTAGTATTTAATAGTAATAGTGATACTAGGTTAGTAGTTAACATTTATTAAGCACTTTCTGGTGGTTAACTACTAATCTAGTATCTGGTCTTAAAGCTCCTCTGCTTTTGTCTCTCCGTTCTTCAACATATCATTGCTCATACATCTCTCTCTCATACACATGCACTACTCTGTTTAGCTTCTGTTATATTCTAGTATTACAGAATAAGGTCTCAGTCAGCCAGGCCTATCTGCTCTCTATCCTAGGAAATGCTCTCTTCATATCTGCCTATGGATTTTTTTGCTTGTGCCCCTTTTCCTTTGAAATTTTCCTTCTCATCTCAGACAACCAAACCATGCCTTTACTTTCGGACCCAGATGGCTTATCCTATATCCTTAATGTTGCTACAACTGAAGTAAGCCTTTCTTACAGTTTGTTTAACTCATAACACTTTATACTCTGTGACCTGTTACTGAAAAACGTGCTTTCATCTTTTTGTTGTATTTCTTTGGTTTAAGGTAGGCAGTTTTGCTTACCTGATGAAAATTATCCTGTGTAGCATTGGGAAAGATGTCCTGCATAGGGTTAGGCATATCCATCCATACATAAGGAGTATACCTTCACTTCCCTGTACCCTTCCTCCCATGGTTCCAGCATGGCAGTCTGGATAGCCAGTGCTGAGCATCTGAGCACACGTGACTTCCCAGTGGCAGCAGGTTGAGTGGAATTTGAGTTTAGTGAAACGGGATGTAAGTTGTTCTCTGCACTCTGTATAGTCTGGCCTTGCAAGTAGGGAGAAGTCAGTCTAATTGAAGATTGTGCAGTTCCTAGTGACAGGTGCCAAGAGGTTATGATACAGGTTTCTTGGGTGTGGTGTACAGTGTGAATAAATGCTTGCAGCTCTTAGCCCTTTTTGATCAATTAAGCACTTTTTAAAGGAGGAACCGTAATGTTCCATAGCTCTACATGTAACCCTTTTCTCCTAAAGAGGAGTCAGTCAGTGCTCCTATACTTTTCCTTTTCTGGATCAGCACCTAGAACAGTGCCTGGCACTTAGTAGGCTCTTACTAAGCACATATTGAAAGAATGAATCAGTTGGCTCTTAAGATGAAATTATTTGGTATATGACTTCTTTTTTTTTTTTCTTAAAGTACCATCATGGCTGTTCACAGTACATGGCGACAAGCAATCAATACATATTTGTTGAATTTAACTCTGTTTTATTTTACTTTATGTTTACCTGAGTTTTAACTGAGCACATGTGTTCTTTCCTGGGTAGATGCACCCCAATCCAGAATAGGCTTGATGCTAGAATTTGCTAGTATTTGTCAAAGACAGAGCTTCAGCATTATTTGGCAATTTTAGGCAAAAGAAAGGAAGCATCTTTTGTTACTGACATCCTTTTTCCAAACATTACTCCTGCTATTTCACTAGCTACTCATTGTCTGTGGTTGGCTGTATAGTGACCACAGGGGATTGTACCACTCTTATCGGTGGAGTACCACTGCATATTGCTTCCTCTTGTCACCATCACCAAGGGCTTCTTCAGGGTGTAGAATGTTGGTCTGTCTGGAGCAGGTTCATTAACTTAACATGCTTAAAATATCAGAGAAGGCAATAGGAATTATGAAATTATAAACTATCTTTTTTGGGATTAAACTTTGAATTTATTCTCTTTAAATCTAGCATTCTTCATTTTAAAAGTAGATACCTCCCATTTTTCTGGCAGTTAAGTATGTTATAATTTAGTTGAGGGTTTGGTAAATCTTACGACAACTTCTAATAAAATTTGCATCTATAATAATAATGTGACTTGAGTACTACTATGACTTTTGCCCAAATCTTACAAGTCTGTGGAACATTTTAAAGAGAATAATGACCCTAGGGAAGAGCTAGATTTCTCTTAAGACTTTTGTTCAAATCAGGATAATATCATGTTCAAAACTGACACAGCACATAACCTGGATATCAATGAAGAAAAGTACATTAGAATCAAACCTTAGATTTGGGGGCTTCTGACAGAAAGAAATAAAGGTCTAGGGGCTGTTTTTTTTTTTTGGTGGGGGGATAATACATAGAAAGTAGAGCATCCTACTTTGCTTTTGGTTATCATTTGGCATTGCCAGTGAATTATTTGTTCATATTATGAAGAAGGAAGAGAGTGGTCACAGGACTAAGAAAATTTCTCTTTCTAGACGTAGGTTTTTTGTTTTACTTTGTAATCCTTTTCTGCTGTTATTTAAAAGTAATATGCTTTTCAAATTATATTGATTTAAATGTATGTTAATTGCATTCATTTAAATTTTCCCCCTTTCTCTTTCAGGACTTGAACCAATGAAAGAAGCTTATGGCACTTATGAAGATAAATGTCACTCCTCCCTTTTTAATTGGAACTTTTCTTTAGGACTTGTATATGACTTTTCACTTGTGATCTGACTTTGAGTTGCAGGAAGGTTTCTGAAGATTTAAATCAAATGACGTCAATGGCCAGCTTGTTTTCTTTTACTAGTCCAGCAGTAAAGCGATTGTTGGGCTGGAAGCAAGGTGATGAAGAGGAGAAATGGGCAGAAAAGGCAGTCGATGCTTTGGTAAAAAAGCTAAAAAAGAAAAAGGGTGCCATGGAGGAACTGGAGAAAGCCTTGAGCAGTCCAGGACAGCCAAGCAAATGTGTCACTATTCCCAGATCTTTAGATGGACGCCTGCAGGTTTCTCACAGAAAAGGCTTGCCCCATGTTATATATTGTCGTGTTTGGCGCTGGCCTGATTTGCAGAGTCATCATGAGCTAAAGCCATTGGATATTTGTGAATTTCCTTTTGGATCTAAGCAAAAGGAAGTTTGTATCAACCCATACCACTATAAGAGAGTGGAGAGTCCAGGTAGGTTTTAACCCTTCTGGGAAAAATTATAAAAACTTTTCTCTTTCTGATTTGCATTTGACTGAATTTAGTAATTAAGAAGGTTGTTTTAGCTTTATGTTTCCTTCTTAAAGATTTTAATCTTGGGAGGAGTACTGGATTTTAAATTCAGCTTAATATATGGATGATACAGCTCCCAAGTGGCTTGTTCTAATTCATTGTTCGCTGTAAGCAGCCAGTCATATATACACTCTGCCATTCCTCTATTTTATCTGAAGTCTAAGTTCCATGTGTGTACTACATCCCACTCCTTTTTGTTTACTTTTTATTTATTCCAGCATTGTATTTTCCCTCTCTGCTAGACTTTTTCTGAAAGCATACAAGCATGTCATGATACAGCCCAACTTCAAATAAAAGTTAAGAAAGAATTTCTGTCTTGACCTCAAGAATATGCCCCCACTTTCAGTCTACCTTTTATAGTAGTCTCCGTGTTTATTATCTCCACATTACTTTCTTCCTGTTCTTTCTTGATACCCCTCTAGTTAGTCTTCCTTCCCTACCATTTGACTTGTCAAATTCACTAATGACTGCCTTGTTACAGATAGAGGGGTCATTCATTCTCAGTCCTCATCTTACCTGCCCCATCAACATCATTTGATACAGTTGCTCTTTTTCCCTCCCACTCAAAACTTTTTTATATTGGCTTCTGAAACATTACACTCTCCTAGTTCTCCTACCTCACTGGCTGTTTTTGCTTAGTCTCTTTGTTGGCTGTTTTCCTGTTTTTACAGGAGTCAGTCCCTGGACTTTTTCTCCATCTATATTTTTCCTCTGTGTACTCTTATGTTATCACATGTCCTAAAACTATCTATAAGCTTATGTGCACATTTTGAACTCCAGAGTCAGCTTCTCCTGACTCTGTATCCAGTTGCCTACTTAACATCTCCACCCGAATGTCTAATAAACATCAGATTTAATATGTCTAGATAGGACTTTGGATTTGTTTTTCCCACCAAGTCTTTTATTTCCTCCAGTTTTCCCAGTTGAAGTACATGGCACTAGCATTCATGTAATTGCTCCCTAGAAGTCATCTTTTATTTCTCTCTTAGGTTCTGTGTTTGAGCTATGAGCAAATGCTGTTTGCTGTACCTTCAAAATATATCTTGAGCATATCATCTCACCATCTCTAACACCACTACTCTAGTACAGACCATCATCATCTTTCACCTTAAGTAGTCTCCTAATTGGTCTCTCTTTTTTCTTTCCCTCAACCCATTCTGTTTTCTATTATAGCATCCAGAGTGATCTTTAGAAAATATATATCAAATCATGTCAGTCCCTGCCCAAAACACTTTAAAGGCTTTCTGTCACATTTAGAGCAGATTTCTACAAGGGCTTACATAAACTATCCTCAAACTTCCTCTGTTCCTTGGACTTGCCATATTCCTGCATCCAGGCTTTTTTCCAATGCTGTTTCCTCTACTTAGAGTACTCTCCCCCCAGGATCTTTTCGTGTCACATTTTCTCATTTCATTTAGTCCTTGCTCAAATGCCCCCATCACTACTTGACTCTATTAGGTATTTATTTTTTTTATTGACTGATGTGAGAAGTACCTTCCTCTGGCTCATTCTGTACTGCATTCCCAGTGCCTAGAATAGTATTATTAACTTGAACTTAGTAGGGAGTGCTCAGTAAATATTTTTTTGTATTGACTGAATTATATAAGCTGAGATACTAGCTGGGTACATTAGTTATCTATTGCTGCATAACAAAGTACCACAAGGTAAGTGGCTTAATACACGTTAATTATCTCACAGTTTCTGTCAGTCAGGAGTCCAGGCATGGCTTACCTGGGTCCTTTGCAAGGCTGTACTCTAGGTATTGGTCAGGGCTTGGGTCTTACTGGAGGCTCACCTGAGAAAGGATCTCCTTCCCAGCTCATGTGATTATTATCAGGATTCAGTTCCTTGCAGGCTGTTGGACTCTGTCTGGTTGTTGACTGGAGGCTGCCTTCATTTGCTTGCCATGGGACCTTCTTCATAAGTAGCTCACATTCATGGCCACTTACTTCTTCAGAGCCAGTAAGAAAGTGTCTTCTTGCCAGAAGGAACATTGTATTCTTGTGGAATGTTAGCGCGGACATCCTGTCACTTTTGCCATATGCTCTTGGTTAGAAGCAAGTCACAGATAATATACTCAGAGGGTGGGTGATTACTCCAGGGGTAAATACCCAGAGGCAGGAATCATGGTAGCCACCTTAGTCTGCGGGCCTCGCTGGATTTCACTGAAGATAATATAAGAGCCCAGTATGGTAAAAAAGCTATAAAAATAACATGGATTGTGGAGACTAGCAAAAAAAAAAAAAAAAATAGTAGTAATGGTGCTGTCAGGGAAAGTTCATTTTAAGGGCTTTAGAGCTGCCAGGTGGTATTTGAGGTGATTCTCAGTTTCTTGTTGAATCCAAGGAGAGCTGTAGCCTGAGGAATTGATGAGGAAAGGAAGATGTGAGGATTTAATAGAGAAGTGTAGTTTGAAAAATTCCCAGGCTTGATATTTGCTAGAAGTTGTTGGAAAGAAAGTCGAGGAATTTAGTGTATTCCCCCATAGCTAGGGTGTGTCCAATAATCAGTCAATAGAAATGTCTTATTTTTGTAATATGTTTTTCTCAGCTGTGATTCATTCTGTAGAAAAGACTGGGGCTTAGGCCTGGTATGCTTAAGCAAGTTAAGCAGCTGTGGCACAGGATGGATCACTTTATAGTATCAGTATTAATAAAGTCATAATAATAGTAACAGTAATAAAAATAGTAATGAACATTTATTGAGCACTTAAGGACGAGACACTTTCCTAATACTATGAGGTTATTCCTTCATAGGGTTAGAAAATGGTACTAACATTTTATAGCACTCTAAGTTTACCAGTAAGTTTACAGATAAGGAAACCAAAACTTAATAGGGAAGTACCTTATATAAGATCACATAGTTACTTATAGGGAAGTAACTTATATAAGATCACATATAGTGGAGCCAGAAAGTATTGCAGAATGGTAAAAAAAAAAAAGGATGGAAAATAGTTGGAAAGTGATAAAAGAAAAATAGAGGGCCAGCCCTAAGTGATCCAGTGTTTAATAGGCAGTATTGTCTCTACTGGTTAAGACTATGTTCTGGAACCAGACTTTCTGGATTTGAATCCTGACTTTACCAATGCTATCAGTGTGACCACAGGCAAATTAATTAACCTTTCTGTGATTTCGTTTCCTCATCTGTAAAGTGGGAATAATAATATGTACTTCAGTTTAGTTACGAGAATTAGATGAGTTAATGCATGAAAAGTGCTTAGATAAAACATTAACTGGCTCAGAATAAGTTTCAAATTAAATATTCCAATAAAATAATACATTCTAGAAATCAAGCATTGGAGAAAATGGGAAAGAGAAAATTATCAAAGAAATCATACTAGAACAGTTCCCAGAACTGAAAATCGAAAGGGCCCAGTGACTGAGTAACCAGAACAAGGGGCAGAAAAAAGACCCACACATGAAATTTTAGCGTATCATGGATAAAAAGAAGATTTTGAAAGCTCTCAGAGAGAAAAGTCAGGGCACATAGAAAAGACTGGGAATGAGAATACTGGATTTCTCAATGCAGTTTTAGATTCTAGAAGAAAATGAAGCAGTGCCCCCCAAATTCAGAGAGAAAAAGTTATCTATTCTGGAATCTGTCTGCAGATAAACATAAGACAAGATATTTTCATATAGGCCAGGGCTCAAAATTTCTCTTGCTTACATCCTTCCGTAGGAAGCTAATAGAGAATGAGGTCCAGGAAATGGGATCCAACAGGAGAGAAGAGAAGGGGAAGTCCAAGGACCTCAGATTTGTAGGAGACTTAAGTAGCAGCCAGTCTAGATTATAGCAAAGGATGGAGGATCAGGGGAGAAAGTGGAATCAATAGATTATTTGTATATTTGTGGGATCTGGAAAATAATATTGATGGGAATTTGATAGATCTGTTGGACTTCTGGAAATTAGTGGTACAGACTTGAGATTAAGCAAACGAAGGACCAGGGCAATAATTAATAAAAACATTGTTCAAGGAAAAATATAATCATAATATATACTTGTATTTATTATTTATACATAATAAATACAATTCAGCAGTGAATTTGTATTTATATAATTTGTATAACATATAAAATATAAATCCTGGATATTGATTCAACCAAAATTTTTTATGTGACTTTATTGTGGGGAAGGGCAAGGGGAGTGGGATAGAATGGTTTAAGAAAGCTACTTCATTTGCCATAAAAGCAAGTCTATGAATAATGTCTTGACCAACCAATAACAACAGTATAAGCATATTACTTAGTAGTGCACAAAGTGAATTTTAGAAGAAATGGCTAAGAGTTTAAATTTGTTGTCTCTGGAAGCAGTATGGGAGGAGGCTTAGAAATTGTTCTTTTTGTTTATAATCTCTTGTAGCATCTATTTTTTTTAAACTATCCATGTATTATTTTTGAATGAAAATTAAATAATTTCTAAAAAAAGATGTGTATAGATAATATACAAGTAAGAGAGAAATCAGTGATTTTAGTTCTGCCTCAAAAAAAAAAAAAAGTAAAGAAATCCTTACTGGATTGAACTCCTAAGTAGTTATTTCACTAAGTCTTTCAGATTACTAGCCAGCTACACATAGACATTCTTACTGTCTCATGCCCTACTGTCCAGTGGCATCTGTCCCATCATTTTGTAAGGGGAACAGCAGTTAGTAATACACTGTGGAACAAAGCGATTGTAATCAGATGTTAACTACATAATCACAACACTAATTCAGTAAAATGAAAAGAGATAAAAAAACAGTACAAATTACAGAGCTTCTGATTTCTCAGGTTCATTCTTACTTCAGGGAGGGGAAGTGTGACCCAGTTAACTTAAAAACAGATTGATTTTGTTCCTGCTGACTGATGTCAGAGTCAAAGTGAGATTTTCGGAAATGAAATTACACTGACAAATATAGGAAAGTTATAAAAGAGATGAATTAGTACCGTAAGAGTTTAGAGAAATCAGGTTTGTTTCAATTTCCTGTAGGGAAAGGTGATCAGATATTTGTATGTGGTTGACACTTGGGTCTTTAGAGAAATTGAATATTTGAATAAAGTGAATGTGCTAAGAAAAAGTGTATCTCTTAAGATGTTTAGGCTTTCTTGTATATATTTTCATTATGGTCGTGTTTAGAAAAATTATTTTGAATGGAAGACCTCTACCTAGGAATTGTTACTGTTTTCAGTTGGGAAAACTTTACTGAAGAACATAAAATGCAAGATCTCTCAAAGAAAGAAAGGTAAAATGTCCAAAATTGGAAACATGGAGGCTTTCAGGGCATGTGCATAGCTGATCTCAACTTTATTCTCTAGTCTTACCTCCCAGTTCAGTGCTTAGGCCACCTGACTGTTCTTTCTTATCTTTATCCATCTCCTCCTTTACATTCTTTACACTCTCCACCCCTAGCACTTCCGTGTGAAATGCTTCCAGGTCTTTAAGGTCCAATCAGATGTTGTCTTTTCCATGGTATTTTGTTTGATTCCTTGCTAGCTGGGAATACTTACCTCTGTTCAACTCCCAGTGCATTAAATTCTCTGTATTATTGTTGTTTTTATCTATTTTTTAATTAAAAAAAATTTTTAAGTTATATTAATCCATTATTTTATTTCAAATTAATATTAGCTTCTTATTTCATTAAAAGCATCCACAGTCTTGAATGGTAAAGAGCAAACATGCAAAGCAGTAATGTCATGGAAATAGCTACCTTGGTTGCAAACTAAGGGATGATACTTTTGTGCACATGGTTCAGGATGTGTTCCCTGTTGCATGTAGACAAAGCAAGACCAACAGCAGTAACATCTAAGGAGATGATGACATATTTACCTTTTTTTTTTTTTTTGCGGTATGCGGGCCTCTCACTGTTGTGGCCTCTCCCGTTGTGGAGCACAGGCTCCGGACGCGCAGGCTCAGCGGCCATGGCTCACGGGCCTAGCCGCTCTGCGGCATGTGGGATCTTCCTGGGCCGGGGCACGAACCTGTGTCCCCTGCATTGGCAGGCGGACTCTCAACCACTGTGCCACCAGGGAAGCTCCCTTTTTTTTTATAGGTATAGTTGATGTACAGTATTATATAAGTTTCAGGTGTACAACATGGTGATTCACAATTTTTAAAGGTTATACTCCATTTATAGTTTTTATAAACTATTGGCTATATTCCCTGTGTTGTAATTATGGTTGTTCTTAAATGTGCTTGATCTCTTATAGAATAGGAGTGATATCTTCTCTGCTTTGGATGTTCTGTCTTCTAGAGTATTTTATATAGGCTGAGTGCTTAGAGAATTTTTGGTTTAGTTATTTTGTAAATATAGATTCAAGGTTCTACAAAGCAGCCCTTCCTAAAAATAAATTGTTTTAAAAGGTTTACAGTCTTCCCTGAATCCTTTCTGTCTTTCCCTTCATGTGTATGAGATGTTTTAGTCGTTGCTGACAGATGACTTTTGATTTTTGTCTTTCAGTCTTACCTCCAGTATTAGTGCCTCGTCATAATGAATTCAACCCACAGCACAGCCTTCTGGTTCAGTTTAGAAACTTAAGCCACAATGAACCTCACATGCCACAAAATGCAACGTTTCCAGATTCTTTCCATCAGCCCAACAACACTCCTTTTCCCTTATCTCCAAATAGTCCCTACCCTCCTTCCCCTGCTAGCAGCACATATCCCAACTCCCCAGCAAGTTCTGGACCAGGAAGTCCATTTCAGCTCCCAGGTAAGATTATTTATTTTATTGATACAAAAAAATAATTCCTAAGAGTTAGCAGTTGTTCTAATACTGCTGATCCTCTGGGTGAACTGTTAATATGCCAAGAGCCAACTATTTTTGACTATTCTTTGGTAATTGTTTGATTTCCAGAAGAGTTTGGAATTTTATTTTGCCAACTACCATAAGTTTAAAAAAATGTAAGTAGACATATTTTTCACAAAATATAGAAACAATCCTGAAATTTGTATAGAACCATAAAAGACCCCGAATAGCCAAAGCAGTTTTCAGAAAGAAGGACAAAGCAGAAGGCATCACACTCCCTGATTTCAAACTGTATTACAAAGCTGTAATAATCAAAATAATATAATATTGGCATAAAAACAGACACACAGATCATTGGAACAGAATAGAGAGTCCAGAAATAAACTCATGCAAAAATGGTCAATTATTGGGTGGGCCAAAGGGTTTGTTCAGTTTTTTCCATAAGATGGCTCTAGTAGCACTTAGTTGTCTTTAACTTCAGTTGGAACAGTTTTGTTAGATTGTATTTGACAGCCGTCATATCAGCATGCATTTAAAAAGAGACTTATCAAAATTGGTCAATTTTTGTGCAGTCATTTTAATATTGAAGATGGAAGGAAAAAAGCAACATTTTCAGCATATTATGCTTTATTATTTCGAGATAGGTAGAAATGCAACTGCAACGTGTTAGAAGTAACAAGTGTTGATGAGGATCTGGAGATATGGGAACTCTTGTGCACTGTTGGTGGGAATGTAAATTAGTACAGCCACTTTTGAAAACAGTATGGAGTTTCCTCAAAAAATCAAAAATAGAACTACCATGTGATTCTGCAGTTCTACTTCTGGATATTTATCCAAAGAAAACAAAAACACTAACTCAGAAAGATATCTACCCCCACCATGTTCATTGCAGCATTATTTACAGTAGACATGATTTGGAAGCAACCTAAGCGTTCACTGATAGATGAATGGATAAAGAAGATATGATAACACACATACACACGCAGTGGAATATTATCCAGCCATAAAAAAAGAATGAAATCTTGCCATTTGTGACAACATGGATGAACCTTGACAGCATTATGCTAGATGAAATAAGACTGAGAAAGACAAATACTATATGGTCTCTCTCAAATAAGATATGTGGAATCTTAAAATATAAATAAGAAACTAAGCTCACAGATACAGAGGACAGTTTGGTGGTTGCCAGAGGTGGTGGGGGAAGTGGATGAACTGTTTTTATTTTTTTTAGTTTAAATAAATTGAATTTTTTAAAAAAGCAAACACAATTTGGGGGAGATCAGAGATTACCCTTTAAGAATAATGACAATAAAATAAGATAGAATTTAAAAATTGCACTCCCTCCTCCCAACCCACCTTCCCTCTCTCATTGCCTGATCTTTCTCTATAGCATGTATTACAATCCAGTATAGTATATATTGTCTTTATTTACAGTCTGCCTTTCCCCAGCCTCCCCCGTCTTGACTATAAACTCCATGAAAACAGGGATTTTATAGCATCTTTTGTTTATTGCTACATACCCAGTACCTATATCAGAATCTAGTATGCAGTAGATCCTCAATAAATATTTGTTAAATGAATAGACAAAGTTATAGCAACACATAAATACATTTACTGCTAACTATAGATATAACCATGTGTCAAGTGGTTGCCAGTGCAGCTTGAGAGATTGAAGCCAAATGGTGTTAATTTGAAAGGTTTCATAGAGAGGAGTCCTATATACAGTAAAGGCAGCGTGTAGTAAAAGCTTATCAAAAACATAAAGACAAAAATGACTGATGAATGTGAAGTAAAGTAGCTAATCTGGAAACAAAATGTTGTTAGATGTCAACTGACCATTTATTGGACCAAATTACTAAATCCATATATACCATCAGGCATTAAAATTAAGTTCTGCCAAAACAAGAGCAACAACAAAGGAAGTAGCTATATTTGACGTAAAGTTAAATATTTTCGTATAATTTATAATACCAAGTACCATTTATCAGGTGCCTTTTATGTAACATACTGTGATGAAAGATACCACATTAAATTTAATCTTCAGAACAACCAAGTGAGATAGATTTTTTTTGTTTTATGGATGGAAAACAAAACTGGTATTAACCCCAAGAGCTTAAATACCTTGCGTAAGGTCGCTCAGCTAGTAAGTGGGGTTCAGGCCCAGGTTTCTCTGACTCTAAAGTGTGTGCTTTTTAAACTGTGCTACATTGCTTGTCAAATCATTTTGTACTTCAGTAGGTTAAAATGAACCCCAGTTATCTTTAACTAGGTAACTGATGCACCGATTTGCCTGAAGAAGGATCATAAGTGGATTTTTAAAGTTGCTAAATTTTGTTAATGGCATGCCTGTCTTATGTGAGTAAATCGTGAGGTCACTGTGTCAAGAAATATTGGGATGCCTACTGTTGTGAGTAGGGTCATATGTAAATATATACTTTGTAGTTTCTTTACTGCAGTGAAGTAGCAATTGATGAAGTTGTATTTTGTTGTGTTGTGTTTCTTTGAAGAGGATTTCAGTTCCAACTGTTTAACTTGCTGTTAGGTGTTTGTTCAAAAACTAATTTTCATCCTTTGTCCTAGATTCAGTGCTGACTGTAGCTCTGTCTCAAAATACATCTTATACAAACATTGAGGTGAAAAACAAGTTATATTCAGTATTTACATTATGAGACAAATAAGTATAGCTGTAGCTTGTATAAAGGTTTTCAACCACAAATGTTGGAACTCAAAAGATATTCTAGTTAACTTTCAGTTTCCTAAGAGCCACTTAATAGGATTTAGCCATTTAATAGGACAGAGCAACCATTTTAAGACATTGCAGAAGAATTAGACAGCTGCTGTTAGTGTTGGCAAATTTTGAAAGAGCATGGTTTTATTTTCCAGTTTTAAATAACCATACAGTATGTGATGATCTTGATAATTCAGAAATGTCTCTGTAGATATCTATCTAAACAAGGATAATATGTGGCCTTCAGATTGACCTGCAGTAGTTGCAGTTTCTCTGAGCATATGATTCTAAGCAAATGGAGGCAAGATTCTTGACCCTGAATTCTATGTTAGTGAATTTTAGCACTGATCTTACTATCCTGGATTGGAACAAATTCATGTGGATCTGCAGTAGGTTTCTGGTAGCTAATGGGTGTGCTGTCTTTTCTCCTTTTCCCTTGCCCTAAGGTAGCATCCTACATTTTTGTGTGTCTCTGATGTTTAGTAATGAATCCTGCTGGTAATCTTAAGAATTTACAGATGCGTTTAGATTAACTTTGAGCAGGATGAAGATTTTAACTATTCTTTTGGGACTTAACTTGTCTCATTTTCTTCCTCTTAGCTGATACTCCTCCTCCTGCATATATGCCACCAGATGATCAGATGGGTCAAGATAATTCCCAGCCCATGGATACAAGCAATAATTTGATTCCTCAGATTATGCCCAGTATATCCAGCAGAGGTAAGAGAAATACAATACTTTGTTGTTGCTCTTTTTTTTTTTAACTTCTTAGCCACTTTTAACAACCAGCTTTATTGAGGTGCAGTAATTTATTTTTTTAATTTATTTTTTATACAGCAGGTTCTTATAAGTTATCTATTTTATACATATTAGTGTATACATGTCAATCCCAGTCTCCCAGTTCATCCCACCACCCCCACACACACACCCCCGCCGCTTTCCTCCCTTGGTGTCCATACGTTTGTTCTCTACATCTGTGTCTCAATTTCTGCCCTGCAAACTGGTTCATCTGTACCATTTTTCTAGGTTCCACATACATGCGATAATATACGATATTTGTTTTTCTCTTTCTGACTTACTTCACTCTGTATGACAGTCTCTAGATCCATCCACATCTCTACAAATTACCCAATTTCGTTCCTTTTCATGACTGAGTAATATTCCATTGTATATGCGTACCACATCTTCTTTATCCATTCGTCTGTCGATGGGGATTTAGATTGCTTCCATGACCTGGCTATTGTCAATAGTGCTGCACTGAACATTGGGGTTCATGTGTCTGTTTTTTTTGTGTGTGTGTGTGGTACGTGGGCCTGTCACTGTTGTGGCCTCTCCCGTTGTGGAACACAGGCTCCGGATGTGCACGCTCAGCGGCCACGGCTCATGGGCCCAGCTGCTCCGCGGCATGTGGGATCTTCCCACACCGGGGCACGAACCCGTGTCCCCTGCATCGGCAGGCGGACTCTCAACCACTGCGCCACCAGGGAAGCACCCATGTGTCTTTTTGAATTATGGTTTTCTCTGGGTATGTGCCCAGTAATGGGATTGCTGCGTCATATGGTAATTCTATTTTTAGTTTTTTAAGGAATCTCCATACTGTTCTCCATAGTGGCTGTACCAATTTACATTCCCACCAACAGTGCAAGAAGGTTCCCCTTTTCTCCATACCCTCTCTAGCATTTGTTGTTTGTAGATTTTCTGATGATGCCCATTCTAACTGGTGTGAGGTGATACCTCACTGTAGTTTTGATTTGCATTTCTCTGATAATAAGTGATGTTGAGAAGCTTTTCATGTGCTTCTTGGCTGTATGTCTTCTTTGTTTTTCTTTTATTTTTTAAATTAAAAAAACTTTTTAACATCTTTATTGCAGTATAATTGCTTTACAATGGTGTGTTAGTTTCTGCTTTATAACAAAGTGAAGCAGCTATACATATATCCCCATATCCCCTCCTCTTGTGTCTCCCTCCCTCCCTCTCTCCCTATCCCACCCCTCTAGGTGGTCACAAAGCACCGAGCTGATCTCCCTGTGCTATGTGGCTGCTTCCCACTAGCTAGCTATCTTACATTTGGTAGTGTATATATGTCCATGCCACTCCCTCACTTCGTCCCAGCTTACCCTTCCCCCTCTGCTTGTCCTCAAGTCCATTCTTTACGTCTGCGTCTTTATTCCTGTCCTGCCCCTAGGTTCTTCAGAACCATTTTTTTTTTAATTCCATATATATGTGTTATCATACTATATTTGTTTTTCTCTTTCTGACTTACTTCACTCTGTATGACAGACTCTAGGTCCATCCACCTCACTACAAATAATTCAATTTTGTTTCTTTTTTTGGCTGAGTAATATTCCATTGTATATATGTGGCACTCTTCTTTATCCATTTATCTGTCGATGGACACTTCCATGTCCTGGCTGTTGTAAATAGAGCTGCAGTGAACATTGTGGTACATGACTCTTTGAATTATGGTTTTCTCAGTGTATATGCCCAGTAGTGGGATTGCTGGGTCATATGGTAGTTGTATTTTTAGTTTCTTAAGGAACCTCCATACTGTTCTCCATAGTGGTTGTATCAATTTACATTCCCACCAACAGTGCGAGAGGGTTCCCTTTTCTCCACACCCTCCCCAGCATTTACTGTTTGTAGATTTTCTGATGATGGCCATTCTGACTGGTGTGAGGTGATACCTCATTGTAGTTTTGATTTGCATTTCTCTAGTAATTAGTGATGTTGAACATTCTTTCATGTGTTTGTTGGCAGTCTGTATATCTGCTTTGGAGAAATGTCTATTTAGGTCTTCTGCCCATTTTTGGATTGGGTTGTTTGTTTTTTTGATATTGAGCTGCATGAGCTGCTTGTAAATTTTGGAGATTAATCCTTTGTCAGTTGCTTCATTTGCAAATATTTTCTCCCATTCTGAGGGTTGTCTTTTCATCTTGTTTATGGTTTCCTTTGCTGTGCAAAACCTTTTAAGTTTCATTAGGTCCCATTTGTTTATTTTTGTTTTTATTTCCATTCCTCTAGGAGGTGAGTCAAAAAGATCTTGCTGTGATTTATGTCATAGAGTGTTCTGCCGATGTTTTCCTCTAAGAGTTTTAGTGTCTGGCCTTACATTTAGGTCTTTAATCCATTTTGAGTTTATTTTTGTGTATTGTGTTAGGGAGTGTTCTAATTTCCTTCTTTTACATGTAGCTGTCCAGTTTTCCCAGCACCACTTATTGAAGAGGCTGTCTTTTCTCCATTGTATATTCTTGCCTCCTTTATCAGAAATAAGGTGACCATATGTATGTGGGTTTATCTCTGGGCTTTCTTTCCTGTTCCATTGATCTATATTTCTGTTTTTGTGCCAGTACCATACTCTCTTGATTACTGTGGCTTTGTAATATAGTCTGAAGTCAGGGAGCCTTATTCCTCCCGCTCCGTTTTTCTTTCTCAAGATTGCTTTGGCTATTCGGGGTCTTTTGTGTTTCCATACAAATTGTGAAATTTTTTGTTCTAGTTCTGTGAAAAATGCCATTGGTAGTTTGATAGGGATTGCATTGAATCTGTTGATTGCTTTGGGTGGTAGAGTCATTTTCACAATGTTGATTCTTCCAGTCCAAGAACATGGTATATCTCTCCATCTGTTTATATCATCTTTAATATCTTTCATCAATGTCTTATTGATTCCTTCTAGTGTATTTTTCATTTCAGTTATTGTATTGTTCATCTATGTTTGTTTGTTCTTTAATTCTTCTAGGTCTTTGTTAAACATTTCTTGCATCTTCTCGATCTTTGCCTCCATTCTTTTTCCCAGGTCCTGGATCATCTTCACTATCATTATTCTGAATTCTTTCTCTGGAAGGTTGCCTATCTCCACTTCATTTAGTTGTTTTTCTGAGGTTTCATCTTGTTCCTTCATCTGGTACAAAGTCTTTGCCTTTTCATTTTGTCTGTCTTTCTGTGACTGTGGTTTTCCTTCCACAGGCTGAAGAATTGTAGTGCTTCTTGCTTCTGCTGTCTGCCTTCTGCTGGATGAGGCTATCAAAGAGGCTTGTGCAAGTTTCCTGATGGGAGGGACTGGTGGTGGGTAGAGCTGGGTGTTGCTCTGGTGGGCAGAGCTCAGTAACACTTTAATCTGCTTGTCTACTGATGGATGGGGCTGGGTTCCCTCCATTGGTTATTTAGCCTGAGGTGACCCAGCACTGTAGCCTACCTGGGTCTTTGGTGGGGCTAATGGCGGACTCTAGGAGGGCTCACACCAACGAGTACTTCCCGGAACTTCTGCTACCAGTGTCCTTGTCCCCAAGGTGAACCACAGCCACCCCCTGCCTCTGCAGGAGACCCTCCAACACTAGCAGGCAGGTCTGGTTCAGTCTCCCCTGGGGTCATTGCTCCTTCCCCTGGGTCCCGATGCGCACACTACTTTGTGTGTGCCCTCCAAGAGTGGAGTCTCTGTTTCCCCCAGTCCTGTTGAAGTCCTGCAATCAAATCCCACTAGCCATCAAAGTCTGATTCTCTAGGAATTCCTCCTCCCGTTGTCGGACCCCCAGGTTGGGAAGCCTGACATGGGGCTCAGAACCTTCACTCCAGTGGGTGGACTTCTGTGGTATAAGTGTTCTCCAGTCTGTGAGTCACCCACCCAGGAGTTATGGGATTTGATTTTACTGTGATTGCGCCCCTCCTACCTTCTCATTGTGGCTTCTCCTTTGTCGTTGGATGTGGGGTATCTTTTTTGGTGAATTCCAGTGTCTTCCTGTCAATGATTGTTCAGCAGTTAGTTGTGATTCTGGTGCTCTCGCAAGAGGGAGTGAGCGCACGTCCTTCTACTCCGCCATCTTGAACCAGTAATAATTTATATGCCATAAAATTTATCCATTTTAACTGTATGATTCGATGATTTTTAGTAAATGTGTAAAATTTTACACCATCACCGCAATCTAGTTTTGGAACATTTTCATAACCCTTTAAAAATACCCCTTGTGCCTATTTGCAGTCTATCCCCTCCTGTCCCCAGCTCCAGGAACCTTCTAATCTGTTTTCTGTACCTGTAGATTTGCCTTTTCCGAACTTTTCATATAAATAGAATCACAAATTGTGTTGTTTTCAAGATTCATCCATGTTGCACCATGTATCAATAATGTTCTTTTTTATTGCTGAACAGTATTTTATTTTATGGATATACCACATTTTGTTTACCCATTTATCTGTCGATGGACATTTGAATTGTTTCTAGTTTTTGGCTAGCATGAACAATGCTGTAATCAACCTTTGCAGATAGGTCTTTTTTTAATTTTTCTGCGTCACAGGGTAAATTTAAGTATTTACGAGAAACTACAAAATTACTGTAAAGTGAAAGCACCATTTTACATTTTTACCAGTACCATATAAGGGTTCTAGTTTCTCCATATCCTCCTAAGACTTGTTATTATTTATCTTTTTGATTATAGTTATTCTGATGGGTGTGAAGTGGTGTCTCATTTGTTTTAATTTGTGTTTCCCTAATGAGTAATGATTTTGAACATTTTTAATGTACCTAGCCATTCATGTATCTTCTTTGGCTTATTTAAATCTTTTGCCTTATTTTTTTAATTGGGTTGTTTGTCTTATTGTTGAGTTGTAAGAGTGCTGTATATATTTTAGATAGAAGTCCTTTGTTTGTCTTATTATTGAGTTTTAAGAGTTCTGTATATATTTTGAATAGAAGTCCTTTTTCAGATATGTGATTTGCAAATATTTTCTCTCAATCTGTGGATTGTCTTTTCATTTTCTTAATGGTGTCTTTTGAAGCACAAAAGTTTTAAATTTTGATGAAGTTATCAATTTTTTTCTGCTTTTGGTGTTACATCTAAAAAATCTATGTCTATCCCAAGGTCATAAAAATTATTCTCCTGTGTGTTCTCCTAGAAGTTCTTTAGCTCTTATATTTATGTCTATGATTCATTTTGAGTTAAGGTTTTTGTATGTTAACGGTCTAAATTCATCTTTGCGCAAGTAGACATCCAGTTGGTTCTAGCACTATTTGTTGAAAAGAGTATCATTTCTCTACTGAATTGTCTTGGCATCTTTTTCAGAAATCAGTTGACTATAAATTTAAGAGTTTATTTTAGGACTCTCAATTTTGTTCATTGATCTGTATGTCTGTACTCACCATCTTGATTACTAAAGTTTTATAGTAAGTTTTGAAAACAAGAAGTGTTAGTCCTCCAACTTTGTTCTTCTTTTTAAAAATTGTTTGGCAATTCTGCATTCTTTGCATATTTTCATATCATTTTAGTATCAGTTTGTCAATTTCTGTCCCCCACCAAAACTCTTCCTTGGACTTTGATAGAGGTCACATTGACTCTTTAAATCAACTTGGGGAGATTTGCTGTCCCCTTCTAGTACACAGACATGGAATGTTTCTCTTTTCTTTTTAAATTTATTGCTAGGTGTGTGGAAGAATTTTTTAATTTCGAGTTTGGATTCTTCATTGGTAGATAGAAATAAAATTGATTGGATGAAGGCAGTCAAAAGGCACATACTTCCAGTTATAAGATAAAGAAGTACTAGGGATATAACGTACAACATGATAAATGTTGTTAATAACACTGCTGTATGTTATATACGAAGCTGTTAAGAGAGTAAATCCTAAGAGTTCTCATCACTAGGAAAAAATTTTTTTGTTTCTTTAATTTTGTGTCTATATGAGATGATGGGTGTTCACTAAATTGATTGTGATAATCGTTTCATGATGTATGTAAGACAGATCATTATGCTGTATACCTTAAACTTGTACAGTGCCATATGTCAATTGTATCTCAGTAAAACTGTATGAAAAAGACTTAAAAAAAGACTTGCGTCACCTGCATCTTTAATTGCTTTGCCAGTTTGAGCTGTAATTTTAGACATAACTTTTGCTACAAAGATTTAAAATATAAGAGCATTTTAACCACTCTAAAATTTAGAAATAGGAACTTGAGACAAATTAGATTTTTCTAATAGAAATATTCTGAGCCTAAAGCCCTAAAGGAGAGTAAGGAAACCAATTAACTTTAATTTAAATAATCATGTCTTAAGTAGTGAATGAACCAAGTTCTGTTGTTAAAGAACAACTGTATTAAATCCCTGAAAGGTTAGTTTCAAAATGGCATTAATGCAGTGGTTTCAGGTCTAACTAATGAAATAAATTTCTATTGGTCACTATAAAAAAATTTTTTTTAATTAAAAACATACAGTTGATTTTTGTATATTAATCTTGTAACCTGAAATCTTGCTGAATTCATTTATTAGTTCTAGTGGTAGGTTTTTTGTGTGTGCATATGTGGATTCCTTAAGGTCTTTTAAATATAGGAGCATGTCATCCATGAATAAAAAATAGTATTTTTTTTTCCTATCCAATCTGAATGCGTTTAACTTCTCCTTCTCTCTTATTATTAAAGGGCATATATGAAAAACCTATAGCTATCATAATTAATGATAAAAAACTGAATTACTTTCCACCTATAATTGGGAGTAAAACAATGATGTCAGCTTTTATTACTTCTGTTCAGTATTGTTCTAGAGAGCCTAGCCAGCAAATTGTTAGTTCTCTTCTATTCCTAGATTGAGAATTTTTATCATGAATGAATGTTGGATTTTGTCGAAAGCTTTTTCTGCATCTACTGATGATCATGTGAGTTTTTTGTTCTTTTTTTCTAGTAATAAGGTGTATTACATGAATTGATTTTCTGATGTTAAACCAACCTTGTATTCCTAGGATAAAACCCATGTGGTCATGGTGTATAATCCTTTTTTATATATTGCTTGGCTAGGTTTACTAATATTTTGTTGAGTATTTTTGCTTGTATATTCATGAAGGATATTGGTCTGTAATTTTCTTGTGATGTCTTTGTTTGGTATTGCTGTCAGGTAATAATGGCCTCACGGAATGAGTTGGGAAGTGTTCCCTCCAATTTTTGGAAGAGTTTTTGAAGTATTAGTATTATTTCTTCTTTAAATATGTGGTAGAATTCACCAGTGAAGCCATTTCGGCTTGGACTTCTATTTGTGGGAAGATTTTAAATAATCGATTGTTTCTTTAGTTATTATATTGGTCTATTCAGAGTTTGTTTTTTCTTGAGTCAATTTTGGTAATTTGTGTCTTTCTGGGAATTTGTCCATTTCATCTAAATTATCTAATTTGACATAAAGTTTTTGGTAGTATCCTTTATAATCTCTCTAATTTCTGTAGGAGTTGGTAGTGATGTATTAATTCCTGATTTTGGTAGTTTGTGTCATGTTATTTTTTTTCTCGTTTATTTAGTTAAGGGATTGTCAATTTTGTTTACCTTATTTATTTATTTTTTTTTGCGGTACGCGGGCCTCACTGTTGTGGCCTCTCCTGTTGCGGAGCACAGGCTCCGGATGTGCAGGCTCAGCGGCCACGGCTCACGGGCCCAGCCGCTCCGCGGCATGTGGGATCTTCCCGGACCGGGGCACGAGCCCGTGTCCCCTGCATCGGCAGGCACACTCTCAACCACTGCGCCACCAGGGAAGCCCTTTGTTTATCTTTTGAATGACAACTTTTCCCTCTTCCATTGAATTCCACTCTAATCTTTATTTCCTTCATTTTTCTTGCTTTGAAGAATGCAAGTTTACTTTTAGTTTACTTTTCTTTTTGTAGTTTCTGAATCTTACATTATTAATTTGAGTTGTTTCTTTTCTAATATGGGTGTTAAAAACTATTTCTTTCCCTCTAATCACACTTTTAACTGCATCCCATAAATTTTTATTTTTGTTTGTCTTTATTTTTATTCAGTTGAAAATATTTTAAAATTTCCGTTGTGGTTTCTTCTTTGACCCATGGATTATTTAGTAGCATGTTTATCAATTTCCAAATATTTCAAGATTTCCCAAATTTCTTTTTGTTGTTGATTCCTAATTTAATTCTGTTGTGTGCTTTGAACATATTTGGTATGATTTCAGTTCTTTAAATTTGTTGAGACTTGTTTTATGCTTGTTTTTGTATAGCCTGTGACCTAAGAATGGTTTCTAGATTATTAAAGAATTGTTAAGAAGAAGAAGAATATATGACAGATAGTACGTGGCCTGCAAAACCTAAGGTATTGCATCCCACTTGGTCATGGTGTATAATCCTTTTTATATGTTGCTGGATTTGCCCATTTGGGTGGGTAGAAAAGGTTTGCCAACCCTTGGCAAAACATATAGTCTCTTTTAGACAATACTCCATGTGCCTTTGAAAAAATTGTATATTCTGATGTCGTAGGGTGTCATAGGATCTCTGGATTTCAGTTAGATGAAGCTGGTCAGTAGTGTTCAGATCATCTGTATCCTTGCTTATTTTCTTTCTAATTGTTTCTATCAGTTATTGAGAGTGGGAGATTGAAGTCCCCAGCTACTACCGTTGAATATTTATTTCCACTTCTAGTTCTGTTAGTTTTTGCTTCTTGTACTTTGGGGGCTCTGTTGTGTACAATTCAGTAGCATTGAGTACATCCACAGTATTCAGCAAACCATCACTCCTATCCATTTTCAGAACTTTTTCATCATTTCAAATAGAACTCTGTACCTATTAAATAATGACACCCCATTCCCCCTCACCTTACCCCCTTGGTAACTACCATTCTGTAATTTACATTAGGATTCATTTTTTGTATTAACATTCTTTGGGTTGTAACAAATGAATAATGACATGTAGCCATCATTATATTATCATATAGAATAGTTTCACTTCCCTAAAAATCCTCTGTGCTCTGCCTGTTCATCCCTCCCTCTCTCCTAACCCCTGGCAACCACTGATCTTTTTATTGTCTCCATAGTTTTGCCTTTTCCAGATGTCTTGTAATCGGAATCTTACAGTATGTAGCCTTTTCAGATTGGCTTCTTCACTTAGTAATATATATTTAAGTCCCCCACCAACCATGTCTTTTCATGGCCTTGATAGCTCATTTCTTTTTAGTGTTGAATAATATTCCATTGTCTGGTGTACCACAGTTTATTTATCCATTCACCTCTTGAAGGATATCTTGGTTGCTTTCAAGTTTTAGCAGTTATGAATAAAGCTTCTATAAACATCTCTCTGCAGTTTTTGTGTGGACATAAGTTTTTGACTCCTTTAGGTAAATACCGAGGAACACATGTGCTGGATTGTATGGTAAAAGTTTGTTTAGTTTTGTAAGAGGTCAACAGACTGTCTTCCAAAGTGGCTGTACCATTTTACATTCTCATCGGCAGTGAATGAAAGTTTCTGTTGCTCCTCTTCTTCACCAGCATTTGGTATTGTCAGTGCTTTGGATTTTGGTCATTCTAATGGTTGTGTAGTAGTGTCTCTTTGCAATTTTAATTTGCATTTTCCTGATGACATGTAATGTGGAGCATCTTCTTATATGTTTATTTGCCATGTGTGTATCTTCTTCAGTGAGGTGTCTGTTCATGTCTTTGACCAGTTTTTCTCATTACCTTGTTCATTTTCTTGTTGAGTTTTAAGAGTTCTTTGTATATTTTGTGTAACAGTCCTTTAACCAAATGTGTCTTTTGCAAATATATTTTCCCATTCTGTGGCTTGTCTTCTCATCCTTTTGTTGGTGCCTTGGTGTTGTATCTAAAAAGCCATCACCCTATTCAAGGTCATCTAGATATTCTCCTCTGCTATCTTCTAGAGTTTTATAGTTTTGTATCATAGGTCTGTGATCCATTTTTGAGGTAATTTTCATGAATAGTGTAAGATGTTGTGTCTAGATTCATTTTTTTGCCTGTGAATGTCAGTTGTTCTTATACTATTTGTTGGAAAGACTATCTTGTATCTATTATTGGGGAAGTAACCAAGATCCTTCATCAAAGATCAGTTAACTATATTTATGTGGATCTATTTCTGGGCTCTCTATTCTGTTCCTTTGATCTCTGTTCTTTTGCCAATACCACACTGTCTTGATTCCTATAGCTTTATAGTGAGGCTTTAAGTTGGATAGTGTTAGTCTTCCAGTTTTGTTTTTCAATATTGTGTTGGTTGTTCTGGGTCTTTTGCCTCCTCATGTAAACTTTAGGATCAGTTTATCAATATCCACAAGATGATTTGTTGGGATTTTTATTGGGATTTCATTGACTCTGTAGATCATGTTGGGAAGAACTGACATCTTAAGAATATAGAGGCTTCCTATACATGAACATGGACTATATCTCTGTTTAGTTTTTCTTTGAATTCTTTCTTTAGAGTTTCATAGTTTCCTCATATAGATTTTATATCTATTTTGTTTGGTTTTTACCTAAATATTTCATTTTTTGAGTGCTGATATAAATGGTAATGAATTTTTCATTTCAAATTCTACTTGTTCATTGCTGGTATAGGAAAGTGATTGACTTTAGTATATTAACCTTACAACTTGCAGCCTTGCTATAAGTGCTTATCAGTTCTGGGAGTTTTTTTGGCAGTCATTTCAGATTTTCTGCATAGACAATCTTGTCGTTTGAGAACAGACGGTTTTATGTCTTCCTTCTCAATCTGTATACCTTTTATTTCCCTTTCTTGTCTTAGTGCCTCAGCTAGGATTTCCAGTGTGTTGTTGTAAAGGAGTGGTGAGCACATCCTTGCCTTGTTACTGATCTTAGCAGAAAAGCTTCTAGTTTTTCACCATTAAGTATGACGTTAGCTGTAAGTTTTTTGTAAATGTTCTTTATCTCAAGTTGAAGAAGTTCCCCTCTATTCCTAGTTTGCTAAGAGCCTTACTTAGTTTTTTAGTTCAAATTTTTGTTTAAAATAATTTTACAGATACTGGTATAGTTAAGTCTTTCAGTTTGCTGAAACAGAGGTTTGTCATCTCAAATTTAAACCTGGATTAGATTCTGCTAGAAAAATAACTTAAAATGTGATGTTGCCTATCCGTGTATATGTATAATTTTGAAAATTGTTATGATCAAGGCATTTCTGATGTTTGTTTTTTTGAAAACAAACATACAAACAGACTGAAAGTCAGGAAGGACAGTGAGACTTAAGTGAAATATCTGAAAATTTTCTTTTTCATATAGTGCTTGGGTTGGGTTAAAGGAAACACAGAGTCTGGAGTTTCTGATAATCATTAAACATTTTTTCTGTCTGGTTTGTTCACAGATGTTCAGCCTGTTGCCTATGAAGAGCCCAAACATTGGTGTTCAATTGTCTACTATGAATTAAACAATCGTGTTGGGGAAGCTTTTCATGCATCTTCTACTAGTGTGTTAGTAGATGGATTCACAGACCCTTCAAATAACAAAAGTAGATTCTGCTTGGGATTGTTGTCAAATGTTAATCGTAATTCAACAATTGAAAACACCAGGCGACATATTGGAAAAGGTACTTTTGTCATTTTCCTACATTCAGTTGAATTCAGTCATTTGTTGTGCTTGCTATGTAGTCTGCATTGTGTAAGGTTCTGGGGCATACAAAGAAGCTTAAGGCATGGTCCTGCCCTCAAGTTGGAGATGTTGAAGAATGTATTAAGTAAAGACAGACTTCTTTTCTTTATCCTACCTATTTTTTCTTCATAGTACTTAGGGTCTGAAATCATACTATTCTGTGTTTATTTTTTTTAATTTTCAGTCTTTTTGACTGAAATACAAGCTGTACAGAAATTTGCATTGTTCACAACAATATCTTCAGCAACTAGAATGCTGCCTGGCTCATAATACATACACAAGAAATATTTGTAGAATATATGAATGCTAGTGAAGGATTAAAATTTTTAAATTATGGTATTTGTGGAATATTTTGGGTTGAAGACCTGAAAGAATTTCCATTATGTTAGAGGAGCAGGGTTACTGGTAGGATATCCAGTTTGAATGACGTAAGTCTTCAATGGCTTCACTGCCACTTCTCCCACCTTTTAAATTCAGGTAACAGGGTTTTATTTATAATTCATCCTGCAAGATAGTTGCCACAGCAAACAAGGAACTTTCCACATTGCAGTGAAATGTCTCATGCATCAAGTGGTCAGAAAGGAAACCTATCCCAGGTAGAGCTGTTTGCCTCTCTTTTAAGAAGTTTTATTTTTACCACTTGCTACTTTTTGCTTCTTTGACTTGAGAAAGTCTTGGTCCAAATTAGGAACAAAAGGTAAATAACTTTAATTGTAAAATGATTTCTTATAGAAGAGATTCAGAAAAATACTATGTCCAAAAATAAGTTGGAAAGAAAGTTTCCATTCTTTTTTGACAGAACTGTCAACTTGCCATGATTTTTTTAGCTAAAATGCCTCACTTCTATGCATTGATTTTTCATTCTGCAGTAGAATAATTTAAGAGAAATCTACTTGGTGAATTCTTAAATTCTAGAATCATTTTCCTCTTTTTTCCCAGTATACAGTTCTAGGATCCTTTCTTCCACGACTCATTTTTATTTGCCCAGAAGCAAAACTAGTTTTTAATGTCATAGCCTGAAACTAGTCTGTGACTCACATGTGTGTACTGTGATGGTCTTTTTAGTACTATTTGCAGTGGAGAAAAGTTGGGAACAACTTCAGCTCTAGCTATATAATTTGAATTTTTAAATATTGAACATTCATATATTATTTATATATTTTTTAAATACCCAAAACATTTTTTTTAAAGGAAAGTAAAATACATCTGCCATTTAAAGGCTTTTCCTATGACCTGAAATTACATATGTGACTTAGCTTTTTTTTTTTTTAAATGCTGCAGACCTTTCCATTAGCAAAATGAGTGCAAAACTTTTTGCCAAACAGCTATTCATGATAGTTGATAGCACTAAGAATTCCTTTGAAAGGACTCATCATAAGGTGCTTTTTGGGGATATTTTTTTGCCATTGCTTTCTTTCATAGAGATGATAAATGATTGTTGGAAAAGGAAAAAAAAAAACCTGAGAACTGATAACCTAATATGCTGCCAACTTGAGACTTAAGTCTTAGTTATTTGAGGATCATTTTAGATTTAGGCACATTAACCTCTTGATTATCTTTGGCAGCATAAGGCCATCTAGTGGTAGCTTCTGTCTGAAGACTTGCCATAGGGTAGTAGTTATTCTTGGTTGCACCTCATACAACTTCCTCGATTTCATTATACTGCTTTGTTAAGTTTACTCTTGTAATGCCTGTCTTTTTAAGGTGTTCATCTGTACTATGTTGGTGGAGAGGTGTATGCAGAGTGCCTCAGTGACAGCAGCATATTTGTACAGAGTAGGAACTGCAACTTTCATCATGGCTTTCATCCTACCACTGTCTGTAAGATTCCCAGCAGCTGCAGCCTCAAAATTTTTAACAATCAGGAGTTTGCCCAGCTTCTGGCTCAGTCTGTCAACCATGGATTTGAGGCAGTATATGAGCTTACCAAAATGTGTACCATTCGAATGAGTTTTGTCAAGGTGAGTGGGTTGTGACCTGTGGCTTAATTTGAGTCACTGTAAATATGTATATTATATGTCTGTAGGTTATAATTTTAAAAAGTCTTTGTTAAGTGAAAGGTAGTAACTATTTTTTACCTGATTTAATAGGTTTTTAAATAAAATTCTTGAATTTATAACTTAAACCACATGATTGGTCTAAGATTTTATTTTATAATCCAGACATTATAAAGTGCTCAGTATTGATATTGATATTGAATAGGGGCTGAGTTTATAAAAGAATTTCAGTTAAAGGCTAAATTGCTAGAAAGCATTTAATATTAAAATTGCTTTTTAAGTTCCTTAGCTTCAGCAGTTTCAATCATTATTGGATCCCATTAGGTTGATGTAAAGAATTCTTTACCATACTAAAATTATTTTCCTTGTTTTAAGCTCTGTTATTAAGGAACTTTTCAAATTTATCATTTGCTCTTGGCCTAATTTTATTGGTATTCCAAATGATGGTGCATAAGCAAAATTTAGAAAGAATTTTGGTGTTATATTTCAGCAACCTGTCCTGTACCTGCTTGTTCCTTAAGGATTTAGCCAAAGAAGAGCAATTGTCAAATGCTCTGTGTACGTTTTTTTTCTTTTTGGCCCACAGCCCCACAGCCCGGTGTTTTCTTGCTATAGGCTTTGTTATAGGCCTGTTTATGCAGCAGTTTATCAATAGCCCTGAAGGCATTTCCCTTGCCTTCTATAGAAACATGGCTTTTGCATATTCAATTTAGTCTCCCAATCCACCCTCATCACAGCTGCTTACTTTTCCTGGGCCAGGACTACTGTAAGCAGTAAAGCAGAGAGCTAGTTAAATTCAGGCAAATAGAAGTGAAAAAATTCTGTTTTACTCTTGGGAGTTTTAGGCTAAAGTGGTCCAGCTCAATTCATCCCAGTAATTTCCCATCTTAAAGGATAATGATATGTGACTGCCACTTTAATTACATTTGTATGCATTGATCAGATTTACAGCGCCTTATCTGATGTTTAAAAAAACCCCTGAAAATCAAAAACTTTTTGTTTACAAAATCTGATGTGAACTTACATGAGGTTATATTTGAGTTTTATTTATCCCATTAAGAGAGAATATAGCTCACTGCAGGAATATTAATATTTTAATTATGAGGTATTTTACCATTATTAACTTCCTAAAAGTAAAAAAAAACAGAATTCTGAAACATATCTTGTTCCAAGGGTTTCTATTAAGGGATTATATGTTATTATAATGATGCAGCTATTGTGTTGCTTTTAATTTCATGGTGAATGCTAAGATTGGTTTTGTGATAGTTTTTCCTTTAGGTATGTCTGTATATCTCTACTGTTAAAGTTTATTTTTGTTAGTGTGTTGAAATTGGTTTCGACTGGTTGACAATTTAAAACGTGGCTTGCCATGTTATCTGTTCATTTTCATAGGGCTGGGGAGCAGAATATCACCGGCAAGATGTTACCAGCACCCCATGTTGGATTGAGATTCATCTTCATGGGCCTCTTCAGTGGCTGGATAAAGTCCTCACTCAGATGGGCTCCCCTCTAAACCCCATTTCTTCTGTTTCATAGTGTAGAAGTATTCTTTTTCAGTTATATTATTAGTGGACTTGTTTTAATTTTAGGGAAAATTTCAGTACAGATACTGTGAGCTTACATGGAAAACAGATATTACAGCTTATTTTTTTTCTACATAATTGTGACCAATACATTTGTTTTTGTGATGAATCAACATCTGTTTGTATTCATGTTCATGTGATTAACTCTCAAAAGTGTTGTGAAAGATGCAAAGTGAGTATTGTGCCCCAGTTCAGAAGTTTGGCATTGATCTTAAACTGGAACATACTTTTGCCTTATTGTCCCAGCAGTTTTTTTATTTGTTAAATTTTTTTGGAAAAGTAATAGATCACATGATGAAAATTATAACAGTATAAGAAGGTGTTCAATGAGAGTCTTCCGTTCTATTCTTGATTCTCCAGAAGCTGTACTTTTACCAGTTTCTTAGTCCTACCAACTTTAAAAAAGTGTAATTCATTGTTTTATAAAAGCATATGGTAGGGGCTTAAAGGAAACTATAAAAAAGAAGTCTTTTATTTGAAGGAACACTATGCACTGCTCTAACAGGTAGTGTTCAGTAAAAGCCAAGTGATAGTTTTCTAAGTGACATAAAATTTACATTTAATACAGCTAAATGTTTGTCAGTGTATTGTGACTTCACTCAATATTATCTTTTGTAAAATATTTCCTTTTTTTAAAAAAACTTACTGCAAACAACGGATCTCCAGTATATGTCATTTACTCAAATCTGTCATAAGTACTACTTTATAGCTAGTGACAGTGCATGCACGGCCTTGTTCAGTTGTGTTTGCTGCTTTTGGCCAATGTTGCAAGAACTCTAATTTTGACATGCATTAATCTTTTATTTTGCACTTTGATGGGTGATAGTTTTTAGAGTAACCTTTTGTGAAACACACTCAAGTGACTTGGACTTACATGTTCATCCTTGCTTCCTTGGTACCCCTTTTGTATTAAACACTGCAATTTATAGATTACAGTTATAGGAAGTTATGCTTTTTCTAGCTTTTGTTGTATTTTCAACCTAGATTATAAGACTGTTATTCTGTAGCTCCAATTGAAGGTGCCTTTTTAATTCCCTGCAGGATGATATTAATGTTGGAAAATCATGTACTTCATCCCATTGCTCTTACTTGCGTCTGTTTCCCCATGCAAGGACCTGTGTCCTGTAGCCATAGGAGCCTCTTCAGTCTGGCCCCAAGGATGAGGCCACCTGTCTGATGCTTAAATGAATTGAGCTAGCTGATTTGAAAACATTCACATATCAAAGAATACAGACTATTCTCTAAGTTACCATGGGTGCTCTTTTTCCATTTTTTTTTTAGCACCTATGTGGATACCAGTCTCCACAATCCTCAGAGAGGAAAGACATGAAAACTCTAAAATATTCATTTAATCAGTCATGCTTAAGGGCTTTGAGTAAAGGACTCTTAACCTCTTTTTCTAGGGAGCAGTCAGATGGACACTTAGTTATGGCATGAAGAACAAATACATTATTTTGGAAAAAAAAAATCACCTAACTTACCTATTAGAAGAAGCTTATTTTCCAGTGCCTTTTAAAAATATGTGGAGCCATGTCAGTCTTCTGTTTAAAATGTTAGTTTCATTTGACTTTCTACTTTGCCCTTTGTGCTCTTATGAGGAAAAAGATGCATTTTTTGAGTAAAGGAGAATGCAGTTCCTTTTGTTTTCCATAACATTATTTATTGCTTTTATGAAGTGCAGCCAATGGATGGTTTTAGTTCTCTCAGATGAAGTGCCATATGTGTTCCAGCTCACAGTCCTTTGCTAAGTAAAAGGAAACTTTCTGACAGTCACCTGAGCCTTAAACGTAAGTTTTACATGACATGCATTCGCAATCTTCCAGAATTGTGTCAGCCACACGAAAGAGGTTTGTTTGCTTAGTGATAGAACTTAGCTACTTACATCATTCTTCTACTTAACAGGCTCATGGCACAATCTTTGGAACAAATTTGTAGAATAACTACCTAGGTTGACTGGCAGATACATGTAATCAACTTCAGTGGGCTTGAGCTGGTGGAAACTATTGAATTGTTTTATTGATGCTTACAACTGAGTTAATTAAAAATTGTTTTTATTCATGTAACAGCCTTTAGAGTTAGCAAGATTTTATGTGATTGGCTTTCTCTGTGTTTTCTCTAAGGAGCTGTGTCTCGAATGACAGTACTGAAGCAATTAACTGGTAAGAGTCTCATATAGAAGTATAATTAAGCCTGTTGTATTTCCTAAAAGTTGTTAACTCCACATCCCTGAGTTTTATATGAAAACTTCATTCAATCCAGCTGGTCCTATAATTCCTGAGGATGCTCAGTACAGGAATGGATGGGAAATAAAAATTAGCCAGTGAGATTAAAAAAACTAAGTAAAATTCTACCAATGAAAAAAGCACCTCTGAAAGAAACCATTTCATAAAATTACAGTTTTAAGCTTTCATTTAATCTCCAGAATGGTTTATAGTCAAATTTATGAAAACATCATCACAACCAGAAAAAATCACATTTTATAGCATGGTACAACATTGAAATAAATACATGCCAGCTGAAAAGACAAGAGTCTGGGAATAATAAAACTACAGCCAGTTTGGTAAATGCAAAAAGAGGAATAGAATCGAAATTAGTCTCAGTAATGTATTAAAGCAACAAAAAGATGCTGACTGGAAAAAATAATTTAAGAGGTGCATTTGACTAACATCTCTACATAATTACCTGGCTTACGTTATGGAATATAAACTAGTAGGCATGTTACTGATCTACTGAAGTGAACGTTTTTTCTTTAGAGAAAATTTAAGGAAGACATCAATCTAAATGTCAAATATATATATCAGACTATAAATCACTTTTTACATTTTCTTGTTATGTAAGTAAACTATCAGTATGATAATAGAATTGTCTGGGTTTCTGAGGTGAAATCCACAGTAAGATTACTGTCAATAGGTAGTTCAATAAGTTATACTTAATAGTATGGAAAGAGGGTGTAGCTATTTTATACTTTTCATAACATTTGAGAGTAAGACATTCTTTTAGGATGTAAAATGATCAGTAAGTATTCAGATTTGGAATCTATTGTTAAGATAAGGACTGGGGCTCACATTATATAACCTTCAGTATTATCTTAGAGTACCTGTGGGAAACAGTTCCCCTGTAATAATGTTCTTTTAAAGGAGAAAGTTTATACAAAAATGAAATCATGCCAGTAGCAGAGAAACTCTAAATTCAACTTTGATAGTACCTGTTTAAGTGTTGTATTTCTATTACAGAGAGCATCTAATATACCATTTTAGTTCCATTTCTTTATACTTTTTCTAGTTGCTTGCTTAATATTACTTTGGATCATTATCATTCTCCTACTTAAAATATATTAATATCTTTTATACTTTCTGAAGAGGGAAAATCTTTTGATAATTATTAAATTCAGCTTCCGATGATGATTTAAATTTTTGACCTATTAACTTTTAAGAGGCTCAGAGCTCTTCCTTGTCTTATTAGTTAAATCCTCACTTAATCTCTCTGGTAGGAATTATGAATGTGTGTCCTCATTATACCCATCAGCTAGATAAGCAAGAATCTTTTAAGGTAGTAGATAGCCTGCTGGTTTTAGAAGTGTTTGGTGATTTTTATTGGCAGGAGTTTTCCTAAGTATTGGTTTACGGGCATCTCCTCAGATATTCAGTAGCGCAGCTTTTTGGGTGGTAATCTCAGGTTTGATGCCTGTTTCAACCCCTGGAGAGTAGCATTTTCCTCATTAAAACAGCTGGGACTGGGGAGGTTTACTTCTCACAGAAGATGCATGTATGGAGAGAGAATTTGAGGCATTTCTTCTCTGTAAACAATTCTATTCAATACCTGCTAAACAGAAACTTAGTTCTTTGTAATTCACTGGATTGAAGTTTAGCATGTCCTAATTACAAGAGGTAAGAGTATTTGTCAAGCCTTTGTTATATTGGATTTTTCATAATAGAAACTTCTCTTCTAAAATGCAGTTATTATGATTGAGGTGTTACCCTAAAATTGGATGATTTACAAAAACCAATGAGAAGGATTTTACATATCAAATTTTTTAAAAAATAAGAGCTTATGCTGTAATATTTGCTGTAGCAATTGCTGTAAAACACGTGGTGAGTTGTTTTGTTGAAAAGATCTAGTCTCAGAGCAGGATTCTTCTGTTATTTATGACAGAGTGAAAAAGGTTTGTGTGGTTCTCATCCAAATAATTCAGTTCTTAAAATTCCTAAATTCGTCATAAACCATTGTCCTTTAAGGATTTATTTGAAGATAACTGTTTTTTAAAAGTTTGAAATTTTGTGTAGAGGTAGATTTTGTTTTACCCCGTTGATAGGTAGTACCTTCCTAATACTAGCTGGTGTTAGCTATAACAAAACTCCAGTGAGGCCAAAACAATCCCAAGTAAAGAAGAAGTCTTTTAGAGTCAGATTTTCCCTTCTAATACCATTGGAGATGATGTTGCTTTGATTTATTCATAAAGTATTTTAACTGTAGGGACTCTTGGAGATAATAGTTGGGCAAGTGCTTTTCTTTTCAACGTGGTTGGTTAAAGTTGCATTTTGAAAATCACTTATGCTAAAATTGGGTAGGACTGTAATCATGAAAACTGGGTATTTGTATGTAATCCTGCCCATGTTCTCTTAAAAAGATATTTCATATGCAGATGATAAAGACCAAATCACTGGCTGCACTCTAGGTCTGCTTCTTCCTTGTACTTGTTCTTCTTCTGTTTATGTTGTAGAAAATGAAATTCTAGCAACATGCTTCAATTCTGTTATCTTTTTGATACTTATAAAAATGTATTAGGTTTTACTATATTGTGCTTTTCAAAGCCATAACTCTTAAGAACTTTGTTTTTGGATATTGTTTGCTAATACTTTATTTTAATAAATCTCAAAATCTGCTTAATGTGTGTTTTTGTTTGTTTTGGGGGCTATTCTTTTTTGATTTAACATGTTTCATTGAGTGAAGTTATAAAAAAGGATGAGATTATCAGTTGCTGTGACCGGCTGTGTTATCTGTTTGTGCACTAGCGGTAGAAATTGAATATACTAGGCCTTTCCACCCAGCATGAGGTTTCCTCAGAAGGATCAGTATGTTTCTATTCTGTTTATAAGAGAGTTAATGTGTTTTTCTTTGTTAGTTTAGTTTTGTTTTGAGAAAGGATTTGAATCTAGAGTCTGGGGTTTTTTAGTTTAACCACTAATTTCCCTTCCCTAGCTCTATCTAAAATTAGAGGTCTTGACCAGATGATTGAGAGACAGAATAGTTGTTAGCAGAACTGGCTTTGGAGTCTGCTTGCCTGCATTTGAGTCCTGGACCTCAGAGCTTCCTTAACTCTGTGCCCTTAGGCTTAACCACTCTGTGCCTCAGTTTCCTGATCTGTAAAGTAAAAGTCTACTCGTAGGATTTGGGGGAAGTTTAAATAAAGTAATACAAATATAGTACTTAGTGCCCGCCACATCAGAACTCTTTTGTTATTATTATTATCATAACCATCATCTCTTACATTTCTGCTACTTCTTTGAATCAGAGGAATTATTTCTGATGCTACTTGACCTTAGTAGATTAATCCTTGATTACCCACTTTGCGAATTAGCCTTGTTTTTCTTAATTTTCTCCTTTTAAAAGAAGTTCAAAATCACAGATTAGTTTTGTCATCCCCACCAAATGCCTGCCTACTTTTACTACCTTCTGTGTTGTATATACAAGAAGTACAAACTTATTCTAATTAGAAGGGGATGGTGAAAATCCATGTGTCCCCACTAGAAAAACCCAAACTAAATATTTTAACCTGAAAGAATAAATATAAAAGCTCTTATTATTCTCTTTAGAGAAAAGGCTTCATCAAAAGAATCCGTATCTGCAAATTGCAAATCAGTTTCTTCTTATGCTTTTTTTTTCTTTTTTTTTTTTTATTTCAAGTGTAAGGCGTTTAGTAGCAAGTTCACTGTTTTAGAAGCATACTTTAAAAACATTTGTTCTAGCAGAAGATTTCAGTGAACAGTGAGAGGTGGTGTTGGCTTCTCTCAGATTTAAGATAATTAGTTTTCAAATTGCAATAGCCAAAACAGTTCAGGTGACAGGGATCAATTGTGACATCGGCTTCAATTTTCTTTTAGACACGAGAACTCAGTGGCTAATGCTATTCCATATTACAGCAGTTTTGATGCAATTCATATTTTATAAATATTTATAAGAAGGCTATCAGCGGGCTATAAGAAAGTATTTCCCCCTCCCATTTAACATTTTAAATATTACTGTGTTTTTTGTTGTTGAATTTGTAAGCCTATCTTAATAAACTGACTTTTGTAAAAAAAAAGTCCTGTGTTCTTTCCGTCTAAATCACTTTTTGTGGTTGTATTTTAAAGGGGCTATAGGGAAAATATAAGGAAGAGTTTTTGGCACCTTGCTTAACTATCTCCATCTTAAAGTATGTTGCATGGGGGTGGAAGGAGGATTTAGGTTGGTGGTTAAGATTATTATCAATATTGTTTCAAGTGGACGTGTGTTATAGTTGCTGTGAGGGGTGTTTCGTGAGGCAGTTTTTTGATGTTTGGGATGGATTTTGAAAGCCTTCTTACACTTTTTCTTAATCTCTTACCCCTTTCCTGTCACCTTTTATTTCATTTTAAATAATAGTTTTATCTGAGATAAATGCTGAGAATTTTAATAGTACAGAAAAGTATGAACTAAAAATCCCAAACCAATAGTGAACCACTAAACATCTGTGAATGTATCCTTCTAAACTATTCAGGTAGTCATTCTACATCAGTCCTTTCCTTTCTTTGACAAGAATTTAGCTGATTATGGGTGAAGCTATAGCTCCTTTTTTGAAAGGGTTCTAAGAGAAATTGGTTTGGTTCCAAAGTGTTTCTTGAATTCTGTATCCCCAAGAGAACATTGTCCTCTGAGCTGTCTCTTGTTTTGTTGAATGGCAGACCTTTCCAAAACATATTACATCAAGCTTAGCTGCTGAAGTGACAGAAGGAGCCAATTGGGATTAATCTGGGAAGGCGTTCAGAAAGAAGGAAAATAAGACTTTGGAAAAGAAGGAGAAAGAAAAAAAAGTTTTTCATTCTCCATAGCATTTATCACCGTCCAACATCCTACATGTTTTATTTCTCTACCCTGTTTATAGACTGTGTCATCTCATGGGAATGTAAGCTGTGGCCAGATATGTGTTCCCACTGCTAGAACAGTTTTTGATATATTGTAAGCAGTCGAATATTTGTTGAATGAATGAGAGTACTGAAACCAGATATGATTTTTTATACTAGAATTTAGCTTTAAATTATGTAATAAGACAATACTTAATTGAATGGATTGGAGCTCAGTACTTTATTAGATCTCTTTATTACCCACCTCATAGGAGAAGAAAGGGGGAAACTCAACTAAGAACGTTCATATTTATTCTTTCTCTTTGAGCTTTTGGACCTTTGCCCCAAAGTTATCAGGCTCCTGGATTGTTGCTTAGAGAACCTACAAAATTAACAGGCAACTTGGAGCTTTAACCTGTTGACATTTAATATTTTCCCAGAGAATCAAAAGGGCACAGTTTCCTTGATGTATTTGACAAGAGAAAATAACAACAACAACAAAAATGTGTGCTTTTTAGTTCATGGCTTACAGGGGCAGGGGCGGCAGTGTTAAGAACCCTGTAGTTAGATTTTAGTGCCCTGGTTTAGATTCCATAATATCACCCCCAACTGTTGTGCCTGAGGGTCAGGCCTTTAATTGCATTCAGGTGGGGCACCCTATGCAGTGCCTTTGAGAAACAGAACAGTGACCTGTGTTTGTACTTCAGAATAAAAGATTAATTTTGCTAAAGAGAGTGCGTGTGTGATCGTGGGGGGAGAGAAAGCAGAGGAGGGTTTGAAGGGCTATGCAGACATTAGTTAAGATTAATGGTAAACATCCCTTGGTTGTCTTTTCTTTACATAAAATTCTGTGAATTTTACAGAATTTGTTTAGGCCAAGTTAGTGATGGCAGTGAAGATGAAGATGATGAATGCAAGCACAAACTCGTTATGTATGAACAGGGAGCCTGCAAAGATGATCTTCATATGAAAAGAAAGGTGCTGTCCTTTTACTGTCTGTTTAATAAACTGCTAGACGTTTACCATACCTATTTTCTCTCCTTAATCGTTGAACACCTCTGTCCAGCTGCATACCACATTTCCCAGCCTCCCTTTCAGCTGTGGCCAGTCATGCGACTAAGCTATGATAGCTATAATAGCAGAAATGATACGTGTCATTTTGGCATAATGCTCCACAGAGGAGCCCTCTTGCTTCTTCCCCCCTTCCCTGTGGCTAGAATGCAGGTAGGATGGCAGGAACTAGAGTAGCCACCCCAAGGTGGACATGGGAGCCAAGGGACGAGGGTGACAGAGTTGTGCTACTCTTGGAAGGTTATGTGGAAAAGAAACTTGGAGGTGGGGAGTGCTCTTTGTTGTAACAGTCAGGCTGTAACCTGGCGAGTCCTTACTTGCTTCTTCACTTACTCTCACCAGACCTTTATTGCGTGCTTACTGCAAGTCAGGCTTCAGGCTCGGCAGCAGAGCTGTCGCAGGGAGTCATTCCTGCCCTCGTGGAAAGCGAAACTATAACATAGTTTAGTGGTTTCAGTCTCTATCTAGTTAGGGTTATTTGATCAATTTTGGAGGGTGGAGGAGGGGCAGAAATGGAGAATCAAGGAGACTTTAAAAAACAGGCTCTACTCCTGTTTTTCCGAAGATCTGGATTTTTTTCTGGTCCTACGTGAGCAGTATCAGGTTGTTTGTTCATTTGTTTAACTAATATTTGAGGGCCTATTACATGTCAGGCTGAGGAAAAACTGAATAAAACAAAAATACTTTCTCTCAAGCGTCTTCATTCCGGTTGATGGAGACAAAATAAGACAAAAAATATATAGGGTAGTGGTAAGTTCTAAGGAGAAAAAGTAGGAAAGAAAGATTTGAAATGTCAGGGGTGGGAGAAGGAAGGTGGTTGAAGGTTTATATCCAGAAACCAGAGACGGTCTCATTGAGCAGGAAATCTCTGATCAAAGTCCAAGAAGAGGTGAGGGAGTCAGTATGTGAAGTAGTGATTTAGTTGATTCTTAGTCAAGGCAATTCAGAAAGCATATGAATGACATGGTAAAGAACTCAGCTTCCCTGCAGGAAAAGGAGTAATTCAAGCAGAAATAGCTAAAGGTACAGACTTTTAAATTGCACATTCTTTAGTCTCTGCAGGATACAATAATAACTGAAGTGTTACATAGATGGAGACAAGAAATGTCAGTTGCTAACAACTTGGTGGATTACTACCTCCAGGAAACAGGCCAGTTGGAGGCCCGATCAATGAGGAGCGTTCAACTCAATATTTCATCTGATGCAAGTTTAGTTTAAGGCAGCAAGTCAAAGGTGAAGTGTTGGGATGAAGAACCCACAGGCAAGAGTTTACCTTAACCTCTAGCTGTCTTTCCATTATATTCCAGTCAACAAATACTTATTCAGTGTCTGTTTTGTGCTTAATGCTATGCTGGGCCTTAGGAAAGCAGCAGTGAGCAGAGCAGGCACATGCTGTCCCTGACCTCCTACAGCTTACACGGCAGTAGAGGGGAGACGTTAGGCCACGAACTACAACACAGTTACTTGATGGCTGCGGTAAGGGACCTGATCGGCGGCTGTGAATGAATGTAACTGACCTCCTCTGAGAACTCAGGCAGATCCATTTTGAGGAAGAGGTATTGAGACCTGAGGGATGAGGAGGCATTAGCTGGATGAAGGAGGGGGGACAAGCAGCTTAGGCAGAGAGGCTTTAGGGATCAACAGGCCACTGTGTCTTGAGCCTGGAGTGCAAGAGGAGTGTGAGGGGATGAGGCTGGAGAGGTTGGTGGGGGCCAGAGGATGCTGCATCTTGTAGGCCAAGGTTAGAGTTTTGTTTTAAATCCTGAGAACAAGGAGAAGCCACTGGAGTGTAAGCTGGGGCTGGAGGCAGATCCTGGGATCGGACGCGTGCTTTGGAGAGAGGCAGAAGTGAATGCTGGGCTTTGAATTCAGGTCACGTTGGTGGAGATGGAGGGGAGTAGATGGAGCAGAGTGGTGTCTAGGATGGACTGCACATGGGAAGATGAAGAAGAGTTCGGGGTCAGGATGACCACCATGTGCTTTTTACTTTGGGCAACCAGATGATGGCTCAGTTTACTGAGATGGAGAAGACTGGAGGAAGGTCTAACTTATATGGAAAGGTGATGAATTTTAGTCACTGAGGGAAAGCAGTTGCTATTTTTGCTGCTGTAAACACTTCTGAAATGGTCACCCTGATGGCGAATAATAAGGATAGCTCACATTCGAGCACTTACCACATGTCAAACATGAGCTGAACGCCTTACCTCCAATGTCTCCCACAATGGTGAAAATCCCGTGAGCCAGGTACTGTTATTGTCTCCATTTTACGGATGAGGAAGCAGGTTTTCGGAAATCGAGAAGCATGAGCATGGCATGGAGTGGATGGCCAAGGTCAGGTTACCGGGCTCCGGGACTCTGGCTCTTGGTCTCTACATTATGCTGCTTCTCCTGGTTCCTGGCATCTTTAACCACTTCCCTAATTTCCACCCTACCCACCCTCTTACCCCCCCCATCAGAAATGTCTTCTCAACCCTCTCTCCTGCCCCAGTGACTGGTTATGGAAGAGCAGCCCAAAAACGTGTGTCATAGGTCCTATTCCTCAATTTAGCTTGCAGGCCCAGCCCTTCCAAGACATCATGGGCTTGGTGGAAGAACAAAGGGCAGGAGGATGTGTGTGCATAGATCGACCTTCCTGATATCCATCTAAATGTCCAGTTACCACGTTATAGCCCACTTACCCTGCATATCAGCAGAAGACAGACATGAACTCAGCTACATCCTTTCCAGAGGAGAATCTGGGTCTAGGTCCCACATGACAAAGGACCCATTACTGCTCAACTAGTCTAACACTAGCCTAGAGATGAGAATGAAATTATTTAGGGTCACAGTCCTGGCAAAAAGCAGAACTCTAGTCCAGTTCTTCATACTGACCCTGCTTGGTTTCTAGATTCCAGATCTACACGGCGCAATTCCTTAGGAATTTCTTCCAGAAGTACCTGTTCATTTGAAGAGGGCAAACCTTTGGCTGAGGTGGCTAAGACCACTGAAACCCTGTAGAGACATCAGAAAGATGGTTTCCAAGTTATCTCCATCTTAGCATTTTTTAGCTTTAACCTCTTGCTGCCTTGGGACAGTGTTGTATTAAGGGATCCGGGATCCCAAGAGCCTCCTGGATCACTCTGGCTTCAACTGGTTCTGGTCCAGGAACTTCAGATGACCTCTAAGCCAGAAGTCCACTGATAATCCCCCCCACCCTCGCATCTTTTTGTGGTCACAGTAGAGCTGTGGTGAGAGCACATCCTGTTTGTGGGTCAGCTTCTCCCTTCGGCAGTGCTGCCTCAAGCCTAAGGCTCAGTTACAATAACAGCTAATATTTGAGTGCTAGCATGTTACACTGATTATGTCATTTGACATTCAACCCTGTAGAGCTAGGTGATATAATACTCATTTCACAGATAAGGAAACAGGCTAGGATAGATTAAGTAATTTGCACAGGTCACACAACCAGTGAGCAGTGGAGCTGGGGTTTAAAGCCAGACAGACTCCAGAGCTTGTGCTTCTGACCACTCTGCATACTGCCTTGAGATCTATCCATGGGGAGACATGGAGGCGGAATACGCTGTCTCTACATTAGTCTCTTACCCCTCACAGACCCCAGACTAAAGCTGGAGGGTCCCGCGTATCAGCAGTGTGTGATTTCATTATGCCAGCCAGGGCTCTCATACCTCCTTAAAATTTATTCCATTTTGTCTTCTCTGCAACCAAGGGTCACATGGATTAGCTGAGTTACCATTACTATAGGCTAGAAAGGTTTGGCTACATTTCCAAAAACCAAACTGTTCTGTGAGGTTATCATAGAATTAGCTCCATTAGGGCTTGGTTGGTGTTAGCTCTCCAAGACATGGGTAATCAAGCCCAAGATGAACTGTCAGCTGCTCATCTCTGCTGCTTCATGGGATAGGAGCAGGAGGGGATCTTGGGCACTGGCTGAGGAGAAGTGGTGGTGAGGAGCCCTAGCCTGAGACTGGAGCCGTAGCAAGTCTTTTCCCAGCCTCAGCTGGGGTCCTTAGATGGGTTTCAGTGTCAACCCTCACAAAAAGTTTGTAGCACTGTGTGCCTGTATGCATTTTGCCTGACAGGCGTCCTTAGTATTCTTCAGATTCTCAAAATCGGAGTGACCCCTAAATGGTTTAAAACTACTCGATTAGATAATCTACCAAATCTCCTTTAAGTCAAACATTCTCTAAGCTCCGGTGTCCTAATGAGCCAGGTGACTCCTGAAACTTTTAAACCACCATAAAGAATTCTCCCTAGAATTAGATTAACTTTGAAAATGGTCAAGGTTATCACAATTCTTTCTATTCCCTCTCAGGTTCTTTGAAATCTGCTCCTCCAAGCTGGGCTTATTCATCCATTGCTTTCCTGCTGTGTTTTCCAGAGCTGGCCTCCCTGTCTACCTTGGGCAGAAGTGCTGAGCAGCTGCCCCCATTGCCTGACCCTCAGGCCCTTCCTTCACCAGGTGGTTCTGGTCCAGAAAAGGCTCCTGGAAGGGCTCAGGCCCAGAAAGGCTCTGAGAGCGACGGAGTGGATGCCAGGTGGGAGGAACCACCCCACAGGGAAGGTCTCCATGGAGCCCTATTAGAGGGATTTTTTTTTTTTCCAGCAGATGAGGCAGCAATTCCTCTTTGAGACCCACTCGGAAGACACTTGCCAGAGCAAGTAACTGACTGACCCTGGGGAAAGGTGGAGCTGGAGAGGAGCAAGCATCATTGAAACTGACCTGGGCCACAGGGAGGTGGGAGGCGCGCTGCGCTTGGGTCTCAGCCTCAGCTCAGGATCGCCCTGCCCTTTATCCCCCTTTCCCAAGTGGCGCGACCAATGACCAGAGCGTCGTCAGCACTGGGTCTAATTCGGTGAGGTTTTATTGTAGAAATGCGGCCTCTGGAGATGGAGGACACTATTTCCTGACCACAGGGTGCTGCAGGTGGGACCCTGCGCCTCTAGACCGGCTTCCCCTTTGCGCGTGCGGGCAGAGAAACTGGCTCCTCAGACCCGGGCGGGACCCATTGAAACTCGAGTCCCCTCCTTCCCCAGGGGACGAAGCTTCCGAGAGCCATCATTCCCAAGTCCGGCTGAGTTCACACTCAGATCCTAGTGGGACTCTCGGTGCAAAGGGTGGGAGAGGTGGTAATAGCCGTAAGAAGACGGCTGCAGGGCCGGGGACTCCGGACAGGCAGCTCCGGGCTGGCTGCGCGCTCGGGTAGTTGCGCGCTCACAGCGCCTGCCCCTTGGGTATGCAAAGTAGGGAAGTCAGCGGGCGGCGAGAAAGGCTCCCTTGTACGGGCAGGAGCGCCGTCTTGCAGGAAGGCACCCCCTGCCCGCCCCCCCCCGCCCCTTCAGCTGGGCCCGCTGTCCAGGGAAGAGAGAGTCCTCCAGGGAAGACAGAGTCCTCCAGGGAAGCAGAACCTTAGTTCCCTGCGGCCACGAGGATCGGGACCTTCTACAGCCTCCTAACGCCTCCTACTCCCTTGACGCCCAGGGTGCTGCTCGAGGGCGGGAAGGGTGTTGGGGTCAGGGCGCAGTGTTCCCAGGGGCGTCAGATGCACCCTGCCTGGCTCACACTGACTGCTGGTGGCGAGACCGGCACCGGGCGCCTGCCGGCGTGGCTGGCTCCGCCGCTACACCGGCCGCATCTTCCAGGGCGCGCGGGCGTCCCGCAGCGAGCGGTCGTGGGGCAGCGCGGCGAAGGCCGAGTGGCGCAGCTGGCAGCCGATGAAGAGGACGACGAGCGCCACGGAGAGCAGCAGCAGGAAGAAGAGCAGCAGGTAGGTAGGCAGGTCGGGCTTGGCGGCCGCGCCGTCCCGCATCCCGCGCGCGGTAGCTAGCTCCAGCGGCAAAGCGCCCTCCGCCTTGACCGTGGTTGCCAGGGCCAGCGCGCCGCCTACCGCCGCTTCGGGGCCGCCCGTGGCGTTGAACACGTCGCCGTACATGGCCCGCGGGGCCGCCGACCCCGGCCCGACCGCCTCACTTCGCTTTGCGCCGCCCGGCGCCGCCCCGCGCTTCCATGGCGTGCCCTGCTCTTCCCGCTACGGGTGACTGACCGTGAGCCAGGTGCCTGCGGGGTCGCCGGAACCGCGGAGCCCCCGGGCCGCCGCCGCTCCGTAGCCAGCCGCGCTCAGCTGCCCTCCCCGTGGGGTGGTGGACCCCACGGTTCGGAGCTGGACGGCTCGGCGCCCGCGACCCCCGGACTTTTCGGGTTTCTCGCCGTCGCAACCCGCGGTCCCGAATCAGCGGCCCGGGTTTACGGCCGCCCTCTCAGCTCGGACCCCAGTTCCGGTGAGCTCCGGGCTCCGGGGCGCCCCTGGGCTACAGCGGCGGCGAAAGCTGAGTGGTGAGTGTGGCCGCAGCTCGGGATCCCTGCTGGGCGCCGCCAGAAGCCGAGTGCACAGAGGGCGCAGACAGGGAGTCCTCCGCGTCCTCCTGCGCTGCCGCCGCTGAGTCTCAGAGCAATTCTGCAGCCTCGAGTCCCTGTTGAGATGCCGGGTGTGCGGAGAACCTGTCCCCGCTTGCTTCGGCTGCTGCGCTCCTGTCTCGAGCGGGAGACTGAGCTCTGAGGCGCCCCGCGCGCTCAGTTCCAGGGCGGGGGGTGGGGGGGTTGGAGGGGGGCGGGACTGGCGGCGGCTGTCCCCGGGGAGCGGCTGCGAACCAATGAGAGCGAGAGAGGACAGGTATGCCCCCCCCCCCGCCCCCGCCGCGCCTGGCCTCACATCACTCTCGGACAGAAGGACACACAGAGAGGGAGGGAGGAAAAACACAGGGTCATGGAAAGACAGACAGACAAAGAGACGATTACAGACCTGAGAATAGAGACACACGCAAAATAGAGACAATATGGACAGCCAACCGGTTCAGAGACCAGGCTCAGATAGGCATGGATACCTGTTTTTGTTCTCGTGGACATTCTCCTTCCAGGCACAGCCTGGTTGGCTCCGAGTCCCAAGACTGGGTAGTCTGGGGAGGGCAGGGAGGCCCTGGGTAAGGGCAGAGGGCTCCCAGACCAGCTGGGGCTGGTTCCGTGGGCCCAGGCTCCTCTCTAGCTGAGGACACATGTGCTTCCCCACCATGAGCTCACTTTATCAGCGCCCTTGGCCTGTTCTGCTCAGGCACAGAGGGCAAGAGGAAGACGTGATGCTGGCAATGGCCCCCCTGCCCTTGGCAGCCCTGGCAAAGGCTTGGTGGCCAGGACAGGGGTGAGCAGTCAGCAGAACCAAGGGGTGTCTCCTTTCCAGGAGTCCACACTCTTCACTCCCTTTGCGAAGTTTTCCAAGCCCCCCAGATTAGAATGGGAACCAGTGGCCTGGCCACCGCAGCCCCTGCACTCTTCAAGAAGCACTGACTGCCCTGGACTGTCATGGTCTGGCACGAAGCTAAAGGAGGCAATCGCCCTCAAGGTTCTGCAAGTGTAGGGTCAGGAGGGAGTGTGCCTCCTTCCATTTTGCACCCTGGGCACCTCAGTCCTCACCCTAGTCCCAGCTCTGAGACCCCTACAGGGTCAGCCAAGGTCACAGCCTTGTCTCCCTCCCCCACACCTCCTTCCCCCATCAAGGGGTACAGGATATGGGAGAGCTTGGTGAGCACCGGCTGCAGGAACCTGTGGGAAGATGAGTTCGTTATTCGCCTCTTCCCCACTGCACCTCGCACCTGCCCACAGGCTTAACAAGAGCAAGCAGGGTGTGCAAGGCCATCCTCGGACAGAGCGCATTTCCAGAAAGCCCAGCTTGGCCCAGGAGAAACACCTCTGCGAGCTCTTTGTATAACACTGAATTGTGGGCCTGTCCTGACCCTACAGAGGGTTTGACTGCTTGTTAAGTGAGGTGCAGAAATGCTCCGGAGACCCTCCTCAGTGTTTTCCTGCAGTTCCATGGAGAAGGCCTGTGGGGAGCCTCCCTGAGCATGGGGGTGGGTGTGGGTGTGAGGTGGAGAGTAGGACCTGGCAGGACTTAGCATGACCCCATCTGCCCACCTTGGTCCTGGGGCGCTGCCCAATGTGCTCCAAGGGCATAGGGCCCTGAGCCCCTGTGCCCGGCCGCTGCTTAGGCCAACTTCTCATCTTCCAGATGGGAAAGCTGGCTCCGAGAGGGGCAAAGTTTATCCACGTTAGCACAGGACAGCCTCCACGTAACAGTGATGCAGCAGCCGTGGATGTGGGCTGCTCAGGCAAGGAGCAGAGTCCCTTTCTCTGAAGGCCTGAGCTATTTGGGATAGCACTTTACTCAGCCAGCAGGATCCCAGGGACATTATGTGAAACCGGAAGACGCTTCCTCAGGGACACTGTCAGCCAAGGGGAGAGGCAGCATGTGGATTGGATGGAGGGGATTTTATCCAGGTGAGGCCCCTGCTGTCAGTAACCCTCTGGGTCTTGGGTTTTTTGTTTGTTTTTTAAGGTACAACAAAATTAAAATTTTCTTTTTCATTAAAGATTGTGCCCATCTGAAAAATATAAAATGAAGAAAAACATCAACATATTTTTGGTTTGTAGCTTAGTTTGTGGTTTGGCCTGGAACTTCCTCCGTATGTTTGTGTGGGGAGTCATGGTGGCCCTGCCGACCCCCAGCTTCCTCTCCACCCTGCTCATGAGGTCATGTAAGACAACCAGGCAGTGGCAGGAAGGCTGGGTGCCTCAGCTGGGAGGTCCTAAGTGGAATCTGGGCCAGGCCTCAGCCTTTTGGGCTATAAAGTAAGGGTTTATGGTAAGTGATTTTGGGTTCCAAAATTGTGCTGTGATCATTCAGGAAGTGGGCAAAGAGTAGGGGGTGTCTGCAGAGGGCTTGGTGTGGATGGAGGGTCGCTGCAGCTCCATTGCTCCTGGTGGGGCAGGGAAATCTCTGCACCTGGGGTCCCTGGCAATGCGCATTCCTTCCTCAGAGCTGCTGCTTTTCATCATCATTTTGCATTTTGCAGGCCTTGCAGCCTGTGAATGGAGGAACTGGGACTTGAACCTGGGCATTGGGTTCCAGAGTCTGCAATGAACCACTACTGTGGGCCACCTCCAATTTAGAGCAGTTCTAGTAGCCACGGTTCACACCTCTTTCCATAGGCCAAGCACTTGCTGCTCACAACCTGTGAGACAGACATGCTAGCACCTCCATTTTCCCAAGGAGGAAGCTGCAACCCTGAGGACTGGTGTCACCTGCCAAGGTCACACGGCTGGGTCAGGGTGCCCTGGAGCCTCAGACTTGGCAGTCTGTTCTCATCTACTCAGTCTTAAGCTGCTTTTGCTAGTGAGAAACTTAACAGAGAGTGTGGTCAAACTGCCTTTCCTGTTGGTAAAGTTGGAGGAGGTATCTTGCCCTTTTTAGGGGTCCTTTGGTCCCAAAGTGGGAGGGCACTGTTTCTTTTCCAAAAGATGTTCAGAGAGGATGGTCACGTTCCCTGAACATCCCCAGGCAGGAAATTAAACAAGGTTGGTGCTGAGTAAATGCAGAGATGAAGTTTACACAGCTCTTTACACAAGCCAGAGCGACCTTCCATTAGGAGGCTTTGTGTACCCATACATTTAAGTCTCGGGAAAGATTATAAAGGGGCTTGGAGGTTGGCTTTGACAGGCAGAGGTCACAGGGCTGGGATCCCTGCGGGACCTCTTCCCCATTACGTGGTCGCTGAGTGACACACGCTCCCTCCCTGCTGGCCTGTCTGCGGAGAGACCAAGAGAGTCGAGGCAAGGGTGCCTTTCCTGCTGCGATGGGGCCATTCGTTAGCTGTTAAATGGAAACTTGGGAGACTGCAAGCATTACAGCGCCAGGATTTCATAAACTGCTTCACCGGCCCTTGGTGCCTGGTAAAGCTATTTTTATTTCTTCTGCTCACTAGGGGAATTATTATTAAAGCACTCAGCATCACCAAGAGGCTGGGGTGAAGACCAAGGGTGAAGTGTTGCTGTCTGAGGTTGGAGTTCATTGCTGCTGGTGTTGGTTTCCCTGTGTACTGTGAGTATTTAACTGCTGGAGTGGAGTGGTCTCCGCATCCTCTGTGAACGCTGGTGTTGCCCTTGCTTGCAGACTTTTATTTTAACCATCACCCTTGGCAGTGTTTTTGTTTTGTTTTGTTTGGGTTTGTGTGTGTTTTTATTTTGTGTTGTTTGTTTTCGTTTTTGTTTGGTACAGATGGCTTTGGCAACCATGGTGATTTGTGACTGAAGGTTGCATTTTAGAATGTCCATTTTAAGAACTGAATAGCAAGTAGGCCAAGCCCAGGCTCTGAAATGAAGTGATTTTCCAAATGGAAGCAGACAGCAGTGGGTTTGGAGAATGGTCATGCCAGGGCTTTCGAGGGGTTGCAGTCTGGTTTGTGAAACAGGAAAACTGGAGAAAGGGTGGGGTATGAGGGAGAGACGGTTCTGGAAGGAAAGAGCTCACAAAAGGTCTCCAATCCCAGAAAGGGCGTCTCCACCTCTGTCCTCTGATCCCACGGGCCTGTGGGTCTCTTAAGGTCAGGGGGTGAGATGGAGGGTCAGTGACATGATTCACGGGCTGCCTGGGCCCTGGGTGTGCAGGCTGTGGGTGCTGGCTCTGACTCTGGTGATGGGGTGACTCTGGACATTTTTTGGACAAAGTCTCACTGGTTAGTGCCTCCACATCCTTCTCTTTGGTTTCAGTGACATGTGACCTCGCCTGCCTTTCTGAGTCCCTCTGGCTGTGTGGCCTCCAGCCAAGTGGGTTCCAGCGACACAAGGCTTGCAGGCTGCTGAGACATATTGCCACCCCCGGGCGCCATCACCTAGCCTCCTGTGCGAAGGACAGGGGTTTGCGTGAAGGTGAACCTGCACTCCTGCTGCTGCCTGGGCCTGACCGGGTGTTGGGTGGAGTCAGAGTAGGGTCATTGCACACTAAGGAACGGGCCACTGCTCTGGCCGAGAGTGGGATGTAGGCTGAAGCTGGCATGGAGCCAGCCGATGCCAAAAGGAACAGGACTGTTGTTTGAGATTAGTAGCCAGGCTCAGGGGTACCTGGCCTTCTGGCTGGGGCCCTCTGGTCCCTGTATCAAGGCAGGGGGTACCTGGCCTGTGAGCTTACACTTGGAGGGACACTGAGAGCCAGAGGGGATGCCTGGGGCCCACAAGTGGTGACCGGCAGCAGGGCAGGGTGGGGGTATGTTCAGTCAATTAAGAGGCCCCCCAACCCACCCCATCTGTGGCATGTTGGAGAACTACTTCATGCAAAGGTCTGGGACTTGGTGGTGAGGCCAGGGCAAAGGAACTCACTCAGGAAGAGCTGGCTCTTTTTGGATTGAATTGCCTAAGGTTTGGTACGCATACATCAAGTGGGATGCAAGATTATTTTAGATGGCACGTGGGTACGGCATTAAACATCATCGAATCACACAATGAGAAAGTTAATGTCTCATAATCAGCTTTAATTATTCTGATGATGGCAAGAGGAAAAATCCAGTTTGGTCCTGTGTCAGTTTGGATCCTCTGAGAAGCACATGCAAGAGATTTACTGGTAGAAATGCCTGTTGAGGATAAAAGGTGTGGGAGCTGGAGTACACTGGGAGAGCCTCCAGGTAACAGTGCGGGTCTGACACCTCTAAGAGGAGAGGGGTAGGAAGGACTTGGTAGGAAGCACCACAAGCTAAATATGTCTCATGCAGGCCAGTGGGCGGCCTGTCAGAAGAGCCCCGTCAGGCAGGATGTACGCAGCTTTGCGGAGTTGGGCTCAGAGCGTGGTCAAGAGTAGCATCATCTGTCCCCTGCTGGGACTGGTGACCTTTCACATGGAGCTCTTGAGGCCTGAAGGAAGGGACAGCTGCCAGGGGTTGAAATCCTAGCCAGACTCACCTCTCCTCAGAAGCCCCCCTCCTCGCCCCCAGCCCCTGGTAACCTTTCCTCTCTGGCCTCGCCCCCCGACAGTTCCAGCTATTTACTGATGGCTTTGACTGGATACCTCAGATTCAGAGTCTTCCAAGGGTGAGAGTTGCACCCTTGGGTTCTGAGTCTGGGCTAAGGTCAGAGCCCTGGGTCCCAGCCAGACCCCCTCAAAGCCAGTGCTTTGTTTTTGTGGTCAGTGGTATAAAGTTCACGTGTGTCCTCTCATTGCCGTCGGCATTGCCGCGGGGGCTACTACGGCTCAGGTGCTGAGCCCGCTGCCCTGCCCTGTGCTCTGTGGTCCACCCTTAGGGGCAGATGCAGGTTTTGTGGAGCCTGCAGCTCCTGCATCTCAGGGGCCCTCTCTGAGAACGACAGCACAATATTAGGTTTTTTTGTTTTTTTTGTTTTTTTGCGGTACGCGGGCCTCTCACTGTTGTGGCCTCTCCTGTTGCGGAGCACAGGCTCCGGACGCGCAGGCTCAGCGGCCATGGCTCATGGGCCCAGCCGCTCCGCGGCATGTGGGATCTTCCCAGACCGGGACATGATCCCGTGTCCCCTGCATCGGCAGGCGGACTCTCAACCACTGCGCCACCAGGCAAGCCCCCAAATTAGGTTTTAAAGTAAATAATTATTTAGAATGAGAAAGAATCAAAATAAATGAAAAAGCTGACCAAGATCCAAAGTCCAGGAAAACAATCCAGACTGGCTTCTGGGGCCATACGACTCAAACCATAGTTCCCTTCCATCATCACATTCCTCGGTACCCCGTGTTTGGTGACAACTCCATATCTGGTCCCCCCTCTGACCCTGCACCTTCGTGTCCTGACACCTGTGAGCTGAAGTGGTGGGAGTTCTCCTGGGATCCCCAGTGGAGGGCTGGCGGTACCTTACCTCTAAAGTAACTGGAAACCACTTAGTTACATGCACTAACACTTGGAGGAAATGTATCTCCAATTTGGCCTCCTCTCAGCTGGATTGCCCGAGTTTCCACGTTTCCTTCAGCGCCACCCAACCTGAGGAAAAGTGTGATGGGGGAATTTGTAGTGGAAAACAATAGTCTTAGCTGTTGCTTTTGCAAATTTTATAAACACATGACAGGTCATTGTGAACTGGGCGGGGGGGGGGGGGCGGGGGGGGGGCTGAAGCTTAAGCTTCATTGCCTCACCGTAAACCCAGCTGGATCCATCCTGAACATGTTCCTCTGCCAGAGGGAACCTGTTATCCTTAGGTCACTGTCCGAGTCAGTGACCTACAGTGGCTCCCACTGACCTTTCTAAAATGAAACTCATTCCCCTTGATTTTTATTCTGGTTGTAAAAGTAGTATTTGGTCATTACTGAGAAAATATAAGCAAGGGTAAAGGAGACAATGAACGTCATCCTGGAGCAAACCCTGCAGGCAAGCAGTAACGATTTAGTTTCAGTCTTCCATCCTCTGCTAGGGGTTTGACAGGACATTGAGACAGGTTGGAATGTCCATACTTCAGCACGTGGGCTCGCATTGTGCTCCCCCTTTCAGCCTGGCTGGTTATGTAGCACGGGGAGTGACAGGGTCCGGATCCTGGTCAGAGGCTACGAGCAGACGGGACCATGGATGTGGGGACAGGCCGGAGAAAGACCCCCTGACTGAAGAAGCAGCACATTGGTGCTAAAGAATGTGCTGATTCACATGAAGAAACCTGAGAGAATGTCCTTTTTGCTCTGTCAGTTCTTCACAGGGAGGGAGGGACAAATATGCCCATGGCCTGATTCATGAGGAAATGTGATTATTTAAAAAAAAGTTTTAAGTGAGAGAACTGAAGCTGTCCTTTAAGTGGCATTTTCAAACCTAAATTAGAAACTACATTAGCATTGCCATTTGATGCTGAGGCACAAGAAGTTTGGCCTGTTCCTCCCCTGGGGCTCAGGCTCCCAGGTCAGAAGTTAGGGGGTCTCCATCTGAGAAGGTTTCTTCTGGAGAGTCATGCGTGGTCCCTGCACCTCAGCACTGCTGGGGAAGGGGCTTTTCCCACCACTCCCTAAGGAGGCTGCCTGCAGGCTGTCTCTGCTGGATGGGAGAAGTGGGCTGGATGACTGGGAATCATCTGGTCCTTCTTTGAGAAAGCCTTTAAAATGACACTCCCCCAGATACAGTGTTGAGTGGATTTTCTCAACATCTCAACTGCAACCAAAGAGGGAAAACAGGAAGATGCATGGGGGTGTTAAGGGCATTTGAGAAATGACAGTCCCCCATCCAGCCCGGTGGGGTCCTGAGTTCACCGGCCCGGGCAGGTAAGGGAGTGTCCTGCACTGCGCCACAAGGGTTGCTGAGCCGTGGGGTAGTGTTCTCCAGGGACTGGGTCTGTGTCCCCTTATGGTACCCGTTCTCCCCAAACCCCTTCACAATCACCTGGGAGCTTTTAAAATGCAGGTTCTGTCTCAACCCTGAAGATTTGAATCTAGCATTTGGAGCTGGGAGTGCACATGCGTGTTTGTGTGTGTGTGTGTGTGTGTGTGTGTGTGTGTGTGTGTGTGTGTGAGATATGTCCTCAAGCACTGACCAAGGCGTCCTCCTGCGTGCCCTGACACCTGTGATCCTTGCTTGCAGGCAGACGGCAGTCAGACTCCCCAACATTAACTGCCTCAGGGAAGGGATGACAGATTTAACAAAGGAGTCAAATTACTGGTTTTTGAGTACCAAAAGTCTAGGCCTTGGTATAAAGTTTGGAACAAGACATGATGAGTGAGGGCAGGGCCGTGGCTGGCACATATGGCACCTGTGGGTGAATTGTGAGAAGGTGCCTTTCTGCTTGCCAGGGCAAGGGCAGATTTTAGCCTCTGGTTGTGCCCTACCCCATAGCAGGCCACATTTGTGCAGTGCACACACTGCTTAACCTTATGTGGTAGCCCTTAGAAGAGATCTCCCTGATTTGGGGGCAGGGCCGGGAGGGAGGTGAGGAGAAGAGAGCTGGTGGGAAGATGAGGCGACCTTAGATGCTGGTGGGTCCCTGAGAAGGGAGCGCAGGGGCTCTCTGCCTTGGAACAGAGAAGAGAAACGCAGAGGGTTTTGGGGAACAGGGTGCAGAGGGAGATAATAGATAGCTTTCTTGGGTAAAGCCCTAGGGAGGCAGAAGCCCCCAGAGTGTGGATGGCTCCCCCAGCCCCACCGGGTGCAAGGTGGTAGAATAACTCCTGCAAGCTCAGCTTAGCATATGTGGAAGTGCCAGGGGAGGGGGCACAGCTAGCTTCCTCCGGCTCTACAGCGGTTGGGAGACAGAGGAGGGCTTCCGTGCCAGTGCTCCAAGGAGGCCATGAGAGTGGCAGGACGTGCCTGAGGACGTCTTTGGGATGGGAATGAGGGTCTGTGTAGCAGGGACTTGCAGGGCTGACCTTTCAGAAGCAGAGAGAACAGCGGTGGTGGACGCCGGTGCAGGGAGGACCACCCACCTTCAGTCCGCAGAATTTAGCTCAGGGCCAGGAAAGTAGGTGTGGGGACTCGGAACTGAGATTTCTGCCACTTCAGGGGCAGGATCCTTGCAGAAATCGACTCATGGAAAAGTAGCAGGACATTTCTTACCCACTTGAGGTTGTGGATTAAGACTGATATAATATGCAAAGAAAACCATAAGTAAATACCTCCTAATAATGATCTCTGCATGGTAGGATTAAGGGCAATTTTCTTTTTCTCCTTTTTGAGTGCTGAGGTTTTTGAAAATTTTTCCAGTGACCATGTTTGCTTATTTAAATGAGAATAGTAATGTTTTAAAAACTGTAATTTGCTTTTTTATCTCTCTCCCCTCTCTGGGGTCCTCGTTCCTTAAGTGCCTCATCCGTCATGCTTCCTTCAGCCCCTCTGAGCCTCCTCCCTGCCCCAACCTGGCAGCCACTGGCTGAAGGGTGGGGCTGGAGCCCAGGAAGGTAGCGGCCCTAGTCAGGAGTCCTGGAGTCACGATGACACCGACAACACCGTCACCAAGGACACTTTCCTGTCCTCTCTGCACCCACTTGAGAGGACAGCCAGGGTGGAAGAGATACTCTTATCATTTTTGGCATTGGGGAGATTGTCTCTCCTCCCCCCCAGGTAGGAGGGTCTAGGCTGGGCTCTGCTGAGCCAGAGGGTGAGTGGGCTGGGCCTTTCCACTGTCCAGGCTCCCAAATGACACCCTTTCCCAGAATCTGCTCCTCGGGCCCCTCAGAGCCCTTGCTCGAGAAGGCCCATGTGGGCCAGTCAGGCCATTTGGAGAGAAAGGGAGAAGATGACAAGCCAGTGGGCCCCTTTAAGGCATCCCTGCCTGGGAGGGGGGCCGGGATGAAAATAGAGCGGTGGCCGGAGCAGGGCTTAGTGAGCTGGAGGGAGAAACGTGCTGATTATTAAAGACCGAATTACCTGGGTCTAATTACAGACACACTTAAGCAGCACATTTCTTCCTGATACACAACAGAAGTGGCTCAGATTCTATCACAAAGAGTCGGAAAGGGTGATAAAAATAAAAAATGGATCTCAGCCGCGTGTCTTTCCCCTCTCTCCCTCCCTCCCCCAATTAGTTGTGGTGGGAAGAGAAGTGGACCTCCCCCCGCCCCCCAACCAACTTGCTCAGCCTGTTGGGAGCTTGGAGCGTTCTCCCTGCCATTTCTGTTGGCAGAACCCGCCTGCATGGGGATGGAGGAGATGGAGGGATGAGGGGTCCCTCCCAGGTGATCCAATGCCAGGACATCCAGGAAGCTTGCTGTCCTCACTGGGGCAGGTTGTCTGCTCAGGGCTCTGCTCTCTGACTCCAGGTGAGCCCTAAGGTCGCAGGACAGAGGCATCTCTCTGCCTGTGCCCCCGTGCAGGCATGACATTTCCTCACCTCCAAGAAACAGGACACCAAATCCAAACAAGGCCATCCCTGGAGAATGTTATTACCCAGGCCCTGTTGGTGTTTCCAGTCCCTTTACTGTGTTTTCACTTCATAATGATGCTGTTTGATAATGGTTATGCAACATAGGATAGAGTGGGGTTGAACTGCCCATCCCTACTTTTGTTCTTAGTGCCTCCAATTCTTTATGCCCCATCTTTTCTACATGTCCAAATGTTACACATCCTTCCAAAACTTCACCTTGGTGAAGACAAGAGAGCTAGCAAGAGCGCTAGACCACGAGTGCCCATCAGTCAAACAACTTGATAACTATACTGTTTGGCAACGGGGCTTCTGCAGCAATGGTGTCCAAATACAGTCGACCCTCAGGAGCATCTTAAAATATAGATTCCTAGGCTCACTCCCTGTCTGGCAATCTACAGTATCAGCAAGTGTCCCCAGGGATTCTGAGGCAGGGAGTCCTAGGACTGCATTGAGAAATGCCCTGAAAGACTTGTCCCTCCTGCCCCAGGCTGCCTCCCAGGACAGGGCTTCTACACATGTTGTCCAGCCAAAGGGCACCCCTCCCATTCATCTGTGTTCATGGGCACCCACCCTGCACCCAGTCCCGTTCACCAGGCTCAGGGGCCCCGGGGGTTGAACTTCCACTCAATGGGACCCTTGCATCGCATAAGCTCTTTTCTATGCAAAGAGGATAACAAATCCTGCCCTGCCCACCTGGCTGGGTTGTTGTTTTAATTAAGTGAGATAAGGGATGTGAAAGTGCTCTGAGAGCTGTAAGGCTGGGAATCGGAGGGAAGGTTATCTGTGCCCGCTAGGCAACGATTCACTGACTGTCTTGTGACATCGCCTCTGTACTGTCCACCACACTTATTAAAAATCTCACAAATCTACTTAACCACTCCCAGCCGAGGGCTTGGCTTCGCTGACTGGCTGCATTCAGCTTGTTCAGCAAAGCCTGCCTCCTTCCACAAGATGGCCAGAGCGGTGTTGTTGGTTTCCGTTGGTGGACAGAAACAGGATTTCTTCCCAGGTGGAGCAAAGCTGACCTGGGTAGATGGGAACCCACACTGTGGCTTCTTTAACACTTGCTGACTTGTGTTCTTGGGCTGTTGATTGAGGCCCCAGGAGTAAGTCATTCTCTTGGGGTGAATGGGTAAGATTCCTCTCCTCTGGTGGGGGGACCATGCTTCGGTGCCTTTGTTTGAGTTATCTACCGCTTGGGTGAGACGCCACCTCCAAACTTAGTCTTAAAACAACCCTCTATTGTTTCCCGTGATTCCGTGGTTGACAGGCTTCAGCTGGGCGGTTCTGCTCCCCGTGGCTGGCCCGCGGCCGAGCCTGCTCTCAGTTGGGAGCTTGGCTCCACTGGAAAGGACCGGAGGCTTCTCACCCTCCCAGGTTTCTCTCCACGGTGTCTGCACAGTGAGTTGTGCAGCCGAGTTTCTCCACGACGTAGCAGCCGCCTACCACGAGGACGAGCCCCTGCTTACGGAGCCGCTGCTGGTGCTCAGCCGGACCCCCCGAGTCACAGGACCAAGCCTAACGTCCACGTGGGAGGGGAAGAAGCAAAGGCAGGCGGCCACAGAGGCATGCGTCCTGGGGTCCCCTGATGTGCTAATTCCCCACAACCTCACTTTCTTTCTTGGGAAGTCACCCCCGTACATCACAGAAGAGGGCAGCAGCCAGGCTTGTGTTTACCTGCTCTCTTTCCACTGGCACCAGTGTTGCTGGGCTTGGAGGCCTGGGGGTGTGACTTAGGGAAGTTCCAGAGACCCCCCGCTCCTATGCTCTGTGCCAACGGTGGCTTCTGTCCCTGGGTGACCACAGCCTGTACAGAGGAGACTCAGAGGCCTGACAGGTAAGTAGTTTCTCTGTTACTTTCTGCAGTAGCACAGCTGCACACGCATGCTGCCTCTTGCATGTCAGTTCTGGTCTTCTCTTTCAGGGGGTGGCCTCCGCAGAGGCCTGTGGGAGCCCCTGCACAGGCTCCATGAAGATGGTGCCACAGACCTTGTCACTCTTCACATTTGCTTGGGTTGCCTCAGGTCTCTGCCGCCAGGGGACCCGTGTGACAGTGTGTGGGGGGCCCTGCCTCCTCTGGCTGGAGAGTGCTGGGAGCCAGATCTCATTCTCACCTCCAAACCCCTCTCCTCACGTCTCTGACCAAGTGGTGGGCACCGGGGGTGACCAGCGGGGTCTTGGCGTGCCTCGGGTCTCTTCAGAGTTGCGGGCACCTGGCCCGGGACCCTGTGGGTAGATGTGCACCGGGACTGTGTGGGGAGTGACAGTTGCCTTGGTTTCCTCACACATCTGGGCTTTTGTCTCAAACCTTCGGCTCTGTTTTCTGGAAGAGGTCCCTTCTGTTTCACCTCAGGCTGAATCTTTCATGTCATATGTATGCAGGGAGAGGACAGACTGGAGGGTCTTTAAGAATCAGCAAAATGGTATTTCTACCCTTCGGGAGAAAAATTGAGGATGTGTCCAGAGTGACTAGAATACTGATCTGTACCAGCCTCTCGCTGCAGCCTCAGCACAATGGGAATCACTCACCTCTGAGTCGCTGCCATTCACCTGGAGGCTCGGAAGTCCCAGGGCGCAGGAACCACGTCTGTGTGTCTTTGGAGGGGGACATCATGAGACACTCTGGCCCCCCAGCCCCATGGCCTTTGCTGAGGCTCAGAACACACATTCTGTTCATGCTTCTTGTGACAGACAGTGATGATGCTGTGAGCATCTTTACGTGAAGACGTGTCTGAAAAAGCAGCTAGGCTCTCAGAACATTCACCTTCAGCCGGGCTCCACAGGCCTTGGGGGCTTCTAATTTAGTTCTGCAGGCTGGGGAGCCACCAGAGGCTGTGGTTTGCGGGGATGTCTGTCTTGTGAGTGATTGGAGCTGACAGTGAAACCCTGGGGCTCTGTTCTGTTGTACCCTTGAAGTGATGAGGAGTTGCTTCCTCCCTCGAGGAGACTGACCCAGCTCCGGTCTGGGGTGGTCACTGCTCCCCCAGCACCACCAGTCTGAAAACCCTATGAGTCACTGGTACAGCTGCTGGGATTCATGCTACTCTCAACGACCTAAGCTCACTGATAGCAGCACAAGTCCCCCAAATCCAGTATTGAGTTGTATTGTTACTTTCGTAACCTGAGTAGTCCACTTCACCAGCCTGCACCTGCAAGTAAGGCTACATTTCCTCCTTAGAGCAGGAACCTCATCAGCCAGAAATTGGTTATTCTCAAACTCTTTGCTGGTTATTTTGGGAGTTTCTGAGTGGTTAGCCCCCCAAACAAGGGTGATAACTGTAGTCACTATGCCTGCTGCCTCGTCCTGCTTTCTGCTTTGGCCCCCCTTGGTCTCCCCACTGCTAACTGCCGGCAAAGCTGTTGAGAGGTGCCTCACTGGGGCCACTGTCCATCACAGAAGTGCCCAGGGTGCCAGTTCTGGATCCTCTCCCGGTCCTGAGCTGCACCCATCACCTGGGCCCCAGAGCAGCCAGTATGTCCAGCGTCTTGTGGATTCACTCTTGAACAGTTTAACCAGATTGATACCATCACCCACCGTGTCTTCTTTAGAGTCTCAAGAAGAATAACCCTGACAGTTTCTGGCCCTTGCTCCTCTAACTACAAAAATGCAAAACAGCCCCAGGGGGAGGATGGGGCAAATAAGTCCTGGAGTCATTTCTGTGTTCATCAGGATTCTGAGGATGTAAATGACATCCAGAAACCCAGTGGAAACTAGCATCAACAAACATGAGACTTTATCTGGCAGCAAAGCTGAGAAGGCTTCTGGAACAGTTCCTCAGATGTAGGAAGAGCTTCAGGAAGAAGGGTATCAGGGGTGAGAATGTGGCACAGCTCCCCTCTCCACCTTTCCTCTCTTCCCTCTCCCTCTTTTTTTCTCCTCTCCCCACTCCCCTCCAACCTTTACTTCTTCCCTTTCCTTAATTTCTCATCTGTGACCTCATTTGCAGACAGCCTGTCTGTGTGGCAGGGAGGGGTCTACTGGTGTCCCAGATTCACATTCCCCTGTGCAGCAACCCTACTGGAAAAAAAGATCTCTCTTTCTAAGTGTGCGCATAGATATCTCAGGGCAGGCATGTGATCACCCGGCTTGGGGCTGTGTTGATTTCAGGGGCATGGGGTACTCTGGTAGGTTGTGTTGCGGTTGGGGTGAGATCTGTTTCCAGCCAAAGAGGGGTCACAGCCACTACAAAGCCTGCACGCCCGTGCCCTCCCCCACTCCACTCCTGCCTGCCCTGCCTTCCTCTGCTTTATCCACGAGCACACAGGGCCCTGGAGGTGGTTGGGTGGAAGCGGCACAGTTAGCAGTGCTATCTACCCTGTGAGTGTTGAGTCTGCACTCAGACACCTGAACGGGTCCTGGCATGCTTTTATTTGCATATACGAGGCCTTCTCTGGCCTTCTGCTTCCCCAGCGCACTGCTGGGACGGCAGGCCGCTGGCCTGGGAGCGTGTGGGGTCAGTGCCACGGGACCCACGGCCTCGTCTGTCAGTGGGCACAGCTGATGGGCTCGTTGGGCCCAGTTATTCCTGATGCAGACACTCTGAGGACATGGAATCCGCACTTTTTAATCGTACTGTAATGAGAGTGCCCTTCACGCCTGTCCCGCTTGCTCCGGGGAGCCCCATCCTTCCCCCTCCTGCTCCTGCCTCCCTGGATGCCTACGGAGGGCGGCTGGGTGAGGACCTGGCCTTCCAGCTGTGGTCCCAACTCTATGGCCCTGAGCACTGTTCCTCCACAGGCAGGGCCAGGCTGCCTTGGTCTCTCAGCTTTCAGGCCCTCCCCTCCATCCCTCTCCTGCCCCCTCTGAGGGAAGCAGGGCTGAGTAGGGGAGAGCCCTAGCTCCTCAAACATCGCTTCTCTCAAACGTTTTGATTCTTTCCTCAATCCTCTCTCTTCTTTAAAGACTCAGGCCTTTGGGAACCTAAGACCTAGAAACCTTTCTTTTTTCCCTGCGGTAAAGGGCCTGGGACATCCCTGTGGCTTGACCGCGGTGGGAAAGCAGAGGGAGAAACCCGGCTCATTTACCTAGGAAGAGCCAGCCAGGCGGCCTCTGCTTCGAGGCTGGGGAACCTCGGAAGCTTGCTGTGTCTGCAGAGAGGGCGGAAGGGGGTTTGCTGCCTGGTTAACCAGCCTGGGTTGATTGAGGTCCGCGTGCTTCTCCTGGAGTTCCTTCTCGCTAGTAGATCACCCTTCAAGGGATAAGAGGAAGGGATGGGATAAACATAGAATGGGGCGTGGCCTGCCTGCCACAGTGGGATCAAAACTCCTAATTCCTGTCAGCCCCCCAGAGCCTCAGGCTCTACCCTTTACAGAAGCATTAATGAGTGCTTTCAGGAGTGACAGGCCGTGAGGCTGCTTATTTTTAACCAGACAACGGAGGATGAGCTCCTGAGTGGGACAAGGTATCTCAGTCTCCCTGAGGCAAGCAGACCTGGAGGTGTCTGTCCCAGGCTTCCCAGGCCTGCAGCCGCTGGGAGGAACATTTGCAGAGTCGCACCCGGGTTAGGGAATCTCCTTCGGCCTGGGCTGCTTTGGCCAGTGTTTTGTCTCCTGGGCCTCCTTGGGACGGAGGGAGGTGCTCTGTGATGGGCAGAGGAGGCCGGCTGTGCTTTCTCAAGTGTGTGAGCTCTCCTGCTTCAGAAATAGCTTTGGGTACTAATTGGGGGTTTTTGCCCAGGAAGTGTTACTAGGATCTGTCAGGTCCTACTAGGAACCATCGGAAGGTGACAAGTCGCTGGAGACCTTGACGCTTAACCACTGGTTACCCAGAAACCTGGACAGGGCCGCCTCTCCGGAGCCCCACAGCACTGGGAGACAGGTTACAAGCATACACTAAAGTTACAGACTAAATAATGACTGTTGTGTAGAGGGCTGCGAGGGGACGGATCGGGTGCTTTGGGAAGTGTGAGTCTGGAGGGGGTGGGGCCTGGGCCCTTTCTCCTCCCCCTCTCTGTACGTGTGCCTTTCCCAGACTCCGTTCCTCTGTCTCCTGTTTCGTCTCTCCAAGAACTGCTTCTCCTGCCTGGCTAATTCCACAGGAGCCAAGGAAATGGGGGAAAGTAAGGGAGGTTGTCAGTGCCTGGAAAACCACTAAGCCCCTGCCTCCGGCTCCAGGCTGCCAGCTCTGCCAGCCCTCGGTCCCAAGGCCTCTCCAGCAGCTTTCCATGAAAGAGACGTCCCTCCCCACCTCCACCTCCCTCTGGCAGCCACGAATCCATTCCTGGACTACCGTCACCCCCCCTAGATGTGGCAGCCAGGGCCTAACGGGCGCTGCTAGTTTTCGTTCCCAGTTTTCAGTTACTTAGTGGGACTTGTTTTCCTTTATCTCCTTAAGGGGCAAATTGGAGACTTGGGTTTGATAGGAAAAGATCACCCCAGGACTTGAAAAATAGGGTTGCCAGCTGCCTCTGGTAGAAAAGGCAGATAGGGAAATTGAATAATGCATCTTAGAAATGTTTATTAGCATTCTGATGATGATAAGTGAGGGATCTGAAAGGAAATCTTCCACAAGTGTTGGCCATTTGTCCCCTGGTCAGGGAGGCTGGTGTGCTTTGTGGGAAGAGTAGTTGATTTATCCCCCACTGGACACATGTGTGTCTCATCCCCGATACTTAGCAAGGGACCCGGGAGATTCTGCTGAAGGGATTCAGTCATCATCTGCAGGCTTTTGGGGGGGTGGTGGTGGTGGAGCATGGATGAGCCTTTGAGGAAAGCTGCAGGTATTCTCACCATAACAACGCACCCTCACAAAGACAAGCTCACAATTTGATGGGCACTTCAGGATTCGCAGGTTCTTTGAAATCCATCCATGGACCCGCACATAGACCCCAGGTGAAAAACTCCTGGACCAGAGTTTACATCTGTAAGGCCCCCTGCACATACATGTGCCCCCGATCCCTGTCGGACGCCTCTGCTACCTTTTTGCTGAGCACTGGGTACTGGTGCCAGGAAGGCCTGGGTTGGAGTCCCATTTCAGGGCAACTTCTCCAGTCACCCATCTTGGCTGCCAAGGCCCAACAAATGTGGGCTTTTTTCCCCCTAGAAATGGGGAAGATTTGGCAAAACTGGGCCTGCATTCCTTATGGCAACAATTAGCTGGGCTTGGTGTCTGTGCCCGCTTTAGGTAGGGCATGGCTGTCTGGGTTGTCATGGCCTCTTCCCGCCACCTCAATGCTGGGACCAATTCAGTTCCGTTTATCACCCCAGTTGATCTGCACTTTTCTTAGAGCAGAGTTAAGTAAACAGTTTTATCTCTGAAGATATACTGCATATCACAAAACACAAGTCGTCTCATACGTATGAATATAGAAAACACTCATATATGCACATGTGCACGCACATACCTGTTTGGCCCATCCAGGTTGTCTGCAAGGCATCTGAATTTGTGACCTGATCCTCTTCCTCCTCATAGGGTTGCTGTGAGGGTCCAGTGGGCTGATGCGTGCAGAGCCCTCAGCACTGTGCCTGGTACACAGCAAGTGCTCACTCAGCACATCCAGCTGGTGTTACTAGTAAGTGATCCTTGGGGCCCAGTGGCATCTCCTCTAGCCCGCTCAGAATGGGCGTTGCTCGGCACTGGGGCGCCCTCTTGTGGCTGCTCTCCGTACTCACACCTAGGCCCCGCCGGAAAGATTTTAGGCTCCTTTCATTAGGCTCCCCTTCCCCTGCCACTCAAGGGGAGAGCGGGAGAGGTGGGATGGGAGAAAACGTCCCGCTTCCCTCACCATTTCCTTTGCCTCCTTCCTGACCTTGGGGAGGTTGGGGTCACTAGGTCTGGAGACAGGAGGAGACGCCTGGAGGTGGGGGTCCTGGCTGCGTGACTCCCATGGGTGGTACCTGCCCCCTCCCACTTGCTCATTCTCCTCCCAGAGCAGCAGATGCCCAAGGCCACCTCCAGAGAGGACGCAGGACAACAGGAGGGCAGCGCATCCACAGAGGCTTCCCAGGCTCTTATGAGGTAATTTTATTTCTTTCCATTTCAGGTAAAAATAGTAAATACAAGATAATTTTAATAAAGGTAAAAATACATCATTTGGATTTTGTCATTATTCTCTGAACAGTGCTACCTACAGTACAATTTTTGATTTAGGATTTTTAAACCTTTTTTTATATAAACAAATAGAGCGATTTTGCTATTAGGCTATCTGTGTTCTCATCTGGCACTTAAGAATAGATCACAGGTCACCTCCCAGTTCCTTTGGATGTATGTGGGTGGTGGGGAGGGAGTGAGCAGGGCTGCATGGGATGAGGCATGATGGCCTCATGAGCCATGAGCCGTCCAGGATGGCTTCCTGGATGCAGGCAGCGCTGCGGTCCGTGTGCAGTGGGAGGGCACGAGTGTGCATCCGAGATGGCCTTTTCCTGCGCTGGCCACAGGGACATATGTCACTGTGACTGGCCTGAAGGTGTCACATGCATGGGGGGGGGCACTTCCTCCCCTCCTCCTGTGGTCTAGTTTCTCACCCAACAGCCTAGATTCACAACAGTTCTGGGTCCAGGCAGGCCACTGGGCTGCGGATGTCAGCAAGGCTGATCAGGACAGAGCCAGTTGGTCCCCTTAGAGTCCTAGAGGAGTGGCCCAGGGCCCTCCCGACCAGGGCTGGTGGCCAGGGCTTCCCGCCTGGCCTTGGAATGCTGGTAGAAGTCACAGGTGCCGATGCAGGCTGTTAAATGTCTTTGCCCTTGTTCGCCCTCAGGTGGTCTTTGTTTAAGTTCTTTCCAAACTTCTCGCTGAGCTGTTGGATGAGGTCTGCCAGCTCGCCGGTAGCTTGAGATTTCTCTTCAAGAAGCTCATAGCGCAGGCTGGAGATATCTTGCTTGATTTCCTTCAGTTCGCCTGCAAGGACAGGTGAGATTTTGGTGAGACGAGCCTGCTGAAGGGGCTCAGCCCATAGGCATTTGGGGCGTGCATCCTTCCCACAGAATGTCAGGCTACTGGTCCAGCCCCCCAAGGGTGGAGGTGAGGGGACGGGATTTCTGTTTTGACCTAAATCCCACTCAGCTTCTACCGACAAAGGACCATTCATTCATCTGCTTAAGACCCCTCTCCCATTCCTGGTCACGCTCTCCATTAGGGGTTTGGGGTAGATGGAAGAATCAAGATCAGGTTGTGACCTGCTAACACCGATTTATCACGGTTGTTAGAATGCTGGTTTTGGAGCCATTAGAAGCAGATTTCAAGACTCTAAGCAACACCCTTGTTAACTGAAACATGTTTTTCTCATTATGCTCCATGTTTTGTTCTGTCGTCTCAGGGAGGAGAAACTCCCAAGTGTCTGAGGGGATCAGCTCAGCACAGTGGCTGCGGCTGTGGAGCCAGGCCTCCTCACGGGGGCAGAGTCTGTCCGCACCACGCAAGCAGCATCCCTCACCGGTGCGCCATGGTAGGCCTGCCTTCTCCTCTTTCTCTAGCAAGGGACCACAGGTAGGGTCTTCCGCTTCTTTCCACAGCGAACCATGTGGTTAGAAATCCACATGGGCCTGGGCTGTGGGAATCTTCTTATTAAGCACAAAGGGAGTCGAAAGGTTCTCTCCTGGTTTGAGAGATACTGGACTTGGCTCAAGCGTCACATTAGCCATACGTGTTTTTTAAGTATGCCTTATACACAGAAGATGCAGAGGTCTTAAAGGTACCGTTTGGCCAGTTTTGACAAAGGCATACATCCCCTATTTTCTTTCCATGGGGGCTTCTTTGGACCCCAGTTTCATGGTGTGATTCTAGTGGCGTGAACCTGGGCAGCCCCACCTTCTATGATCAGGTACATTCCTGTCAATCATGTTACACGCTGTGGGGAGCTGGCTGCCATGACGCCCGGCAGTTTTGTATCTGAGACCCAACAGTAGGGGTGGGTAGGTGGGCTGCTGCTCAGCTCCTAGACAGTGTCAGCCCCCGGGGCCATTCGGTCATTGCTGACCTTGAGGCCGCACTGTGGATGTCCCAGGATGAAGCAGAGGGTCACTAAATGACTAGGCTCCTTCCGGAGGCCCCTGGGGCCCTGGCAAGGGAGAGCCTTCATGACTTCACTCTTGCAGGAGGCTCTTTCTAGGTGGCAAATACTTGTCCCAGGTGTCTCATGAAGATTAATTACCTGGTGTATGGTGATTTGCTTTTCGTTTAAGAGTAACTGCTTAAAATAGACTGGAAGATAACCCACACAGGGAAAATAATGTAGTTTGCAAACTTCAGCGCGCATCAGGATGACCTGGCATCCTTATCACGACGCAGACGCCCAGGCCATGCCGATGCATTAGGTCTCGGTGGGCTCTAGATCCGCATTTTTATCAAGTGCTTCTGAGGTGGGGGATTCTTTGAGAAACTGCTGGTTGGTAGCTTCTTAGAGCCAGGAAGTGAGACAGGACAGAGCTAGCTAGAACCGGGGCTGCCGCAGAATCTGAAAGAGGTGTACAGTCTGCTGCTGTCTGTATGTGTGTGCTCAGGGGATGAAGAATTCGGGGCCATCCTGAGCTCCAGGGACATGAGGCCGGCTCACGGCAGCCGTGACTGCACAAGGCAGAGCAACTGTTGTGAGCGGGGCTCCACGCCCTGCTGCTGGTGCTGAGATGGAGGCGCTACACGCCAAGATGGGGGGGCGGCTTTAAGGTCAGAGCTAAGGGCAGCCCCAGCTGATGGTCAGCCAGGGGACAGAGACCCCAGTCCTACAACTCCGTGGACCTGAATTCTGCCAACAGCCCAACGAGCCTTCCCAGGGCCTCCAGACAGGGACGTAGCCCCACCGCCAACACCTTGACTTTAGCCTGGTGAGACCACGTCTGGCTTCCGCCCTGCAGCAGATGGATCCAATCGCTTACCTTCATTGACTTCGTCATTTTCTCTATCCACCTGGGCCTTCAGGACATATCTTTTTATGAGCCGTTTCATGATTTTCTGAAATGTGAACATAAGGAAGGGATCAAACCAGCCCAGCTCCTGTGCTGTAGGTGTGAGTGCCTTCCCTCCTGCAGGACGCCTGTCAGCACGGGGGTCCTCCCTTGTCTGATGCCTCACTTTCGAGGGGTGCCCTGCCTAGTGGGGAAGGTTCCAGTATCTCTGGATTCAATACCACCTGAGCCCGGGTTGTGAAAACAGGGTACTCTCAGTGGCAGAAGGCCCAGCCACGGAGAGAGACAGAATCACCTGAGATCCACGGGCACTGCTTGAGGGTCCTTAGGCCTGCCTGTACCCTGGCCTTTGTGACCTTAGCCCATCATGCCCTCTTCTCAGGGCCTGAGCTCCGAAACACTTTCTTGTATTTCAACAACTGATGCGATCACGGGGCAGTAAGGAAACCTTAGCAGGCCAGTGCTGGTGGAGCCGCCTCCGTCAAGCTGCTGGGCAGGAGAGGAGGTTCGCTTAGCCCACAGTCAGGACCAGGCACGGAGGACCAGTCCACTGTACTTTGGAAAATTCCTACCAGAGGCAGAGACAGATACAGCCTTGGGAGGGTTGGCCAAGATACCGCTTCCCTGAAGTCTCACCACATGCCCAACACTGTCACACTGTCAGTCACGCTGGAGGTCCCACTTATTATGCAGATTCTATGAGCCAAGGAGGCAGGAACACACAGTTAAGAGCCACCAAGAATAGAGCCAAGTGTAAGAAAGACTGCAGGCGGTGAACTTTGGATTTTGCCAGCTGGTCGGTCCAGGGTTCCTGCGATATCGCAGGATTTAAAAATGTTCTGGTGGCCGAGCCTTCTGAATCTGTTAGGAGCCAAGCAGCGCCGTGAAGGGGGGGCTTCCCTGCTCCTCGGCATCCCTTCTGGTGACCGACTGGCCTGCTCGCTCTGAGGACCGAGGGGACAGAGGTGGCATTTGCTAGGTTGAAGGGCCCCGAATTCTGTCCCCAGCTTTGCTGTGTGAGGTCAAGCAGGTGGCTAAGTTCTCTCTGACTACCTGGGCTCAGGAAAAGCTTCTTGCAAGTAGAAGAGAAGTGAGCTGCCGGGATGCAGAGAGCTGGAGGATGGATCTCATCATTATCACCAACTGGTGGTCCCCTCAGGGCCTTTAATGGTGACAGCCTTGCCAAGGAGGCGTCTCCAGCCCTGTGATTCCATGATTCAGTGTCCCGGGACACTGAGCTCTGAGCCAGCTCATGTGGGCCACTTCTGCCCCTCCTCAGCCCCTGCTGGTGGTCCGCTTGGCTCTGTGGTTTGTGTCGTGCTCTAATTTCAGGCTGAACAGTTCATTAGTGAGTTGCCTTCATGCTGCTGCTTCTCTGAGAGGCCTGGGTCTTGTCCTGTTGGTGGTTAAACTGCAACGCTAGATTTCTCACCGATGGTCTCGTAGTCAATAAGGCAGGTCACCTGAGTTTTAAGAATCTGTGCCTTTTGTGGGACCCGATGCTCTTTTCACTTTGAACTGGAAGAACAAAACAAAATCAACTTTGTCCTGAGCCAGTTCTCATGGGGGAAAACCCCCAACAGACCAGATACCCAAGTATCTGACATTCTTACTGAATAAGAAATTTGGAAGTATTCTACTGCAAACTTTCAGGCCGACATAAGACAAAGGGATCTAGTTAAAGGTTGTTGCCTTTTTAAAGGAAAACGTCAAGAATTAGAGGTCCTTCCATTTCTGGATCCATCAATTAAACAGACTGTATATTTACGACATAAAATTATAAACCAGAGAATGGAAGTGGGGAGCTCCCTTTTCTGTGATGGAGCTGAGCAGATTCCTTTCACAGCTACGGCAGCAGCTGTCATCCTCCTGGCTTCATGCGCACATTGTGTTTTAGTGCAACATGATTAAACTGATGACTTTAAAAGATTTCATAGTATGTGTTTATTATTAAGACAAATTTGTTGAGTACTTCCTGCAGCCCAAGAGTTGTGTTATTCTCCTTGACAAAATGACCTCATGGAATCCTCCCAGAAACCAGGTGAGATGGAGGCTGTCGTCTCCATTTACAGATGAGGTCCCTGAGGCTCAGAGAGCGAGGTGACTTCTCCAGGGTCACACAGCCAGAAAGTGGCAGATCTGGGATTTAACCAAAATGGAAACCAAAGCTGGGGCTTCGTCCAAGCTTCAGAAAAAGGTTAAGTGCACGATGGTTTTGGAGATGAGATGCAGGAAACTGGCTCCTGTGGGTCACAGGGGGCTTGGACTACTTCTGGGTACCAGTCTGTCCTTTACAAAGCACAAGGTCTTTTATGCAAGAAGAAGCCTCAGCTAGATTTCAGAGGATGGACTGTTAGCCCGCAGAAGAGGGTCACTGGTATGTCATTGTCCTAAATGCCCGAGGCTTGCTCTTGAACCCTGGCATGCTTGATCTGAGCTGTGGTTTCTGCAGATCTGCAGCTCCAAGGGGAGAGCAGCAAGGGTTTGCTTTTAAGCCTCTCACCACAGATTAGGATTTTAGAGGTTTAATGTGGAAGCAGAATCGCGTGAGCACAGCAGACATGCAGGGACCCTCTAACCTTCCTCCGCACCCCAGGAGTGACATGTACCTTAAGCGAGAACAGTGTGACCACCTGTTGGTTGCTTAGAGACTTCATGCTCTGATGATGACCTAGCCTCCCCTCTGGCATGTGCATGTTAGACCACTTGGGATCTGTGGGAGCAAGATGCCAGTCTCGTCCCCAGCAAGTCTGAAATGGTTAGAAAATGACCAAAGTTCTCTTAACGTGGATGCTACAGAGGATCTCTGTTTGCAGAAAAGATGGACATCAAAAGCCTCCCCTACTTCACTATGTGGAGGAAAAGCATGGTCCTTTGTGATGAATTTGCGACCCTTCCTGGCCATCTTCCACAGAGTTTTCACTTCATGGAGATAATAAACTTTTCCCAAATTAACACACCCTCATCAGTGCCAACTTGGCCCACTTTGCCCTGAGGCATTTAGCAAGTACTGGAGATGAGAATATTCAGTGATCTTACTCAGGAAAAATAACTAATACTGAGATACCCGACGGGTAAGAATGGTTGTGACACCGAGACCCACATCCAGGGAGGGAGGCACACAGTTGCTCTGCCCAGACTCCGAGAGCCAGGTGGCCTCTGGCTGCTGCTGGTGAGGAGGGAATGGAAGGGACTGCTCTGTGCAGCCAGCGCAGCTGAAGACAGAGACAAGGAAGAGAATACACATGCTGAACATGGCAAACAAAGTAGCATCCCGAGGAAGGCAATGCTGCCACCTAGGAACAGAGAAATTGAGGAACATTTGGAAGAGAATGGACAAAATGGATCACAGGACAAGTCATCTGTTAAACTGGGGTTTATCAGACCCCAGAATGGAAGAAATCAGCACTGGCAAGCTGTCTATCCTGTTGGCTTTAATCTCTACAGAAAAGGGCATCTAGAAGGCAAAAAAGAGGACTCCCCACTGGGCTTTGGGGAAGGGATTGCATCATAAAAGTTGGGGCTGTTTTCAGTGATGGACTGTGCCTAGATTCTACGATTCGTTTGTGATGCAGCTCATCTGCTTTGCCCATGAATGAAATGTATCCTCAGAGACTGAGTATATGAAGTCTGTACACACCCCAACAGGTAGACATGCCAGATCTTGGAACAGGTCAAGGGTAGCTTTGATAGGAAGCACACTTTGGCCATTTTGCTGGTTATCATGGTTTTGTTCCATTGTTTGGTCTCATGTCCACAGAGCCCAGATTGGAAAAAAAAAAAAATTACAAAAGCAAGGAAGCAATTTTGTGAAAAAGGACAATTCAGACCCCTGGAAGCCTAAGAAAAGCAAAGCACAGAGAGCCTCTGGAGTTTGGAGGGACTGCCTTCCCTTGTAACAGAGAGCCCTAAAAAGTTGAAGGAATGACAAGCTTAAAAGAAACACCCAACCTGCTAAGGTTGAGCGGTCAAGCAGATGCACTAGAGACACAAAGGAAACAAGCTTAACAACTACACACGTATCAACGGCGGGGCTTTTATCTTATCGGGATTGCTCCAGAATGTCTCAGAACCTCGAAGGTGAGAGGCTGACAGCCTACGGGCTCCGAGAGTTGAAGGCTGTGGGTGCAGCCTGGATGGTAAGAAAGAGGGCGTGAACTGGGTTCCTCACATTCTTGGCACTTTTGGAAGTTGCTTTGAGAGGAAAGCAATGCAGCGTGGAAGGCCACCAGTGGGCCCAAGAAATCGGTTGAGCCATTTTTAGATCCCTGCCCAAATCCTTCGTTCTGTACCGGTTGCTGCCCCGTGATAGCAAAAGCACCTTCCGTTCCTAGCTTCCTCCCCACAGGCTCAGATAGAGCTCTTCCCAGGGCCTGTCAGACACAGACAGGGCAGGTTCCGACACTGTGAAGAGGAGTAAGGGGCCAGTGCCCTGGCAGCGTGATGGGGTGCAAGAGGGGTGCCCTTCTGAGTCAGACAGATCTCACTTCAACCATCCGTGTGACCTTTGCCACGAAGCCTGAATTCCCTCATCTGTTCAGTGGGGGTTACAGATCCTGCCTCTCTCACATGCCCTAGTGTCTAGTCTGATCCAGCTGCCTGTCTGTGTCAACTCAACGTTTACTCCTATTTGAGCAGATGATAGCTCAGGAAGATGGCCAGACTTGACCTTGAAGGACTGAGCAAGGTGCCAATGTACAAATGCAAGATGCTTTCTGCTCCATCCACCGTCCTCTCAGCCCTCTCCCTCTGACGCCCACTGGCCCAGTTTTTCTGTCTTCTTTCTGGTGATAACGATTTGAATAAGTCGCCCGAGGCTTTTCTTGCTGGATTCACAAAATACAGGGTGAGCCTGCTTTCCCAGGCCGTCAGTAGCCTGAAGCTGCAAACCGGCTAATCTGTGTAATCATAGCAGGAAGCTCTCCGGGAGACTGAAGGCTGCAGGGACTCAGCCAGTGATGATGAAAGACAGAAATGGGATTGCTCAAGACTGCTGTGGAACAGGGCCTCGTTCATAAGGGATTCATCCTGGGTATAGACACTCACCACATCAGCTGCCTTCCTTGCTGTCAGCTGCTGATTCTGCTCAAAACCCAGGAGAGATCTGGCCCTAATCCATTAGGGTTTTCTTTTCTCTTCTTTTCTTTTTTTTAAATAATTTATTTTATCTATTTTATTTTTGGCTACATTGGGTCTTCATTGCGGCACGTGGGCTTTCTCTAGTTGCGGCGTGCAGGCTTCTCATTGCGGTGGCTTCTCTTGTTGGGGAGCACGGGCTCTAGGCGCGCGGGCTTCCGTAGTTGTGGCACACGGGCTCAGTAGTTGTGGCTCGCGGGCTCTAGAGCACAGGCTCAGTAGTTGTGGCGCACGGGCTTAGTTGCTCCGCGACATGTGGGATCTTCCCCGGGCCAGGGCTCAAACCTGTGTCCCCTGCATTGGCAGGCGGATTCTTAACCACTGCGCCACCAGGGAAGCCCCTGCTAGGGTTTTCTATCTTTTCTGTGGCACAGATAATCTCTACTTCTCTCCGAGAAGCTGAGAAATAAAAATCCTTCCCCTGACCAAAGGATTTGTCCTGTAAAATAAATCAAAGCAGATCAAACAGGTCAGGTCCAATTTTGTGCACAATTAAAGACAAGACTTGCCCTTTGCCAATTTTTAGCCCATGTCATCTGTTAAAACTATAAGTACTATGAGGGATGAGCTGTTTCTTAATTGTACACTTAACTCCTCCTAACTGCACAGCTGGCTTCTGAAATATGGATGGAGATTCAATTAGAGACCTGTGTCTGGAAGATGCTAAGTCTGTAATGGCTCCCTCAGCGATAGTGGCACCAGGGTCATATCACCTTGGCCTGAAGGAGCACTCAGGACAGCTTCAGATTTACATCTGATAGGAGATGGTCAGCATGGGTAAAACTGCTGGTCATTGGGAGTGGGCAAGCAAGAAAAGAATGGCCTGCACTTTTATAATCAATAACCTGTAATAACCATTTATCACTGGCTGATGCAAACGGATACAGAGATTTTGCATTAATTTCCAAAAGCAAAGCAAGATCTGTACGCACATAAGTTCTCCTAATTTTTATAACAACAGACTTTGCCTGCGGGCAGTCTAAGGTCAGGTGCTTACCGGAAACATCAATATCCCCCTGGTTGCTTAAGACAGATCCCTGGGAGCCATCCTGCGTGCCTGCCTCTCCCTACCCGGTGCCCGCTGGTTCGCATCACGTCCCTTTGGCCATGCATCCCAAACGTATATTTATTTATAAATATATAAATATATGTTGAGTTAGTCAGTAAATTGAGTCAGTCAGTCTTTCTCCCTCACCCTTCTCACACTCCAAGTCGCCATTCCTTGTACCTGGGTGACTGTCACATCCTCCTCACTGGTCTCCCTGCTTCCACTCTCGTCCTCACCGGGCTCTTCTCATTATAGCAGTTAGGTAGTCTTCTTAAAGCATAAATACAATTTTATCATCTTCTCCCTCCCCCAAGTTAAACTCCTCCCACTGCCTTCCTGGGTACATCAGAGTGAAATCCACCTCCTGACCTTGCTCCAGACCCCTGATTTGGACTCTGACCTCATCGCCCTCCCCTCTCCCCTACTCAGAGCTCTAGCTGCTGTGGACCCACCAAGCTTCTCCCCTCTAGCTTTTGCTGCTGCTCTTCCTCTGCCTGGAAGGCCCCACGTGGCTGCCTCCTTCTCATCTCTGAGGTTTTAGCTAACTGTCCTCTCCTTGAAGATACATCCTCTGACAGCCATATCTAAGCAGGGGCTCCCTATTTTTCTCCATTTTAACATCTGATTGTTTTCTTCTTGGTACTTTTATCAATTTGAAGTTACATATTTATTTGTGCGTTTACTTGCTCATCGTATCTCTCCCTCTATGGACTGGAAGTGCCAGTAAGATAGGAACCATGTCTGTATCCCCAGGAAGCAGCATGGTGCCTGGCATACCGTAGGCACTCAATAAATATTTGTCGAATGAAGGAAGGAATGAAGCTGTGTTCTGGGGGGAGTGACACAGCCATGTGACTTAATTGGTGTCTGAACGGAGTCCGCTTCTGCGGTGGTTACCTGATATCTGGTGGGCTTGCTGTAAGTGTTATTTGCTGTCAGGTTTTCAGAATTCCTCACGCCAGCCTGGTAGCGAGTCTTCTGGGAAAAAAAAATAGAAAATACATAATATATAATACATAATCCATGATACACGATTGTACATACATACATGCTAGGACTCGAACAGGACCTGCATACGGGGCTGTCTCTAAAATGAGGACCCTCAGGAGGTCACTATACCCACTGTTGCTTGGCTTTCTAGAACGTGTTCCTGGGGCCTCTAGTTCTGTAGGATGTCAGTGGGTTACAAATTACTGCTTGGTCAGCTTTGTTTGGAAAGCACTCAGTTAAAGTGATGTGGGTGCCCTTCCTCCAAGACTCCCCAGAGATTTTAATATGCTAATAATTGAGAATCTCCAGGAGCGGGAGATAATGGGCGGGGAACCTTTCTTCCCAGTCATCATGATCCAGATACTTTCTGGGAAGAGCTAATCTGCTTCCCAGTCCACTAAGGAGTCCCTCAGTGGGGTCCCGGCTCGGCCCGCAGGAGGAGGGGCACTACGGCCGGCCGGCTGCCCCTGCTGGGGCTGCAGCTTTGCTGACGTGCTGGCTGATTCTGGAAAGCACGGGGTCCCTCCGGGCTCCTGACTTCCTTTGTATCAGAGGCACCATCTGAATCAAACACACAGCTCCCCCTCCCCCTCCTGCTGCCTCTCTAGCCCCGTAAGTCCCACGCTACCTACCCTGAATTTAGAATTCAGCATGCCCATTTCAAGGTCATTTTCACAGCTTTTGGCCTTAGATTTGCAGAGTTTTATGAGGCACATCTTGATTCTCATTATGAGATAATAAAATGATTTAGGACTTGGCACTAGATTAAAAGGAGCAGGTAGAGTTCTTCCTTCATCAAAATAAGACAGCCAGAGCTTTGCTCGGGCAAACTTCCACTCCACATCTGCATCCTCCTGTGAGGCAAGGAAAATAACAGCACACCATCAGAGGCAGTGCTATCCAACAGCACATAACGTCAGCCGCAAAGGAGAACCACACAAGGGCATTTAAATTTTCTCAGAGCCACATTATAAAAAGTAAAATGAAACAAGTGAAATTAATATCAGTGATGTTTTTTTATTTAATCTGATAGATCCAAAATGTTATCATTTCAACATGTAATCATTATAAAAATTATTTATGAGATAGCTCAGATTTTCTTGGCATACCAAGCCCTCGAAATTGGCATGTATTCTACACTCATAGCACATCTCAATTTGGACTGGCCACATTTCGAGTGCTCAGTACATGTGGCTCGTGGCTACCATGTCAGACACCATCATGTGTTTCCTGTTAGAAAGTGTATTTCTCATTGGTCAGAGTGCTGTCAAACGATGTTACGAGGTCTAGTGTATGTCATTCAAGGGGAGCAAACCTGATGAGCTGGCAGCAGGTCGTCTGGCCATGCCCTCTTCCCTGGTGGTGGTGGTGGTAGATTTAAAGCCCAGATCTGTTACTTCTGAGTTGGTGGCAATGCCAGAAACGCTGAGTGGGCCCCCCTGAGAGGTAGCAGGTGTGTGTTTTCTGTAGGGAGGCGCCTTGGGCCCCTGTCCCAGGAGGGTAGTCTGAGGCCAGGAAAGAGGTGTGGGGTTTGGAATCAGCTAGACCCCTACTAGCTGTGTGATGTAGGCAGTGGTCCTGGGCTCGCTCCTCTGCTCATGGTGATAGCCTGCTTCCCGCAGCCCTGAGGTCAGCACTGAATATGTGTGCTGTGGGCAGTGGGCTTTTCTCCACACGGGACTGAGCTACACTTCAAGGGGTTGTGAGCCCAGCAGGGGCCCACATGAGGCTGCTGGGATGTGCCAGGAGAGTATAAGGTCATTACCAGCAGGCTTGTTCTTACTGAGACCCCATCAGCACCTGGCCTGCTCTATGGGGACATGCTATACAGGTCGTTTAGACTGGAAGCTTTGTGAGGACAGGGGTCATTCCTGGTCTCGGCTGTACAGCAGAGAGGTGTGGGAGGGACTGCCGACCTGAGAGGAAGGGTGATGCACTGGAGAGAGCACAGGCTCCGAAGCCTGGCTGGGTTCAAACCCTGCCTCTGTTCCTTACTAGCTGTGTAACCATGGCAGGTGACTTAGCTGCTCTGAGCCTCAGTTTCCTCACCTGTAAAATGAGGATAATAATACCTACCTCATAGGCTCTTGTGGGAGTTAAAGAAGTTAATGCGGGAAAAACAATGTCAGATACTTAGTAAACCCTCAGTAAGTATTAATTGTATCTCCATAGCTTAATACATTGCCTGATGTTCAACCTTCAGTCACTCAGCAAACCTCCTACTATGTGCCCACCTAGCGCTCACCTACTGTGTGCCTGGCCTGTGCGAGGTAGGTACTGGGGATGGCAATCCTGCCCTCCTGGGACATGCAGCCTGGCCAATGACACGAGTATGTTAACTCATCAGCTCTTTGGATCTAGAGCTGGGCTAAGAGCTGCGGGAGGCGCTGGGTGCTGGGGGTCCTGCCCCTGGGGGTCAGGGAAGGCTGCCCTGAGGGCTAGCATTTGAGCTGAGATCCAAGGGGTGAGTAGTTCTCAACCAGGTCAAGTGCGGGTGGGCTGGGGTGGAGAAGAGTAGCAGTTAATTAGTGGAGAGGCAGTGAGAAATGTAAACAACTCTTCCTAGGCAGTAAAGAGCAGGAGACAAAGAGGTTCAGAGCTGGAAAGTGAAATGGAGGGAGGACTGTTTGTAGTTACTTTTTTTTTTTTTTTAAAGATCAAGAGATGGGACTTCCCTGGTGGCACAGTGGTCAAGAATCCACCTGCCAACGCAGGGGACACTGGTTTGAGCCCTGGCCCGGGAAGATCCCACATGCCGCAGAGCAACTAAGCCCGTGTGCCACAACTACTGAGCCTGTGCTCTAGGGCCCGTGAGCCACAACTACGGAGCCCCCATGCCATAACTACTGAAGCCCGTGCGCCTAGAGCCCGTGCTCCGCAACAAGAGAAGCCACAGCAATGAGAAGCCTGTGCACCGCAACAGAGTAGCCCCACCCCCGCTCGCCGCAACTAGAGAAAGCCCGCGCACAGCAACGAAGACCCAATGCAGCCATAAATAAATAAATAAATTTGTTAAAAAAAAGAGATCAAGAGATAAATTTAAATGCTGACAGGCAGGATTAGCTAGAGAGGGGGAGAGGGTGAGGATGTAGGTGGGGAGGGCTAATGTGCATTGGCTGATCCCGAGGAGGAGAGAGGGTAGGGGGCCAGGGCGCATGGCTGGGGCTGCTCAGGGGGAGAAGGCCTGTCTGCCTACAGGAGGACAATGGCGGGGGGCGGGGGAGGGGGGGCGTGGCAGGCACAGAGGCAGGCAGGTCCATGGATTCGGATGTAGGTGCTCAAGATCTGTTGAATAAATAAGTGTTCTCCTGTAAGAACTTACAAATACGTGCTTCATTAAGGTTCATCATGACCATGAACACTAGGCACGTCCCGGCAGCCGACCTTAGGGTTCTTGTACACGAATCACCAGTGAGACGGTGGGGACATTTGCTCTCCCCAGACAAGGAGCAGCCCAGCGCCCAGTGGGCTGCAGTGGGCTCTCTCTGTCACCTGTCACCACCCTGTGGTGGATAACTTGACGTCATAAGCCGTGGGCTTGCTCACTCCTGCCCCAAACTAGTGGGCATCACTCATGCTAATCACGTGACTTCCCATGTTCTGTTCATTTGGACCAACACACAATGTGCTCGATAGGATGGGGCAGAACATCTGGGGCGAGTGCTCCAGAGACCCATGTATTCCAGGGACCATCTGGTTTCTCTTACATGTGGGGAAGCTGAGGCCCAGGAGGGCAGGGAGGGTTAGTTAGCAACAGCTCAGTATTCACATAGGTGACCAAGTCTGTAAAACACTTAAATATATATATATATGTGTATATATATATACATATATATACACATATATATATGTTGTTTGTCTGCTGACACAGTGCTGCGTTTTCCTGTAGGTGGCGGGGTGGCAGGGTGGTGAGGCTGGGGGCTAAGACTAAGGCTGCACGCTGGCTCACCTCTTCCTTTCTCCTCTTACCTCTTTTTCTAGCTCAGCCTACACTCTTGCAGCGCAGTGCTGAGTATACCACATTGTTTTATCCCTCCCTGCCTTGGCACATGCTGTTCCTACGGTTTAGAATACTCTTTTGGAGGGATTTTATGGACCAAAGCTTTCCCCTAAAATTCATATGTTGAAGCCCTGACCACAAGTATCTAAGAGTGTGATTATATTTGGAGAGAGGGCCTTTAAAGAGGTAATTAAGGTTAAACGAGGCTGTAAGGGTGGAGCCCTAATCCAATATGACTGGTGTCATCATAAGGACAGGAAGAGATACACAGAGGAGAGGCCCTGTGAGGACACAGCAAGAAGACAGTCATCGGCAAGCCAAGGAGAGAGGCCTCAGAAGAAACCAGTCCTGCCAGTACCTTGATCTTGGACTTCTAGGCTCCAGAACTGTGAGAAAATACCTTTTTGTTATTTAAGCCACCCAGTCTGTGATGTTTTGTTGTGGGAGCCCTAGCAAACAAATACATGGAAGTCTTAATTTTTTTCTATACACAGGTAATTGTTTCTTATAAAAGACTTAAGTACAGAGGTATACCAAGCAAACGCGAAAGTCCTTTCAAATCTCCTTTCTTGTTTCACTCCCTTCCCCAGAGGATACCCTATTTCTACCTTTGCTTTCTGTGTCTGCACGTTTGTATTATTACATGAGACTTGACTATGGATATTTTTCTACAGCTTGCATTTTTTCACTTAACAATATCATAGAGATTTGCTCTGTCAGCACAGAAAGGTCTTTCTCAATGTTTATAAACAGTATTTTAAAGTCTGTGCTATATCAGTTTATTTAAATATTCCTATATTGATGGGCTATTTCCAAGTTTTTCTTGTAATGAACATCTATGTAAAATCATATGTCTGCACGGATTTGCTGAGTCAAAGGGTCAGTGCATTTTATTTTGTTTTAATGTTGCATTTATTTATTTGACTTTTAACAGGTAGAACAATGACATGATTTCTAAGCATCAGAGCGTATAAAGAGAAAGCCTGTAAACCCACCATGACCTCTAACCCCTACCTCTCAACAGGCGCCCCTTGCTGTGCTCTTCTTGTGCACCCTTCCAGGTTAGTTTTCTTTTTCAAATGATTATATGATCAGAAAGGAATACGTGTTCCTTTTTCTCCCTCTCTACATAGAGTACAATATATACATTGTTCTGCAACTTGCCTTTTCTCTACTTACCATTATAATTGGAGGTCTTTCCACATCAGAATATAGAGAAAGTCCTCATCCTTTTTAAAAGCTGCACAGTTTCCCACTGTTCAGATCCATCATAATCTATTTAACTAGATTCCTAGTAATGCTCATTTAGTTTGTTTTTCATTTCTTGCTGTTCCAAACAAGGCTGCAATCAATAGTTCACGGTTTGTGCATTTTAGATTTTGGTAAATTGCCTCCTGATATACTGTCTTGACTCCTTTGTCTGTCTAGCAAAATAAGGCTTTGAACGGCCTTCAAGTATCACCTCTGCAAGCCTCGGCGCCCCCATCGTCATGCACTCTCTCTATTCTGCACCTCCTACACCTTCTAGGACTTCTCTGGGTGCACTGGCCCCATTGCACCGTAATTTGTTGATTGATGTATCTGTTTTCTCTCACTGGACTGAGTGAGAATCTCTTCAAGGGCAGAGATCGTGTCTTGGTTATCTCTGTATCGCCAGTGCCTAGCACGGGCTTGGCATACAGTAGGTACTTAATAAATAACTCAGGAGAGGCAGAAGTGAATGTAGGGTGGAAGAAACAGTCATTCCCATTTGCCATGGGTCACCTGCATGCTGTCCTGAGGGGACACATGTAAAAGAGCAAAGATTCGTGACCCTGTTTCTTTCTGCCCTCATTGGGCCATTGCATGCATGGTGCCTGCCGTGTGTCATGGCAGGTTGACTGGAAGTGCTTCTTGGAGCAATCCAAGGAAAATGTCTGTTGTTTGCTGTTCTGGCTTCACATTTAATAACACATGAGCTTCTGACATCATTACCCCATTGCTGAAAACAGCGATGCAAATTAAACCCAGGGAGAGAGAGCATTTTCAATTAACTGGTCTTACCTCAATTTCCTGATACGAGTTGTTGATCATGGCTATTAGCATGTTGAGCAGCACGACCACCATGGTGACATTATAAACACCGTAGAGAACATAGCCAATGTTCTCGATGAATTTGTGGTCATATTTCAGCACCACCGAGATCACTTCAGACAAGCCAAAGATGGACCAAAATAAGGTTTTGAAGCTTTCTTCAACCCTACAAGGAAACAGACAGTCCTCTCAGGAGGTTTGCATCTGCTGACACTTCTCACAGGAGAGTTACCACTACCCAGACATCAGTGGTTGCCCTGAAGTAGGGCTGGGGCTGCTAGCTGGTATCTGTACTCTGAAGTCATGAGATATTCAGGTTTCTAAGAAGACGTAGAAAGAACATGGTAAAGGGTAGACTCTTCCTTTTCCATTCAACCCTTTTATTGGGACCCTTGGCTGCAGCATCAGTTTTTATCTTGTTGCAATTACTTAAACATTTAAAATTAACCACCAGAGCAAATGTTTGTCCTTGTAGGTTATTAGCTTCAGAAAGCACACTCTTCCTTCAGTAGTCTCTTGAGTGTCTCTTCTCAGACTACCCAGCCCCACAGGAGAGGGAAGAGGATGGTGTTCGCTAATGGAGCCCAGCATCATTGGCGACTGGGGCTTGCTGGGCATTTGACACAGGGCAGCGCGCTTAAGCCCCGTGACCACCTCTGTGGTGGGCTGGCTTATTCCCTCCATTTGACAGCTGGAAGTACTGATGCTCAGAGCCTTCCATGCCTTTCCCAGGAGCACTCAGCTGGCAGGTGGGTGCAAATCCAGGCATGTCAGAGGTTTTCAAAAGCAGGTCCTTCTAACCACTATGCTTTACCACCATCCTGGCTCTGGGTAGTGAGGCCAGCCACATATATCGGGTGGTCTAAACTGGGGATGAATTTTCAGGAATGAGAGTGATGGGTCTGATGTGTCCATGTTGATCAAATTCACCAGGTAACTGCCCAGACCTCACCCTGCAGCTCACTCAAGGTAGACCCTGCATGTACTGTAAGGGCTGCCCAGGGAAGAGCTGGCTTTTAGGACCTGCAGCTCACTCAAGGTAGACCCTGCATGTACTGTAAGGGCTGCCCAGGGAAGAGCTGGCTTTTAGGACACTGCTCTTTGACACTTGAGATTATCAAGTTACCAAATACACTGGTTTTAAGAGTAAGGCCCAAGCACGTCTCACAGTCTATACTTTGTGGCTCTGACCCTATATCAGGTTTGTGACACAGAATTCAGTTAGAAAGCTGGATTTTGGTTGGGTGGTTTAGAACATGCCTGTGTGTGATAATATCTGAATGGTTAAGTGCAGGTCTTTTAGTTTGCATCCAGAGTTTGGGTCCTATTATGAGAAAGCACTTTCTTTTTTCTCTTTAACATTTCAGATTTTTAGCACTTACCACAAATGGCCAGGATTAGCTAGATCTCGGGAAAAAAAATCAGCGTTTTTTAAGGATTGGTATTTATTTGACAAGATGTACAAAAATACTAGTACTTGTCACTTTGGCTAAAAGCCCAACACTGACTTGCATGAATTTTCAGCTCTCCTGTGTGTGAGAGAGTATGTGTGTGTGTGTGTGTGTGTGTGTGTGAGTGTGTGCGTGTACGTGTGTGTGTGTGTGTCTAGCCAGCTGTTTGCTCATTCCCTGTGCATCTCAGAGTCTGAAAACTGAACACTGAACTGAGTTTTTGTTGTCATTATTTGTTTTTGTTTTCTTTTAAATCTGTGAGTTTGGAATATTTAATTTATCTTAGTTTTAGTAAGAAGGAATTTAGTTAGGGGTTTAGCAATAAAGACTGGGTATCGAGCTATTATTTTAGAGCTCCAGATCCTGATGCTATTCTGAGAAAGGGGCCAAACTGTTTCCTCACTTGAGATGCAGCGTCCATTTTGTGTGAAAAAGATGCCGTTCAGTGTGTGGGCATGATTCACTGCAGGTATTGCCTTCCATTAAGAAGCAATCTTTCATTTATCACCCTAGTGGAAGGGGACAGTGGCAGAGAGAATCTAAAACCACTGAATGAGCCCCAAATCAAAACTGAAAGGAGATGGCAGGACATGATTTCTCTGACACTTGGTCCCTTCCTAGCAGGGTCAGGTGAAAACCAGAGGACACGCTGTCCAAGGGAGGGGCTGGGCAGACAGGTACTGGTGCAGGATAATGTACTTACCAGGAGCAACTTAAGAAGTGGATGATACGTCCAACTGAGGGACATTTGACAGAAATTCATTTTCCCTTTCTTAACTTGGAGAACCCCACAAACCTTTGGCTGACATAAATGCAGCAAGCAATGCTAAGCAGTTCTAGAACACATCCAGGGAAAACCTTCTGCATTTTGATGAGGGAAAATGGCCTAGATTCGGCATGCGTTTTGTTCTCATTTGCTTCTTGCTATGAGTTTTGTTACTAAGCTCCGATTTATCCCTGGTGCCTTCCCTTAGGCATTCTGTGTTAATAATCTGGAGGGGACAGAGCCAGCCCACTAAGCAGTATGTGTTCCAGTAAAAGAAGAATATTTACAGATCCCTAAACCCATGCCTTTGCCCCTCCTCTAACACCCCACCTCCACCCCCAAGGCTTGGAATGCTCATCTGTTCAGTTTGTTGTCTGGGTGTCAGACAGTCTTCACACCTGTTTCATTTCTATTCTATAGCTTCAGGATTCACCTCTGGACTAGTATTTGGTCATGACCTCCAAGAGAATCTAATTACAAGTGGCCCAGACTCACTGGGATTGCCTGAGTGGAAGTAACCCCCCTCCAAAGCAGTAATCCTCTGCATCAGGCTGGGCAGGCAGGGATCTTAGCCAAACTATGCCTTTTTAACAAACTCTTCTATGTTCTTTAGGGAGTGTCTATAGCCCTTGCTTCCTCTTATCATGGGGCAAAATGAGTTGCAGTAACAAAGACTTCCTTTAAGGAAAAGCTGGGTTCATTGTCTGGGACCATCCACAATGGCTAGATTCACTTTTGGGGTCTCTTGGGACTTTCATTTGTACTCACGCCCCGTGACATGAACTTTCAGTGCACTAACTGAATAGACTATTTTTGCTGTTGTTGTTTCTCAGAGGGGACATTATGGGCTGAGTTTATGTCCAGTTAGCTGGGCTAAGTGGTAAGCAATACACTATTTTATCCATAGCTCAAACCATCTAACTGAATAAATTCTAAATGGAATTGAAGCATTTAATGTTTAAAAACTACATAGTCAAAGCCAGAGTAAAATATTAGTAGTTATATAATCTTGGCCTGGGAGACGTTTCAAAACTACAGAGGGAAAGTTTGAAAGATATGCTCACGTAAAACTTTACTTGTAGATATTGAAAACATATTAAGTAAACATATAAGGCAAAAGACTGAGGAAAGGATTTGTATTTGCAACACATATGACAATGGATGATGTCTTTCTTACATAAAGAGCTCTTATAAATCAATATGAAATGATAGACATCCTTGTTGAAAAATAAAAGGAGGACAAAATCTTTCAGGAAAACTTGATGCTTTTTGTGGTGACAAGAGCTCCACAAGTAACTTGATAGGTCAGGTTGGTGGTGTCTTCTGGTTTAACATGTAGTGGGAAATAAGTGAAACGTATCCTCACTGCGTTGTGTTACGTTGACCTTGGAAACCTATAATAATATATGCTTAGAGAGAAGGCTGGCCTTGGAGAGGAGTGAGTAGTACATTCCTCATCCCAAGAGCTTGGGCACTGGAGCAAGCCCCAATGTCTTGTGAAGTAATGATGCTCTCTGAGTCATGTACCAGCCATCGCCCATAATTTTCGGGAGCTATGGGATACAGGGCATGGTGCAGAAGACCTGTCACTGAAGAGGTCTGGGACTGTCTTTCAAGAAGAAAGTATCTTGCAGTTGACGTAGATGATGTTCACCATGAAGCCACTTGTCTCACAAAAAGTCCCCATTGTCAGATAGCTGGTCTCTAGGCTAAATTTGAGGTTCTTTACTGATAGGGATGGTGGCTGCTCGTTCCATATCCTCCTCCCACCCACTCTGGCTCTCTACCAAGTTTGCCACAGATTCCTCCAATTGCGTCAGTCACAGGAATCTTCACAGAGATAGCCGGAGGAGTAAGGAAGCAAAGGTGCATACCTGGTTCAAATCCCAGCCCCGTCATGTACCGGCTGTGTGAGCTTGGGCATGTTACAAAACCTGCTTGAGCCTCAGTCTGCTTATCTATGAAAGGGCTAATAGTACCTTATTATTAAGTTGCTGTGAAGATTAAATGGAGCAACCCATTTAAAGTGTATAGTAAGAGTCCAATAAATGGTACCTATTATTTTTATTCATGTGTTTATTTGCCAAACATTCACTGAACTCCAGCTATGTGCCAGGCACCGTACAGAGCAGGATGCAGGGGGCATAGAACTTGTTTATCTCTGTGGAGGTCCCAGTCTAAAGCAAGCCCACTGGTGTGAGCCAGTGCTATAAGGCTGTGGGCAAGGATGCTCTGGTCGCCTTGCCCTACCCAGGAACACGTACAACCCCATCAACCTTCAGGTGCCTCCACACAGGGCTGAATGGAGTTAACAATTCAGCTGCATACTGACTTTTCTGAACAAGGCCCGTTTTCCTTCCTATCTGCAAGGATCATCACCAACCCTTGATTTCATGCAAATCCTCTTTCTGATTTCTCCAGCCTGTGCTGTCTTTGATTGTTTGACTTCTGGCTTGCAGTGGAAGGGGCTGAGGTTTCATCAATAGGCCACCCTAGCCTAAGAACTGCTCCTAATGAAGTCAGAGGGGAAAAGTTCCTGAGAGTGATGTTGAATAGACCGTGATTCACCCTCCTCTTACCCGGTGGGGGTGTGTGTGTGTGTGTGGGAAGGTTGGGGCTGACTTATCATGCAGAAGGCAGGAGCGAGGTAATCCGTTCTCTACCAGGTCTGTCTCGCCTGGATAACAGCACTTTAATAACAGGTTGTCTGAAGAGGCAGTTGTGTATGGGCCTCAGAGAACAAACGGATTAACAAGGCGAGGGTTTGGGGCAATTGTTATGGAAATTGCTGCTGCTTCGGGGTGCCATGAGGCCCTCCCCTCAGTGTCATGGAACTCTGCCCCCCACCCCAAACAGTTCAGTTCAGGGTTACCTACCCAAATCTGCAAGTAGCAGCCTCAAATTAAGCAGGAGGAATCAGCTCCTGAAAGGCTGTCTTCTCAAGTTCGAAGACAATAGCTGGCCTTGAGCTAGAGTTCTGCTGAAGCAGAAGCAATGCTCACTTGCCATCCCAGTGGGGACTGCTAGAAGGTGTTTGGAATCTAGAAAGACCTCCGCACCAGGGCTGTGCTTCTCTAATGCCCAGATCTGGAGACTGAGAGCAGTTGGACCAGCCTTGAGGGCAGTCAGGGCAAGAGTGTCCAATGCCTGAGGAAGTCTGGACCTCACCCCCACCGTGGTCCTCTGAATCACCTCTTGGTTTATCCTGGGCCCTAAATGAGGCGTGATTTAGACGGTCCAGAAGTAGAAGAGTCTGGCCCCAGAATCAGGGCCAAGGAACTGGGATGCACAAAGCCCGGATTTATTCATACTGAGGGTCCAACTCTCCCCCTGATAGCCCGGTTGCTCCTTGAGGGCAGAGCTATGTTTTCTTCCCCCTTGAAACCCCAAACCTAGTGCAGAACCTGGCACACTGAAGGTGCTAACTAAATTCATTGTTCTTTGAATGAATGAGTCCCCGTTGCATATTCTGATTCCCTGTTCCTGATCCCAGTGTTGAGGTGAGGCTGTTGTCAAGCAGAGTACAGGTTCTGGGTTTAACTGTGAGCTTTTTGCTAAATAACTTTGTCTCGCTGTGCCTCTTTTTTTCTAGCTGCGGAATGGGAAAACAATAATCTCTACTTCACAGGGTTGTTGTAAATAAGTTAACAGAATGTTTGTGAGGGGTGCATAAAACACTGCCTGGCACAGGGCCTGAAAGACTCTTATACCCTACAATCAATTCTCAGAATAATCCTTTAAAAATATCAGATCCTGCCTCTCTCCTTTAGCAGCTTTCCATAGGCTAACAGTCAAACCTAGTCACCCAGCCAAGGCTCCCCTGACCTCACTCTGGCTCGCCCCTCACTCGGGGTGCTGTGCCCCTGACTTTAAACTTAATTGTCACATGGTCAGGCCAACCTTCTCCGACCATGTCTGAAGGAGGTCCGTTTCTAATTATTCTTTTGCATGACACTTGTATTTCCTTCCTAGCTGTCACACTTAACCTAAGATGTTCTTATTTGTCTGTTTGTTTATCATCATCATCACTGTTATTATTTTGCCCCTGTTCCCATTCACAGAGCATTGTGACCTCCACAAGGTCACGACTGGCTCACGGCTCTGCCATCAGTGCCCAGAACAATGTGTGGCTCACAGTGGGGGCTCAGGAAACATCTTTTGTCAATGAATGGTTGAAGCTGGGAAACTGAGGCACGGGGTGATGTGGTGTTAGCTTGCCTCAGACCCACTTAACAGCTGTTTTTCTGCTAATATTCTAGAGCGAACCCTGGACAGTCCAGTTTCCTGTCCCTGTCACTTTGAAGAATGACAGTTTAAACCTTATTCCCATCCTAGAATTGAATTTTAGTGAATCAAAGGTCAGAATTTCCCCGTTGAAGATGCTACACTCAGTCTTAGAATAAGATAGAGGACTTGAGTCCCTTAAGGATAAGACAGAGGGGAGTGCCTGCAAATATGCTGTGAAGGCCTCATCCAAAAGGGCACATTTTCTATGGACCATCAGGTCTTTTTCCTCAAAACTTTGTGGGCTTTCAGCCCGTTCCGGAAGCGCAGAGGTACCAGGCTTTTAAAATTCATGTCATGAATAAACATGAGGAGAGGGTATAAATAAACATTATATGATAGTAGAATGTCTGCTGTAATTAGGTACAATCATTCTAAAGTAGCTCAGGGAAAGATCTACATTTTTATCACTTATTGGAGAATTATGTGAAGATAAGAATTTACATTAGACCCAGACTATCTTTTTGACACATAAAGGTCATTTCCAGATGCCCAGCCTGTATGAGCCTGACCTGGGCCACAGCATTGACCACTGCCATCTCCTCCGTCACGTCTCAGACCTCTCTGTGCTAGTTTCTCCACATGAAAATGGACATAAAGAGTTCTCTCATTCCCCCCAAACCCTTATGCCTAACTTGAATTCATAAGATGAAAGGTGAGATTATAACTTTCAAATATGATAAAGTATGATGATAATGCTTCTGTATCAGGGATGCCCATATTTCAACACGGGCCCAGGATCCTGGGAAAATCTCTCCTCGTTAAAGCCCAGGAGGCTGACTGCATTCCACATTCGCGCCTGCACACACATTCAGCATGCAGAGGCCACGGTCCCGTGATGCTGTGCTGATTTCTCTTAACTGGCCATTGGTTATGATGAGTTTTATGAGGGCAGACAGTATAATCCAGCCTTGGCTGCCCTAGTGGGACCTCCTCTGCAGGTGAATCCTTGTTGGGGCTGTGGCCCTTTGCTGTCAGAAGGCCCCTCTGGCTCATCACTCCCTTCTGGATGTTTCTGGGACTGTATGGCTCGCCTGACCATCTCCCTTTTCTCCCTTCCTTGGGCCAGGGAAGTCTCAGGCTCTTCTGTTTGTAAAACACAACATGGCATTTTTAGCTTAAGGGCCCCATTCACCCCTTCAGCAAGTCTCTGCTTGTCCCTTGGTGCTGAGGATGGGCCCTCTTTAAGGCCCCACTGCTCCTGCAGTCCTTTAGGATATGGACCACTTCAGCCATGCTTTTGGGAGGTAGATCTGAGTGTTTGACTTCAGCTCTGCTGGGTATGGGTCCTGGGGAAGGTCAAAGCCCCTATATCTTTCCTGAATCACCGGGACCTTGCCCTCTTCCCCATCATGCTCTCCTTGATTCCCTCCCCACATCCTTTTAGGGCCTTACCGATGTCAAAACCTGGAGAACGTCCTCCTTCTCCCCCCCTCCCCAGCCCCAGCCACGTGCAGGCAGTCACCGTGGTTCATCCACTCTAACCTCAGCCTCCTTCTCCATCCCCTGTCCACAGCCTCTTCATGGATCTATCAGCTCCCTTTGGGGCTGCATTTCCTTCACAACATTTGCTCAGTTGTAAACGAGCCCTCATTCCTGTGACTATTTGATTAATACCTGTCTTCCCAACCAGTCTGCAAGTTCCATGAGGGGAGGAATCCCGACTTCTTATGCTTCTGCTCATCATAAAACCCCCAGCACCAAGCTCAGGCATCCCCTCCCATCCTCTCCCATCCATTCCAACCCATCCTTCGCACCGTTGCCACAGCACTCTTGCTGAGGGCAGATCCGACCATGCTTCCTCTTTTTTTTTTTTTTTTTTTTTTTTTGCGGTACGCGGGCCTCTCTCTGTTGTGGCCTCTCCTGTTGCGGAGCACAGGCTCCGGATGCGCAGGCTCAGCGGCCATGGCTCACGGGCCCAGCCGCTCCGCGGCATGTGGGATCCTCCCGGACCGGGGCATGAATCCGTGTCCCCTGCATCGGCAGGCAGATTCTCAACCACTGCACCACCAGGGAAGCCCAGGAAGAGCTTACTTTTGGGCAGATTTCTTCCTTGCACCTTGGCCATGGGGCTTTCCCCTCAGCCTTTGCTTTTAGCTCCTAGAGTTTCTTCTGCTCCTCTTTCTGTTTCTGCATGAATATCTTATCTCATCCATCTTCTTGGTCTGTTTCTTGGGCTGCTTTAGGGGCTTCTTCTTGCCACCTTTGTGGCCAGACATGGTGTTTGTTGTCCCTTCCCCAGACCCTGCCACTGGAAGCGGCTTTTGTTGTTGTTAAGAAAATTTTCACGTATTATGAGGCATTGAAACATCTGAACAAATCCACATCCGGGCAATGAGGCAGCTGCTTTCTCCTTCACTTAAAAATGCCCTGCTCCTTTACCTTAAACAGGCTGGAGTGCCCTCCTCCAAGACCCTCCGTTTAGGGTCACCCCCTCCATGCAGCCTTCCCTGACCCTGCCAGGCAGAGTTCAGTGCTTCCTCCTCACCGTGCTGCCCAAGTACCCTTTGATGATGATCACATGGTGTAAAATAACTGATGCACCCCCCCTTTTTTTTTGGAATTCCCTGCTTGTCTGTGCATTCCTCAGGGATGGGAAGATTGTCTTATTAATCTCTATGACGCCAGGGCCATAACAGAACTTGGCATGGAGTAGCTGCTTCATAATGTTTGTCAAATGAATGAGCGCACTTTGGAAAAGAAACCTGCTTTACCCAGGGGACAATCACAGGCTGATTATTGAGAGTTGAGATGCAGAATCATCAGGTTCTCAATGATAATCAAAATCTGAATTTAGTATGCTATTCTTTAGAATTTCGTGTCACAGAAAAGTGACCCAACTTTTAAAGGCACTCAGCTTCTGCCTTAGAGCATAGGCCCTGGTATGGGAGTGGGGGAATTTCAGCTAAAAAGGTGGACGACAGGCTTGGAGCCATGCAGATCTGGGTTCAAATCCTCTTTTGGCTCTGTGGTCTTGGGCAAGTCCAATATCTCACGAAGCTTCAGGTTCTTGGTAGTAGTATCTATGTCATTCCGTTGTTGTGTGGATTAAACGAGAGGGCAGATCATGTGTCTGTCATGAGTTGTTCAACAGCAGGGGGGTGCGGTGGTCCTGGGGTGGTGTATGTGTGGGCAGAGTCTCAAGGAGCCTCTGCCTCAGCCCCAGTGCCCATCTCCAGGTTCACTGGAAGGAGGAACTGGCTTTCCTGCAGCCCCACTGAGGTGGGTGGAGCTGAGTCAGTGCCTTCTGCCCCTGGTGTGCATATGAGTCTCTCTGTAGGGTATGGAAATTTTCCATGACTGTCATGGAAAATAGAAGCTTCTAATTTTGCCTAGCACTGCTGAAGTTCCTTCCATTAAAATGATCCCTGGGGAACGGAATAACCTTAAGAGAGGTATTTTTTGATTAGCAATGTCTCCACCCGCCTATGCTATGAAGCTGACTCCACAACAGCCTTTACAAAAGATTAGCTGGGATCATCTTTTGAGGGTCAGGGCCTACATTTTTTTTTTTTTTGATTTATTTTTGGCTGGGTAGGGTCTTCGTTGCTGCACGCTGGCTTTCTCTAGTTGCGACGAGCGTTGCAGTGCACAGGCTTCTCATTGCGGTGGCTTCTCTTGTTGCGGAGCAGGGGCTCTAGGTGCACGGGCTTCAGTAGTTGTAGCATGCGGGCTCAGTAGTTGTGGCTTGCAGGCTCTAGAGCGCAGGCCCAGTAGTTGTGGCACATGGGATTAGTTGCTCCGCGGCATGTGGGATCTTCCCGGACCAGGGCTTGAACCCGTGTACCCTGCATTGGCAGGCGGATTCTTAACCACTGAGCCACCAGGGAAGCCCAGGGCCTACATTTAATCTCCAGTCAAAATTAAGTGGGGGAGGCCAAGTTCACCCAAAGAGAAGACCAGTAGCCCATCCTGGGTTATGTTAGAGAGCCCTTCACTTCCCTGCTCTGGGTCCCTTCATTGCCCCCAGCCCCTCCCATTCTTCTTTGTGTACCTGTCCTCTTATGGTCACCAGTCTGAGTATAGGGAAGGCCACCCTTTTCCTACACATTATCACCCAGCTGTATTTCATTAGTGAGCCAAGGATTTTTGTCTCTGTTTTTCCAACACTGAAACTAGAGTGCTGGACCCCAAGGTTTCCATATGATCTCTAAGCAGAAAGCCTTTGCCTATGGAACATGTGCATTCCAGCAAAGGTGGCTGCAAAACAAAACTGCAAAAAGCAAATCCTATTTGTCTACTGACTTCCATGATAAAAATCAAAGGTATGTTCCCAATAAGAACAAAATTTCTAACAGTTGGAATTGAGAACTTTTTGAAAGAAAATGCATTTTCAGGCGATTTCACCTCCACTTCCTTACCCCCATCTCAGGACACTTAGATTTTATACTCTGGGAGCATAAAACTGGTCTGCACACCTTCTCCTCCTCACCTCTGGTCATTTTGCAGTTTCTAACAGAAGTGACTTAGAGACAGTGAGCTGCCAGCTGGTGCCCATCTGTCACGCGCAGGCAGGCCCAGCTCACCACCCAATAACCCGTGTGCACACGTGCCCCTTTTCCTGCTCCTCCCTTCACGCCAGCCCCCGACACTGAAGCAGCTGTGAAACATAACCAGACCTTTGGTTCTGAAGGGAGAGGAGGCTGGAAAGTTGCCTCCTAACTGCTCCTAGGATGTGACTGCAGACCATGCTCTCCGCTGGAATCTGGCTACGTATTCTGACTGCACAGAGCTTGAAATCCTATCAATAACACACTCACTTAGGTTAACAAGCTCTCTTTGTTTTTCAGTGCGCAGAGCTGAGCGTGGTCTGTCTCCCCATCTGAGTAATGATGAGGTAGAATCAGATCAGCATTTCTCCCTGTGTGGTCCTAAGACCACCTATATTGGAATCCCCCAGTGGAGTGTTTGTGCTGACTTCTAGGCCTACCTGGAAAGGAGGTAACTAGGCTCTCTCAGGGGTGGGGTCCGGGAAGACTCAGGTTTAGCCATCTCCCTGGATGATTCCGGTGTGGCCTGTGAAACGCTGGTCTCAATGAAGACTGTTCATACTGTGTGTTTATTCATACCTTGGGCAGAATCAGTTCAGTCTGTCTGTTTTCCTCTACCTCCCCTCACTGAGGTCTGCCAGGTGGACGGGATGGGAATTTGGGGGTGGGGAGGGAGGTATGGTGATTCCGGAACTGGAACACACTGGAGGTTAGGGCGGGGCCTGGCTGAGGGCTGTGGGTCTGTTGCTGGTGGAGAAACCTTTCTTCTTCTCTTTCCTTTTGTCCCAGGTTGTCTCTCCCCCTTCCATCCGGGACAGGACTATAACTCAGTGGGATTCGGGTGGGACTGGCTTTTGTGAGCTGGCCTGGGCCCACACCCCTAGGGCCCACACCCCTAGGTGAACAGGGCTCTTGTGAGACAGCTAGCTGTCTGTTGGTTCCTAACAGCTGACTTTCAAAGTGGACTCCCTTAGGGACCCAAGCTGTCCTTGAACATGGCTGGGGTGGGGTTGAGGGGGGCCAAGATAGGGGAAGAGTACCCACAGTGTGCTCCAGCCCAAATTTCCTTTCTGTAGCGTTGAGTCTTCTGACTCTATAGAAGCAGCTGAGAGGACCATCTTACCCTAAAGCTCTAAATGCCACACACAGACAGAGGGCGCCCTGGGGGTGGGCCAAAGGGATGATCCTGAGCTGGGCAGGGTGGCCCCGGTGTGGGCTGTTATGAAGCATTCACCAAGGGAGTCACTGGACCTCATCATCAATATTGCTGGCACTCAGAATAGCTCTGAGTCCCCCTCAAGCACGAGAATCCTTTATCCTCCTGTGGCTTTTTGCTTATCAAAGAAGATCTCTGGGGGCTGGGGTGGGGGGCGATACGCTCCAGAGAGCAGTCAAAAGGTAAGAGATGACATTTACAAAAATCCATTCTTTCCTCTCCACTTCACCACTCTGTTGACTGTTTTCCTGTTCAATCAAATCCTATTCACAGCTTCACATCCCATTTTAGGAGTTGCCAAGGCGATAAATAGCCTGTCCTTTCTTTACTGTGCTTGCTTTCGCCTTTTTCTCTCCCTTGCCCGTCCTGGAGAGCCTGAATCCTCTTTGGTTGGGTTTCTCACATCTAGAAAGCTCCATTCAGTTCCCAGCAATGGGACAAGCCAGTTGCTTTGGCCCTTCCTCCTGCTGTTACCTTTCCCCATGACTTTTCCTGATCCCAGAGACTCCCTTTATAGATTGGCTGTGCTGTGTCCAGCTGAGATCTGTGGCCTGGACAGCCCTGCTCTTAAGTCATGACCTTTTTCATTTTTCATGTGTCACGCTACCAACTTTCGGAGGGACTGTGGGCTGACGGTACAACCTCCTTGTAAGGGAGCAAAGGGGAATTGCACAGAACACCCAGGGCAGGAGAAACGGGACAGAGGTCCTCATGGTCAGATTCCTAGTCAACTGCTTATCCTACTGCCTCGAATCTGGCTTCCTTTCTCCTGTTGATTCCCTCATTCTTGTTTACGAAGCATTTAGTGAGCAATGCTACGTACAAGACATCGTGCTAGACTGGAAACACAGGAGGGACATCAGGGCTTACCACGGAGGGTGAGAGTCTTTGTGTATTGACTGACGTCTTGACATCAATAAACGAGGCATCCCACACTGAGTGTGTACAGTTAGCTTTGCCTCTAGCAGATCCAGAGCAAATTTGCTTTGGGGTGATTCACGCTTATTTCATTCCTTCAGCAGTTAATCACTGAGCATTGGAGTGCTATAAAGTAGTCCAACTGATCCACTCACGCACTTGGCCTGATCTGGTGGACAGTTGGTAGGCTAGGTCCCTGTCCAGAAAGGTCCTATAGAGCCAGTCGGTCCCCAGGTGTCCTTTCTTACAGCTCATCCTGCCCCCTCCTCCTTATTACTCATCATTGCCATTATGATCACTATTATTCATTGAAGGCTTATTATATGCCAAGCACTATATTCAATCTGATTTCTTCCTTTTGCATCCTTACGACAATCCTGTGAAGCTGGCCATCTTGGTATTCTCACTTCAGAGCTGGGGACATGAATGCCCAGGGGGCTTAAACACTTGCCCGAGGTCACACAGCCAGTTAGAGGAGAGCTCAGACTGAAACCTAGTCTGTCTGAGCCAGGGGTGTGTGGTGTGCTGAGACACAGAGCCAGGCACCCCTCGGGTGCCTTTCTCAGCGCTGGCCAGGCACCTGTTCTCTGTGAACACAAACTACTTCTTTGCCTCAGCGAGTAACAGCTTTTGTGCTTCAGCACATCAGAGGCCCACCCTTCTGGGCAGTTCTACGCGGGCAGGGCAGTGCTGTCCACGATTCTGAGCTGAGGGGCACAGGGTCCATCGCACTCGGTCTGGGTTTTTCGAATCATGGACCGTCCCTTGAAGGGTGATTTCTCTGGAAGAAGGGTCAAGTGGAGGCCCCTTGCAAGGTGGGACCTGCTCAAGGAGCCTGCCCGGTACGGCTCCGCCACTGTCACTGGCTGGAAAATAAATTCCAGGCCGCTCAGGGGTTCTTGGGGACCAGTGTCCGCAAGTGCTTAGCCCTGTGGGTTCCAGCCGCCATGCTTGTGGCTGGAGACCTGACTGTCCTTCCCTCGAGACTCTGGGCCGGAGCCTGATGAAGGCAGGGAGCAGTTCTGGGACCAGGTGAGCCTGGGGCAGGACCTGGACTGGAAACGCTTCTGAGCTTCAGGCACTTTCCAGAATCCCTTCGTTTGTGTTTGAAGGTATTTGTGCACAAGGGTGGGAAGTCTTATTTCCATCTTGCTGGTGAGGCCACGGAGGCTCAGATCAATCAAATCCTATTCACAGCTTCACAGCCCATTTTAGGAGTTGCCAAGGCGACTTGTTGGCTTAGGGTCATTAGCTATGAAATGCCTATGCCAGTGTAAACTCAGATTTGCCAGATCCTTCTACTAGACCACTGCTCACGGCTCCTGAGGGCCCTCCAGGAGACCCCCTGGCATCCCCCAGAGGGGGGGAGCTCTGGGTCTTTGTGGACATAGGCTCAGTGAGCTCCGACACCACCCCGTGGGGGAGGCGGCAGCTCCTTCGGGACCCCGGAGTCAGTCGGCCCGACAGTGCCTTGTCACTCGGTCACACCGCGTGCCTCTAGCCTCCCTCGCCTGGGCCTTCCCTGCTGCTTCTGAGGCACGTGGTCCTGGAGGACTTGCTTGGTGCCCGTGCACAGCACTGGTTTGCCCAGCCAGGCACGGAGAGCTGCTGACCTGCCTGCTGACCACAGGCAGACCTACCTCCCATGCTGTGCAGATATGGCTTCCCCGGGGGCGGACCTAGAAGTGTAGGTACACTAATGTTCTGTGGAGTGAATCAGTAATGAAAGACAAAAGACAGCAGATGGAGAAGGTCTGGCTGATAAATTATCTAATTCTATCCTGATGGGCTATTCTGAGACGTAGTACTATATGTCTCACCGTAGAAGTCTGTGGTGACCAAGTTGTATGCCTTGGTAGACGGTGGCCAGGTCAGCAACCTCTATGTGCTTTCCCTCCCCCCACACACGCCATTTCCTTTTTTCCTTTGATCTTATTTCATTTGGATTACAACTCCCTCTCTCCAGTGAAATATTGGCATGCAACACCTGCCCAGGGCTTTGTTTTCTAGGTAACATAGCTAAGACAATCATAATAGTAATAATTCCTTCCATTTATTTAATTTACTGTGTGGCAGCTAAATCAGCTCATTGAATCCTCACACTGTCCCTATTAAGCACGTATTATTAGTTGCCTCATTTTAAAGATGAGGAAACTAAGACTCAGAGAAGTTAAGGAACATGCTCATGGCCACACAGCATGTAAGTGGCAAAGTGAGGATTAAACCCAGCTCTTCTGGTTTTCCAACTCCAGAACCTGAACTCGAAACCACCCTTGAATAAAGTTGCCTTTAAGCTTTAGAAATGCCAAGGAAACCCGAGCCTCCGTGAGGAGACACTTGCAAGAGGCTGCCAAGGATCCCTGGGAAGCCCGCAGAGCCCCCCAGGAGAGAGCAAAGGGGTACTCACGTTGTAAACGCTGGGTTGTACTTTGCACCTCGGTAGTAGGAGTACAGATTGAACATCCCAATCATGAAGGCCACAAATACCATGATGAAAATGACCATGAACTTGAAGATATCTTTCACAGTTCTCCCCAGGGAGATCTGCAGGGGCCCAAAGCTCTCGTTGGCTGGCAGGATGTACGCGATTCGAGAGAAGCTCAGCACGACAGCTATCGCATACAGCCCTTCCGATATGATCTGAGGGTCTGAAGGCCACCACTTGTCCCTGGCTAAAAGGAAACGATCCGGGTTACTCACTGGGCAACAGGATCTGCTCTGGAAGAGAAACCAGTTAGGCATCTTCAGAGGCCTCTAACCTCATCCCTTGCCATTCCTGCCCTTGTCTTTAAATTAATCCTAATACATTGAAGGTGCCACCCTCCCTCTTGGAACATGCTGGCCCATCTGCCTGGAACACTCTCCCCTCACTTCAATCCCAGTCACCCTTCAAGACTCTGCTCAGGTGTCCTCTCTTTCAGGAAGCCTTCTGTGCCCCCTCACAGGCTGGGGCAGCCTCCCTGTACCCGTTGCTGCTCCCACAGTATCCCGTGTGCCCTCCTGTCATGCACTCGCCATGCTGCTTGCTATCCTATCTTCCTTCCCAGTGTTTGAGCTCCACAAGCAGGGGCTGTCCCACTCACAAGGAGGTGGTGGGGAGGCACACAGACTTAGAGTCAGACAGACCTGAGGTCGAAAGTGGCCTTTCTACGCAGTGGCTGTATGTAAAACATGACTCTCGGCAAGGCAATTAACCTTTTTGTTTTGCTTTTAAAATCTTTTATTGTCATTTAGAAAATTTTTAATATTTTAATTTTATTGGACTATAGTTGATTTACAGTGTTGTGTTAGTTTCAGGTATATAGCCAAGTGATTCATGTAGTTATACATATACAGATATTCATTCTGTTTTAGGTTCTTTTCTCATATAGGTTATCACAGGGTAGAGTTCCCTGTGCTATACTGTAGGTCCCCGTCAGTCATCTGTCTTATAAATAGTAGTATGTGTATGTTCATCCCAAGCTCCTGATTTATACCTCCCCTCCACATTTCCCCTTTGGAAACCATAAGTTTGTTTTTGATATCTATAAGTCTGCTTCTGTTTCATACATAAGTTCATTTCTATCTTTTTTAAAAATTAGATTCCACATATAAGTGTTATATGATATTTGTCTTTCTCTGTCTGACTTACTTCACTTAGTATGATAATCTCTAGGTCCATCCATGTTGCTGCAAGTGGCATTATTTCATTCTTTTTTATTGCTGAGTAATATTCCATTGTGTCTATATATATATATATATATATATATATATATACACCACACTTCTTTATCCATTCCTCTGTTCATGGACTTTTAGGTGGCTTCCATGTCTTGGCTATTGTAAATAGTGCTGCAATGAACATTTGGGTGCATATATCATTTCAAATTATGGTTTTCTCTGGATATATTTTGGATTGGGATTGCTGGATCATATAATAGTTCTATTTTAAGTTTTTAAAGGAAACTCCGTACTGTTCTCCATAGTGGCTGTATCAGTTTACATTCCCACCAACAGGAGGGTTCCTTTTTCTCCACACTCTCTCCAGCATTTATTATTTGTAGACTTTTTGATGATGGCCATTCCGACCTATGTGAGGTGATACCTCATTGTAGTTTTGATTTGCATTTCTCTTATAATTAGTGATGTTGAGCATCTTTTCATGTGCTTTTTGGCCATCTGTGTGTCTTTTTTGGAGAACTGTCTATTTAGATCTTCTGCCCATTTTTTGATTGGGTTGTTTGTTTTTTTGATATTGAGCTGCATGAGCTGTTTGTATTATATATTTTGGAGATTAATCCCTTGTTGGTTGCATCATTTGCAAATATTTTCTCCCATTCTGTGGGTTGTCTTTTTGTTTTGTTGATGGTTTCCTTTGCTGTGCAGAAGCTTTTAAGTTTAATTAGGTCCAATTTGTTTATTTTTGTTTTTATTTTCATTACTCTAGGAGGTGTATCAAAAAAGATTACTGCGATTTATGTCAAAGAGTGTTCTGCCTATGTTTTCCTCTAAGAGTTTTATAGTGTCTGGCCTTACATTTCGGTCTTTAATCCATTTTCAGTTTATTTTTGTGTGTGGTGTTAGAGAATGTTCTAATTTCATCCTTTTACATGTAGCTGTCCAGTTTTCCCAGCACCACTTATTGAAGAGGCTGTCCAATTAACTTTTTAAGCCTCATTTTCCCCATCTGCAAATTGGGGATAATATCAATGTGGTGAGGATGAAATGAAATCATTTATGTAAAGTGCTTAGCTGGAAAACAAATTGCAGGCCACTCAGGGGTTCCTGGGGACAAGGGCCTGGCACACAGCAGGTGCTGATAAATGTTTGTTAAATGGCTGAATGAAATCCTAACCTCAAGTTTAGCCATAAATCAGAACAAATGAGCTCACACGGGGGCCAGGAATCTGAAGGTTCTTGCCTGAGAAAATGCTCTTGGGTTTGGTTCCTCAGGCAGTGTGTGTCTGCGAGTTGCTCCCTGACTGAGCTAAGGCCCCCAAACTGGTGACCAGTCATCCAGGTTTGCTATGACATCCCTGTTCCAGGTGGCAAGAGTCCTGGGACCTGTCTTGTGCTGGGGAGATTCTGCTTGTGGTTACTGGTGAGGGTCTGAGCTGCCCTGGGTATATTCCTTCAGCAGAGCAAACCTGTAAAGTGTTTCTATTGTAGTTCTAATGGTGCAAGGAGCAGCAGCTTTCTTTAATAAGCTGCCTTCTATGTGTCAAGACATACAGTGATTTTCAAGTGTGGGTAGAACCTTCCTCCTGGGGCAGAGTGTGTGTGTGGGCATCTGTGGTTGTCACAATGACTGGGTAGGAGTCTTATTGGGATGCTAATATCCTGCAATGCTCCAGACAGACCTGTTCCATAAGAACTGCCCAGCTGAACAAGTCAATTGTGCCCCTGTTGAGAAATACTAAGTGAAACTTAAACTGAGAAACATAGAGAAACCTAAATTAGCCCCTACACTTATATTAGCTGCAGTTTTCACAACAGCCCTGTAGAGGAGGTATTATTACTGCCATTCTAAAGACTGGATTTGGGGTATGTGCTCCTTTTCAGAGCCAGGTAAATGCAGACAGCAAGGATATTACATAGTGATTCTTGGCACCCCAAGGGAGATGGAAGAGAATAATTTTCTTCTTTATTTTCAAAGCTAGACTCTGTTAAACAATTATAATCATAAAGAGCAGTGAGAGATCTTTAGTAAGGGGAGCCAGGCCTCCATTTGACACAAACTCTCATGTAGTGCATTCTAAATTATATGCAGAAATATATAAAGTTATAGACTTTATGTTCTCATCAAGGTCATAAAACTCAGAAAGACAAGTAAGGGGAACAAATGTATTTTTCCAATATATCTGTTGCCTTCCATGGATAAATAACACATTTGGATAACATGAAATAGGACTCAGATTCTTCAAACAGACGCCAAAAGGAATTCCTTTTTTCTCTCCCCTATAATTTATCATCTTAAACCTCAGTCGTAATAATAAAAGCCATTCCTATAATCAATATATTAAGATAGATTTAGCTGTTGTCAAACCCTGGTGACCCGGTCAGGACTTTTAGTGAAAAGTACTCTACTTTGACTGGCTTGTAAGAATTTTGATGGGTGTAAAAGCAAACAGCACTTTGATGATTCAGACAAAGGGATTTTCTTCCCCTTGGAGCTGTTTCTAGGAGAAAAATTGCCCTATTATAACCTGGAAAATACCTGCCTACTTGGTGCTGTAGAGGTTGGAAGGGAACCATTGCCTGGCTGACCACTAGAGGGCGCTCTGCCTCCATAACTGGGGCACAAGCCAACCCTTTGAGATGCAAAAGATTTCAAGGGTACCGGGTGAACTACAGTGCAAGGGCAATAAACTGCAAAGCTTTGGGTTGGGTGAGACTTTAATGGGTGAGACTTTAATACAATCCAGAAAAGGAATAGAAGTCCTTTTAGAAGCAATAGGAATAGGAAAATTCCTATTCTATTCCAGAAAAGGAATAGAAGCAATACTGTGGTTTGAATCACAGCCCTAAGAAAAGTATTCAATGCAGTATCAAGATTCTCTCATCTTTCCTTAACGAACCCTGAGCAGCATAGAGGGGAAAACATGCTTCTAAAATGTCTGGATTTGCTAAACCAACAAATAAAGAGTGGATGATTTGTAATACTACAAGGCTCTCAGTTTCTTAGTGTGTGTGTGGGGTTCCCTACCACATTACTACAAGGCTCTCAGTTTCTTAGTGTGTGTGTGGGGTTCCCTACCACATTTACATGTAACATAATCTGTGTAACACAATCTACATTGAATACGGGCAGCAACTCAAGTTTTGTGTTACGTGGCCAAGCTTCTGGAGATCATTGCTGTACCCGATCATGAAGATTCTGTGGTCACACACACCACGTGTCTTCCATCTAACAGGGACACTTGACATTCAAACCTTTCCTGTCACTAGTGAGTGCCTATTAAATGTCCAGCTAATTTACCAGTAACAACAAATATCTATTGTTTCTTCTCCCCACTCATCTTTCTTTTAGTACAGAAGCTACAGTGATTGAGCCAGAAAATGACCCCAGAGGTAGTAGTGATAATAACTTGTTACTATTAGCATTTAATATTTCAGAACACAGTGCAAAATTCTTCATGTGCACTATCTTATTTAACCCTCGAAACAAACTTTCTGACATGTATTATCCCAGTTTTACATATGGGAAAATAGAGGGTCAGAAAAATTTAGTAAACAAGTCCTTACAGTAAGCTACAGAAATAGGATTTGAATCCAGGTCTCTCTAACTCCAAAGCCTGCGAACATAAACACTATGCCATTCTGCATTGTTTTCATTTCATGTTGGACCAGGACCCCTTGCTATCCAAGGCAGTAATGTATTTCTGGGAACATTGTAAGCCATGCCATGAAAACCTGTTTCTTCCTCTATAAAATAGGAACAACAACAAAATCCTTTCTGTGGGGCTGTTGCAATGATTGAAGTTTATGGTGTAAAATGTCTATACAGTTCCTGACACCTAGAGGATCCTTGATAAATGGATGCTTTAACTCTTATTACTAAAAATTCAATCTAGCATCTCACACTGTATGGCCTTGTGGTTTGAAAGAATTAAGGCATCTTCTAAGAACCTATCTTGCCATGAGAAAATAGCTTTTGAACTGGGAAAGCAAGACTTATTTTTGCAGAAAATACAGGGATCCAATATGTAAGGAAAAGCTCCTGGATCCACATCAGAAATGAGATTTCTTTAAAAAAGAAAAAAAATAAAAGGATCGCCCCCGAAACGCTCCAAGAACCTTCTCAAAACAAATCCATCCTTTCCAACACAAAACGATTCATTTCTCCTACTCACTAATTACACGTTCTATTTAGCTGGTTGTATTGCAGGGACTAGGGCTTTCTTGGAGGGTGGCGGGGCGGTGTCTGCTTTGACAGTAGAAACCACCAAAGTTGGCCACACCCATGTTACAAACCACCAGCTGCGGGACAAGCCACGCTGACGGCCCCTGGCCCCGCCCCGGAAGCGCGCGGAGCGGAAGGCGTAGCCGAACAGCCGCCGACTGGACTCACCGTAGGTGAAGTAGGCCACTTCTGGTGGAAGTGAGACGTTGTGGAGCGTGTCGTCCTGCACGTGCTGGTCCACGTACACCTGGGCCTCGCTGGCCTTCAGGAAGGCCATGAATCTTGCGGTGAAGGAGGCCACGAAGATGGACAGCATTCCGAAATCCAGCAGGTTCCATAGGTGCAGCACGTACTCCCGCGGCCCTTCCTCCCAGATTTCCTTGCATTCGGACCAAATCATTCCTGCGGGAGAGTGAGAAGGTGAGGCTCATTTTGCATTTCCGGGCGTGTGTGACCATAGGGGGCACGAAGGGAACCAGGGTACAGATGTAAATGTAGGTTTTTTGGAGCTGGGAACGTTGAGAGCCAGCAGCAAACGAAAACATGCCTTCAAAGGCAGATTTATAGTCAGGAAACCCACAGACGGCAAGAATGCGTGTCACCTGTCTCTCTGCTTGCAGCTAAACCATCTCCAGGTGAGAGGAGAGAGTTCTCATCCATTGATAGATTCTTAGAGGAAATATAGGAGAAATGTAATGGCTGACATTTATATATTTTAAGAACTGGGAGGTTATAAGGAATCATCCAGTTCTAAACTAGGTATAACGAAACTGAGGTCCAGGAACGGGAAAGGGTTTTCTGAAGGTCCCACGTATGTCCTAGAACCCAGTTCTCCTAACTCCCTGATTAGAATGCTTTCCTTTATATTTCTACGAATTTTTCAGTGAACATTAGTTTTGGGTTATTAGTTTTTCTTTTCCTTACTCTTTTATAACTTATTGGATTTTAAAGACATATGTCTTCACTGTTACATGTTGATGTAGAAGTCAACGAGATGTTGCTATTTCCCCCATCCCACCTCTAAGCCAGCCTCCTGAGGTAGCTGAGACTAACAACTGGGTGTGTATCCTTATACACCTGTACTATCCAGTATCGTAGCCACTAGTCACATGTGGATACTGAGCAATTGAAATGTGGCCAGTTAAATTGAGGGATGCCGTATAAGCGGAATACACACCAGATTTCAAAGACGTTTTACAAAAAATGTAAAATATCTCAACATTTTAAAATCTGAAATGATATTTTAGATATACTGAGTCAAATAAAATCTCTTACTACTAATTCCACATCTTTCTTTTTCTAATATGGCTATTAGAAAATTTTAAATATGTGGCTTATGGTGTGGCTTGCCTTATATTTCTATTGAATATTGCTATTCTCTCCCTTTATCTTCATTGATTATTAAATTAGTTTAGATTATTAAAAATTAGTTGGTAACATTTTGAGCACCTACTATGTGTACATATTATATGTTATAATATATACACATTATGTACATGTACGTGTACATATTAACTCCCTCAAATCTTTGCAGTAACGCTATGAAGTACATTCTCTTATTATCCCAGTTTTACAGCTAATATTTCCTTAGACATAGTGAATTGTAATGTGCCCAGATAGGAGGCAGGAGATCTGAAATTTGAGTCCAGAAGGTCTCCTCCTAGAGTCCCATGCTCTTGACCACTATGCTCTTTGCTTCTCCAGGAAATAGAATTGAGTTGAAAGCAGATAATGAAGAAAAAAGACTCTTGAATGTTTTCTAATTAACATCAGAGAGTTTACAGCTACTCAGACGTAGGAAAGATTTGATGCAGAACTAGCCCATTCTGTGTTACGCTGTGCTACACTTCACCTGCATACTTAGAAGGTTAATATGGTAAAAGAATCAGTAACTGATTGGTTAGTGAAACAATTCCAGCTCATTGACCACATATCCCCTAAAGGTTAACACTGCCAGCCCCTCGGCACTCCCCTGGCTCTCGTGCATCAGACATCATGGCCTGCCTTCCCAGGTTCCTCCTGCCTCTTCCACAGCTGTTTAGAGAAGTTGTGGCTTTGTTTGACGAAACAGATTCTAAGAGCTGCATGTCTGTATCAAATTGGAGGGGGATAGCAGGAAGTGTCCCCAAACATCGCAGGTCTGTTTACAAGACTACCCCCACCACACACACCTTGCTCCCCCCTTTTTTTCTTTAACAAAGCCATACTTCCCAAGCTTACACTTTGAAAATTTTTGTGGTAATTCAGTGAAGTAAAATTTCCTTAACAATGAAATGTACTTTCATCTGTGCCTGTTCAAATAGATATTTAAAATATGTTATTGGAAAAACCATTACAGGCTGGAAAAAATGTTGTTGCTTTCCTCTATGCCCCTGCCCCCCAATTAAAATTCCTGATGTCTTAGCGGAACTGCTTTTTGCTGAGCACTAGGAGAATTACAGGTTATCAATTATTTTAATTCAGGAAGCCCTGGGTTCAGTTCTACCTTGGTCACTCTTACTGGGTACGTGACCTTGGATAAGTCCCTTGATTTTCTTGAGGCTTTGGGGTAATTTCCAGCACTAAAAGCTCTATGAATCTGAAATGCAAATTATTTACAGTAAACTGACTTTTCTGACCAATACAGAGGCTCCTCATTGGGCATTGCAAATCACTTCCTCCCTGGTCCAATGCCCCCATCAGTCTTCCTAGATTTACATATTAACTTACCCAGACTAATTTAAATTATTCCAAGTCCATGAGTAAAAGTAGCATGGGCCCAAGGGTTTGAGCAGCAGGAATGCTGCTTAATTAAAAAAGAAATGTGTGAAATTAAGTACTTCAGTGAGTGAAATTAGGTCCCCTGCTTCCAGGGTGCTGAGGGTAGTTCAGCATTTTATATCCAACCTGAGCCCCCTGGACTTTTGCCTCTAGCATGTCAATCAGACGAGTATATAGAGCCCAGGGGCTTAGAGAGTAAGGATGTTGGGCAGTGGAGCCTCCTTCAGGCAAACTCCCCCTCACTGAGGGATGCCTGGAGCGCAGAGAGCATGGTCACTGATAATTAATGAGGATGACTAGCAGAGGAACAGGTTGGGAAATGCTGGGAGGCCTTGAGGGAAATGAGTAGCTTTATTTAGGCAGGTTCTAAGTAACGGCAGGCAGGCTGCTGAGATGGGGCTTGACAGTTCCAAAGATGGTTCACTCCCATTCCTGCCTCAGATGCTATTCAGAAGGGATCCCCCTTCAGAGTCCTGTGAGACTTAACTGTGTGCATTCCTTAAATGGTCATAGCCCCTTCCTCTACATAGGGCTTCTCTACGCTGTCCCAGCGCCCCCTAACCACATCTTGGGAGGCTTGTCTGTTGTTTTGGGTCAACTTCTGATCATTGGGTCAGGATATAGGTGTTCTGTTAACTCACAGGTGGGGGAATATCCCTAGAAGCCCTCAATCCTCAGGCCCTAACATCCAAACACCATCTCAGTGGCAGGTCCTTTGCAACAAATCTGGGCCTCACACACATTCAGGGTTCATTTGTTTTCCAGGCAAGGAGAGGATATTAATAGATGCAAACATTTTCTAAGAAATCTCATCCCCATCTCTAATTTTAGTAGCTAACCATCGTTGAGGACCTGCTAGGTGCTAGGCCCTGTGCTAAACACTTCCCCAACACTAAAGCTTCCTTCCAGCTTGATAGGTACCGACTGTCATTATCTCCACTTTACAGATGAACAGGCTCGTGTATGAAGATGGCAAATAAATTATCCAAAGTCACACAGGCGGTTCAGGACCTTCTTTCCACTGTGCTGTCGCTCACCATGGCCTCTACTAGGCACAGACTTACTCTCACTGGTCAGGAACTCATTTACCACTTTACGGACAGTGTTGAGCTCTGACTTTGTGCCAGGCACCATTCTGGGGATACCACAACCAAGAAGATGCTATCCCTTCCCCAGCAAGCTCGGTCTAGTGCTAGAGACAGATGTGTCCACAAACAGTAGTGCTATAGGGTGACAGATGCTGTAATAAAAACGTCCAGGGGACTGTTTGGATACACAGTGATAAGAGCAGTCAGTATTACAATCATGAGACCCAGTAGAGTGCCTGGCATAACATATATTTGTTGACTGAATGAAGGAGGAGACACCTGGCATGAGAAACCAGGAGGTAGCAGGGGCTGAAAGGTGTTCCACATAGTGGCTGTGGATGTGAGGGAGAACAGGCTGTTGTAGGGGACTGCAAGAGGCTTAGTATGGTTTCGGGTTGGTGGGGGTTCAGGTTGGGGCTGGAGGTCGGCAGCAGGGAGGCTTAGTGAAGGCCCAATAGATCCTGAAAGGCCCTCCTTCAGGCCATGTGTCACCCTAAGCTAGTTAGCTCCTAGAGGTGATAAGTGGAGGAGCAACGTGGTCTGACTTGTGGGGAGAAATTTTGGCAGGTCGGCTGCAGTAGTCTACTTGGAAATCTTACCTAGATAAGTGAGGAAACCATCAAAAGAATGATTTAGGTGAGGAACACAGCCCATTTGATTTTGCAGTTTTAGTCTTGGTCAAACCTAGATGTGTGATTCTGGAGCTAAGACTTAGCACTGCCCTCGAAGAGTCTGTGATCCTTGGTGGGTGACGTGAACGAGCAGCTTGATCCTCACATGTTACACATGTGAAAGCTGAGATTCAGAGAGGCAGAGCCACCAAGGCAGAAGGGACACAGTCAGGACTGGGCTTCTTGATAATCAGTCCCAATCTCTTTCCTTCTCTCCCTCTCTTTAAGTGTATTTTCCTACTGTGCTAGGCCTTTACATCTCACTCCATCAATTGAGCTTTCAGCTGGGGCATCTGTTTAAGAAAACACTGCCAGGTTCTCTGTAAGAGTTGGGTTGAGAGAGTCTTCATGACATAATTCTCTTCCTAGATGGAGAAATGACATGCGTGGTGAAGAGGCTTCCTGCCCTCCAAGCTCCATGGCTTTGTGTGAACCACTGATGTTGTCACAGTCCTCTGGTGAGTGTCTGTATAGACACACTCTCCAAGTCACAAGCTGTATTACAAGCTCTTTCCTCTACCCCAGAGTGGCTGCTCATGATACAGGCAAGAAAGATATATTCCTATGGTATGAACTGATGTTGGAGATTCTCCAGGCAGAAGAATCTGTGATCTCTGGTTCATTTGGTACTCCCCAAAGCAAGTTGTCTTACAGCTCTGGAGAACACACACGCCTGCTAGCAAATTCACCCCTCCTTCCTCAGTCACGCTCTTCTCTTGGCTTCCTTTTTTTTAAGTTTTTTAAAAATTAATTAATTAATTTTAAAAAATTTATTTGTTTGCGCCAGGTCTTAGTTGTGGCTCATCTGCTCCTTAGTTGTGGCATGTGGACTCTTTAGTTGTGGCAGGCAGGCTCCTTAGTTGTGGCTCATTGGCTTCTTGGTTCTGGCACGTGAACTCTTAGTTGTGGCATGCATGTGGGATCCAGTTCCCTGACCAGGGATCCAACCCGGGCCCCCCGCATTGGGAGCATGGAGTCTTAACCACTGTGCCACTGGGGAAGTGCCTCTTGGCTTCCTTCATACCGTGTCCTGGTTTTTCTTCTACCTTTGCATGTGGACTTAGGCTCTTTGTGGCTTCCACCTCCTCTGCCCCTGCTTTAAATCTCCTGCATTTACAATCTAGAAGTTTCTCAAAATTCTGCTAGTAATCAAGTAAAGCATCGGGAGTTCAGGATGAATATATTTCTGATTGGGTTTGACCCTTCCACAGAATTGTACAGCAGAAGAGGAACAACCTACATATCCAGTAGGGGTTTGGGGAAGTAATAGAGTATTGTCACACTATGTGGCCATTGAGAGAGGGCCTTGGGAAAACCAGATACCTACATGGAGCAAGAGCTACCAGAAGATGAAAAGAATCAACTACAATTTGTATGATTAGAGAAATATTAATATTAATTGAGACAGGCTGGAAACAAAGGAAAGTGTGTAGTATTTATTGTCAGAGATGTTAACTGTTAGGAAGAAAAAGAGAAGGGAGAATGGGAGGACAGTGAGGGTGGACAAACTTGCAATTTTAAACAGGTTGTTTAAAAAAGTCTTCACTTTGAGGAGACTTTTTTCTTTTTTCTTTTTTTCATTCTCAGTTTCTTCTTTTTTTAAAATTTATTTATTTATTTTTTAACATCTTTACTGGAGTATAATTGCTTTATAATGTTGTGTTAGTTTCTGCTGTATAACAAAGTGAATCAGCTATACATATACATATATCCCCATATCCACTCCCTCTTGCGTCCCCCTCCCTCCCACCCTCCCTATCCCACCCCTCTAGGTGGTCACAAAGCATGGAGGTGATCTCCCTGTGCCATGCGGCTGCTTCCCACTAGCTATCTGTTTTACATTTGGTAGTGTATATATGTCCATGCCACTCTCTCACTTCGTCCCAGCTTACCCTTCCCCCTCCCCGTGTCCTCAGGTCCATTCTCTATGACTACATCTTTATTCTTGTCCTGCCCCTAGGTTCTTCAGAACCAATTTTTTTTAGATTTCATATATATGTGTTAGCATACAGTATTTGTTTTTCTCTTTCTGACTTACTTCACTCTGTATGACAGACTCTAGGTCCATCCACCTCACTACAAATAACTCAATTTTGTTTCTTTTTATGGCTGGGTAATATTCCATTGTATATATGTGCCACATCTTCTTTATCCATTCATCTGTCAATGGACACTTAGGTTGCTTCCATGTCCTGGCTATTGTAAATAGTGCTGCAGTGAACATTGTGGTACATGACTCTTTTTTTGAATTAAAAAAATATATATTTATTTATTATTGGCTGTGTTGGGTCTTTGATGCTGCTCATGGGCTTTCTCTAGTTGTGGTGAACAGGGGCCTTTCTTCATTGCAGTATGTGGGATTCTCATTATGGTGGCTTCTCTTGTTGAGGAGCATGGGCTCTAGGTACACGGGCTTCAGTGGTTGTGGCACGTGGGCTCAGTAGTTGTGGCGCACGGGCTTAGTTGCTCCGTGGCATGTGTGATCTTTCCGGACCAGGGCTCAAACTTGTGTCCCCTGCATTGGCAGGTGGATTCTTAACCACTGCGCCACCAGGGAAGCCTGTGGTACATGACTCTTTTTGAATTATGGTTTTCTCAGGGTAAATGCCCAGTAGTGGGATTGATGGGTCGTATGGTAGTTCTAATTTTAGTTTTTTAAGGAACTTCCATAGTGTTCTCCATAGTGGCTGTATCAATTTACTTTCCCACCAACAGTGCAAGAGGGTTCCCTTTTCTCCACACCCTCGCTAGCATTTATTTTTTGTAGATTTTTTGATGATGGCCATTCTGCCAATGAGGTGATACCTCATTTGTAGTTTTGATTTGCATTTCCCTAATGATTAATGATGTTGACCATCCTTTCATGTGTTTGTTGGCAATCTGTATATCTTCTTTGGAGAAATGTCTATTTAGGTCTTCTGCCCATTTTTGGATTGGGTTGTTTGTTTTTTGGATATTGAGCCGCATGAGCTGCTGTATAATTTGGAAATTAATCCTTTGTCAGTTGCTTCATTTGCAAATATTTTCTCCCATTCTGAGGGTTGTCTTTTCATCTTGTTTATGGTTTCCTTTGCTGTGCAGACGCTTTTAAGTTTCATTAGGTCCCATTTGTTTATTTTTGTTTTTATTTCCCTTTCTCTAGGAGGTGGGTCAAAAAGGATCTTGCTGTGATTTATGTCATAGAGTGTTCTGCCTATGTTTTCCTCTAAGAGTTTTATAATGTCTGGCCTTACATTTAGGTCTTTAATCCATTTTGTGATTATTTTTGTGTATGGTGTTAAGGAGTGTTCTAATTTCATTCTTTTACATGTAGCTGTCCAGTTTTCCCAGCACCACTTATTGAAGAGACTGTCTTTTCTCCATTGTATATTCTTGCATCCTTTATCAGAAATAAGGTGACCATATGTGCGTGGTTTTATTTCTGGGCTTTCTATCCTATTCCATTGATTTATATTTCTGTTTTTGTGCCAGTACCATACTGTCTTGATTACTGTAGCTTTGTAGTATAGTCTGAAGTCAGGGAGCCTGATTCCTCCAGCTCCATTTTTCTTTCTCAAGATGGCTTTGGCTATTTGGGGTCTTTTGTGTTTCCATACAAATTGTGAAATTTTTTGTTCCAGTTCTGTGAAAAATGCCATTGGTATTTTGATAGGGATTGCATTGAATCTGTAGAGTGCTTTGGGTGGTAGAGTCATTTTCACAATGTTCATTCTTCCAATCCAAGAACATGGTATATCTCTCCATCTGTCTGTATCATCTTTAATTTCTTTCATCAGTGTCTTATAGTTTTCTGCATACAGGTCTTTTGTCTCCTTAGGTAGGTTTATTCCTAGGTATTTTATTCTTTTTGTTGCAGTGGTAAATGGGAGTGTTTCCTTAATTTCTCTTTCAGATTTATTGTCATTAGTGTATAGGAATGCAAGAGACTTCTGTGCATTAATTCTGTATCCTGCTACTTTACCAAATTCATTTATTAGCCTTTGTAGTTTTCTGGTAGCATCTTTAGGATTCTCTATGTATAGTATCATGTCATCTGCAAACAGTGACAGCTTTACTTCTGATTTGGATTCCTTTTATTTCCTTTTCTTCTCTGATTGCTGTGGCTAAAACTTCCAAAACTATGACGAATAATAGTGGTGAGTGTCGGCAACCTTGTCTTCTTCCTGATCTTAGAGGAAATGGTTTCAGTTTTTCGCCATTGAGAACGATGTTGGCTGTGGGTTTGTCATATATGGCCTTTTTTATGTTGAGGTAAGTTCCCTCTATGCCTACTTTCTGTAGGGTTTTTATCATAAATTTGTGTTGAATTTTGTCAAAAGCTTTTTCTGCATCTATTGAGATGATCATATGTTTTTATCCTTCAGTTTGTTAATATGGTGTTTCACATTGATTGGTTTGTGTAGATTGAAGAATCTTTGCATTCCTGGGATAAACCCCACTTGATCGTGGTGTGTGATCCTTTTAATGTGCTGTTGGATTCTGTTTGCTAGTATTTTGTTGAGGATTTTTGCATCTGTGTTCATCAGTGATATTGGCCTGTAGTTTACTTTCTTTGTGACATATTTGCCTGGTTTTGGTATCAGGGTGATGGTGGCCTTCCAGAATGAGTTTGGGAGTGTTCCTCCCTCTGCTATGTTTTGGAAGAGTTTGAGAAGGTTAGGTGTTAGCTCTTCTCTAAATGTTTGATAGAATTCGCCTGTGAAGGCATCTGGTCCTGGACTTTTGTTTGTTGGAAGATTTTTAATCACAGTTTCAGTTTCAGTGCTTGTGATTGGTAGAAGGAGACTTTTGAACATAGACCTGAGTAAGTGAGGGAGTGAGCCATGGTGCTGCCTGTGGGAAGAAATCTTAGGCAGAGGGGACAGCCTAAGCTAAGTTTCTGAGGCAGAAACCGTTTGAAGCAAGGAAGCCAGTGGGGCTGAAAGAGAGTGAATGAGGTGGGAGGTGATGAGAGATGAGGGCATAGAGGTGGGGTAGAGAGGTGGAGGGCTTTGTAGGCCTTTATAGTGACGTGGACTGTCATGCTGAGGGAGAATGTGATATCACTGAAAAGTTTTGAGACAAAGAGTGACAAAACCTGATTACATTTTAAATGGATCTGTAGCTCCTATGCTGAGCATCTACTGAGGCACAGGGTGGGAAGGGCAGAAGCAAGGACACCTGGACAAGGCCCTTCATCTCTTAGTGGTCAACCTCTCTGTCCATCACTGGGGGACCAGTTTGAACTTGTTAGGGTCCTAAAGTCCTGTTCAGCTCTAGGGCTGCTCCTGGTGGCAAGGCAGTCATGGTTTGTATAGCCAGTCTGTCCAAAGGACTGCATTCATGAGTCATGGGGGAAGAGAACTGTGTGTTGTGTTTCTAGCTGCTCCAAGGCCTTCCTGGCAGTGCCCGGGAGTAGCATGTGAGGACTCGTTCAGTAAGGGCCTGTTACCATTTCAAGCCTCTCCGTGTCTGAGCAGAATATATCAGGTTGTGGACCTCAGGGTATGCCAGCACAAAGAACACAGTGAACACAGTGCTCAATGTCTTCCTCTTAAAAGTTGTTATTATTATTAGCTGTATTTTATAATTAAAGAGCTCCAGAAAATAGAGACAAGATAATATTAGTCTTATTTTATAGCTGCTTCCCCAGTATCTGGCACAGTGCCTGGTACATAATACAATGCTTAATAACTACAAAATATGGAGAAAAAAATTGAGAAAATAGAAACAACACTATCAGAAAACTTGCACGTTGTAGTCAGCACTGCATTTACCAAGCTACCTGCTCTGTGCCCTCAACTCCACCTTCCTCCTGTCAGAGTAGATGAAGTGTCCACACTCCTGCTAAGGGCAAGTCCTCTGCTTGCCTGGTGGATCCCATCCCCTCTTGCTACTCAGGAACTTTGCATCCAAAGTCAGTGGTCAAGTCTCAGGCCGCATGTTACTTGATCTGTCAGCAACACTGGACATAAGTGATCACTGCCTGGGTCTTGACACAGTGACTTGGGTTGGCTTCTGGGGCACCACTCTCTTATCTCAGTCTCCTTTGCTGGGGAAGATACTTCTCATTTTCCCATCCTTGAAATATTGCTGTGCCCGAGGGCTTGGTCCTCGGGTCATCTGTCCGCATTCACAGTTGAGGTATTGCATACAGTTTACTTTAAGTAGACTGACATGCCCAAATTTATGTTTCCAGCCCCATCCGCTCTGACCTTCAGCATCTGTATCCAGTTGCTACTTGATGTTTCCACTTGGAGAGCTAATAGATAATCTCAAACCGAACTCTTGATTTCCATATCTACTGTCTCTCCAAACTGCTCCTCCCCTGGTCTTTCCTGCCTTAGAGGAGCTCTCTATTATACCATTACTTGAGCTAAAAAACTTGGAATTTTCCTCGACTGCTCTCTTTCTCTCACACCCCACAGGCGATCCAGTAGTAAATATTATTGATTTTACCTCCAAAATATAATAACCGTCAACTACCTCCTCAAACCCAGCTATTTCCTGTCTGAATTACTGCAGTGGCCTCCTAACTGGTCTCCCTGCTTCTGCTCTTGTCCTAGAATCATCTGTTCTCTACAAAGCAGCCAGTGATCCATTAGAAAATGAGGTTGTAGGATGTCACTCCTGTGCTCAGAACTGTCCAGTTGTTTCCAGTCATACTCAGAGCAAAATCTAAACTCTGTAGCATGGCCTCCAATGCCTTGCATGATTGACGCTGCCTATCCTGTGACCTCATCTCTGCCATCTTACTTATTCTGCTGCAGCCACACTAATTTCTTTGCTGTTCCTCGAACTTGTCCAGCTTGCTCCTGAATGCAGGCCTTTAACACACACTGATCTGTCTTTCTGGAATGCTTTTCACCCAGATGTCTGCAAAGCTTGCTTTCTCTTTTCCTTTAGGCCTCTGTTTACGTTTCACCTTATCCGAGGAGGGAGGTAAGAGAGCTTGCTCTTACCTGCTCAGCTACTCTGGTAAGGTAAAATGTGAACAGAGACCTTAAGGAAGAGAGAAAGCAAGCTAGGATATTTATTCAACTTGTCTTCTCAGTCAAAGAAACTTGAATACTGACTGGGTATTTGAAAAGAAATGATTAGTTTTCTTTTATGTTTGTAGTTCTGTTTTAGGAAAAGAATCCTGATTTCTGTTACCAGTCATGATGGAGCAGTAAACTGGAAAAAAAAAAGAAACTATTTTCAGACGTTGGAAATAGCAGAGCACTGTGATCCTTAAGAGAAACAAGCAAGGTAAGCCACATGATAGCCCTGTCTTTTATTTTCTTCTGGAAGCACATTTCAGTCTGCAGGGTATGGAGAAGGATTCCAGAAGCACAGAAGGCGGTCCCAATGAGTTGAAGACACAGAGATTAGAGTTCAGGAAGGCTGAAGTGATTAGATGTTATATGGCAGAGTTCCAGAGAGAAAGGTACTATACAGAACCAAAACCCAAAACCAAACACAAACAAAAATAGTCCAGAAATGTACATAGGTGTCCTTTTGAATGTTCCCTGAATGCTAAGTCATGAATGCATAGAGTAAAATGCCACAAACAACGGCAAGAGAGCTGCAAGCTGAACAGTTTCTAGAGCTCACCCAGAGTGGAAAGATGTTTGAGCTCTGACCATCCACAGTTGAGAATCCTTGTTGATTACGCTGAGCATTTAATAGAGACCCAGATATGTGTCTCTATAGTACAAGGATAATCAATCCTTATGGTAAAGTTTTTCCAGGTCCACTATAAGAAAGTTAGAAAAGGACCAAACTCATCTGTAAGAATTTAACAGCCTGTCAGAATAAAGCAAAAAAACTTTTTAAAGGAAGACAACAAAATCTAGATGCTCACCAGTATAACATGTAATGTGCCCATCATTCAATCAGAAATTACTAACACACCAAGATGAAGGAAAATATGATCCATGTCACGAGAAAGTTTAGTCAGTAACCCAGAAATGATAGCGATGATGAAATTAGGAGTTAAGGCCTTTATAACAGTTCTTACTATAAACATGTACATTATGTTCAGGGATTTAAAGGAAAATACAGACATCACGAGGAAGGAAATGAAAGATATAAAAGAGAACCAAGTGGAACTTAAAGGGTTGAAAAATATAATATTTGAAATGAAAAATTCAGTGGTTGGGCATTAAAGTCACAGATAATGGAGAAAAAATGTCAGTGAACTTGCAGCACAGAAAGATTAGAGAAAAGTAAAAGGAAAATTATCTCTTAGGATACACACAAAAATGTTTGTAGATGAAATTTTATGATACCTGGGATTGGATTCAAAATTCTACAGGGTTGAGAGAAGGGAAGTAGGATGAAACAAAAATTAGCTTTGATTTGCTAATTGTTGAAGATGAGCGATAGGTCCAAAGGGTTCAGTATAATCTTCTCTCGAAATTTGCAGTTCTTAAAATTATTCATGATAAAAGTTGGAAAAATATAATCTAGTAAGAAAAAGTAGTTAGAATCTTTCTTCTGTCTAAAATGTAACAGGAAGTAGGTCAATGAAAAATAAGTCTTCCCCTTTACAATACTTCTTACGTAATGGTCTTGAAAACTCAGCTTTGCTTTGATGGGTAGAAGCTGGGACCAGACTACAAAAGCTGGGACCTCTGTAGCTAGAGATGCTTCCCTCTTATTGGGATAATACTCTGACACCCAGGAAGAGAAATATGAGGATGCAGGAAGAAGTCGTGGGTCAGTAGGAGTACCGTGGTTAACATATGGTAGCACCCACTGAATGGGGAGTATGCTTGGACTCACCTGTCTTCTATTTGCAGCCCAGGTGGGGAAATGTGATGGGTGAGCAATTGGTGCCATAAATACTTTGTTTTATCCATAAACCCAACATGTGAGTTGTTTTGTTTTTTTAACCGTGTCATAGTTTGAGTTGCTATAACAAAGTTACACAGATTGAGCGGTTTATACACAACAGAAATTTGTTTCTCACAGTTCTGGAGGCTATAAGTCTAAGATCAGGTGCCAGCATGTTTGGGTTCTGGTGTGAGCCCTCTTTCAGGTTGCAGACTGCTTGTTGTATTCCTCACATGGCACAGGGAGGGCGAGAGAGCTCTCTGGGATATCTTTTAAAGGGCAGTAATCCTATTCATGAGGGCTCCACCCTCATGACCTAAGCACCTCCCAGAGGCCCCACTTCTAATACCATGACATTGGAACTAGGGTCTTAACATATGAATTTTGGGGGCTATAAACATTGAGTCCATTGTAAAGTGCCTAGTGTTAAAGTGCTTAATTTAGTTAAATTGAAGGTGGGGCCGGTATACTAGGGAGAATTGGGATAGACTCAACTGTGAAAGTGAAGCCACAGAACTTACTCTGCAACAGGCTTTAATGTTCCTTTCCAACTTGAGTACCAGTGACTCTACAAAATGAACCTTTGGCTACAGACTTGCCGGTTGATTAAAAAAGCACCTGGGAAGCATGGTGTGCTTTCCTGTCTCTGCCCTTTGGGTCAAACCATTCTTCTCCTCATTACCTTCTGCCTATTGAGAGATCCAGGTTAGAGACCATACTCACAGTTGTTCTCAGTTTGGGGATCTATGGGATATTCTCCAATGGTTCAACTCTCGTGGCTCTCTTAGGCAATATCATTTAATTAGCACGGGGCATGTACTGGGCTGTCTTTTCAGGTATTTGTTCTTTTGTGAATTTGTTGATTGAAAGTACAGACACTTTGACCCTGAATACATTTTGACTCAATGTTTGTGAACATAAACATAATGAATATTATGCCAATATTGAATTTTTGTTAAGAAAAGCAATTGGGGGCAAATACCATTAGGACAGTTTAATTAATTGATAAAATCTTGATACTGCATATATTTTTTGCCTCTTTTATTTTCAGTTTTGTTTTACTCAAAACATTCCCATCAAATTCAGATCTTTTTGATGTAAATCTTATAATTTATTGATCAAGTTTTGGTTATTTACAATATCACTGATTATAGTTTTTGCAGTTTTTTATTGTTTCCTACGAAATCTGATTTTTTTACCAATAAATTTTGCAGTTTTCAGTGTTAGAAAAATCTGTAACACAGTTGGCCATGTACAATTTTAGCCATTGCCAGTTTTATCTTATCTTGCTTATTTCTACTAGTAATAGTTCTTGTGAGTTAGGCAAAAGAGAGATAGCCTTTCTTGACTAGTCAGTGAGGTAATTTGGAAGGATTTCCTTGGCAATTCCAGTGGCAGACCTTGGCAGCACAAAATAGCACTGCAAAGAGGAATTCCACAGCTTCATTACGTTCACTAACACAAATAATGAGAACACGTTACTCCCCTAACTTTTTAGATTTGTATTATTACTATTCTACTATGTATCAGTATTCAGTGGTAACAAAAAATATCTTTGAAGCTATGCAATCTTATACTTTTTTTCAGAGGCAGACCTTGATTTCCTAAGGCTTCTAGTAGACTATATTTAAATGAGCAAAACCATATGTCCCCCCCCCCCCCCACGCTTTACAGTCACTTTCAGTACACACATAAGGAAAGGTACAGAACGAATCTCCCCCAAACACCTCCTTTCATAATTGGGATTTATATTACAGGTGTGTGCATCTTTTACACCAGCACATACAGAAGTTGACTTTGGCTTCCTTGCTGGTCATCTCCTCACCATTTTGTCTGCCAAGAGTGCATTCAAGAGGAGAGGAAGAGCTTCTGAAGTTAGGGTTTAATAATGTCCTGTTATAATTAGGGGAGGAGACATTAAAAGAGTGACTTGCTTACCCAAGACCCACTTCATGATGAGCATTTCTGTCCAGGAGAATTGTGTAGTTTTCACTCTGAAGATCTGTTTTGGGTAGTCTGTGAAGGTTTCATTGGGCAGGGTTTTAACACCTTCGAAGCGGTCTGATGCGTTCACAACTAACAATCCCAAGAAGATGGTAAAAGAAACTGCATGTGCTACAAATTTCATGAAAGGGCTCCTCAGGGTTCGTCCTAGCTGGAAACAAAAGATATACAAGACATGTTAATCTGGCAGCTCCAGGCAAGTTCAGGGCTCTCTTTAAAAGGCTTTTGCTGAAAGTTGAACCAGAGAATCCTCAGTTTTGGACAGAAGCTGCTAATTGAACCCAGACATTTTCTCTAGAGCTTTTATGTGAGAGGCTGCTTGACCAAATCCATTTTTCTACTCACTTTAATTTTTTCTGTTTAGAAGACTTAATGGGAGTGGTAAGAGGAAGGAGTAGAACACACTAATATGACATCATTTTACAACATCATTTTACAATCTGACTGCACAGCTACCCCCAACCATGTGGATATGAATTTTATGCCTTATGAATCTAGAAAAAAAATCTGTTTCAATAGAGTTCAGAATTTTTTAAAAAAACACTTTGGATATGCTCTGTCGCTCTTTTGTCTATTTTCTTGCGTTTTAGCTTAGATGACTTATTTTCCACATTTCTTATATCTTGGTAAATTTATTTAAAGCTATGCATTTCCCACGAGGTACTGCTTTAGCTAGGTTCCTATAAATTTTGACATGTAGCATTTTCCTTGATACTCAGTTATAAATATTTTTATAATTTCCCATTTGATTTCATTTTTAACTCAGAGGTTATTTAGTTTCCAGATATACAGGACTTTTCCCCCCTTGCTTCAAAAAATCCTGTTTTTATTGCAGCGTGTGTTCAGATCATAGCCTCTGTGATACTACCCTAAAACTATTGAAATTTTCTTTGTGGCCTAGTACATGATTAACTTGTGCAGTTGTTCCATGTGAGCCTGAAGTGATCCAAAAGATGCCCTTTTAGGGAGTAGGTATTGGTCGCATCTTCTTATCCCTGGCTTGCCATCCAAAGGCCACTTGGACTTTTGAGGACTAAATTGGGGGCTGCACAGTCAGTCTTTGCTGACCCCTGTAAATGAATTCACTTGGGTCTCTTCCAGGTCACTGCTGTCACCCTCACCTAAACACCAACTCTAACCCCTCACCAGGTATACTGATAAGACAAGAGCAAAGAGGGGAGTCTTTCCTGGATCTCAGTTCCTTCTCCAGGGCAAATGTTCAGTTATAGCCAGTGACTAGTTAATTGATGTTCACGTTCTGTCTCATTCAGGAGTCCTAGAGTGAAATGTCACCCAGCATGCAGAGTATTGGTTCAGCAAAAGATCAGCTATAGGGTTTTCTCCTGGTAAAATTTCCCTAACTGTCATTATGTTCAACATAACATTTATAAATCAGATGGCTTGATGATGTTCTTTCAGTAGGCTTCAGTATGCTAATCATCCACGTTAATGGTGCCAGTAATTATTGTAACGTTCTCATGTCATAGAACCCATCTGTTGAAATTTAAAAAGATAATTTTAATCTTTTTTTAAAAAAAGACTGCGTTTCAAGTCTGAGCGTTGGAAATCCCTATTTGTGCTGGAAGGAACTTGTTCGGATTCGCCTGCATTGTCAAATTGTCATATGGCACTAGAATAACTTCAGAAGTGTTGAAAAAGATGTTTACCTGAAAACTAGGGGGCCCACAAACATCTTACAAATGACATTTCTTAGTAATGTTTAACCTTATTATTTACAAAATAGGGACTGTAGATTATTTTTAGCCATAGGTAGATGTACTAGATTCAGAATGTAGAGATTAAATATAAGGACAAATAAAATACCTTACATAAATTCAGTGAAAAAAAAACAAAAAAACGGAATCAAACGATGTCTCACATTGACCTATGTGATGTCAAATACATACTTTGAATTTTTCCACATTTTATCTGACTGTGTTGGCATCTTGGAGCCCCAATTCCCAACCAAGTTGCTGGGATACTTTGGTGTATACAGGCGACATCCTTAGATAGTCATTGCATTGTTTCCTGTCACTGTGTCCTAGCTGAGGTAGTGGTGAGAGGCGAGGTAAGTTGGAGAATGACTGCAGAGTGGGGAGAGGAAAGGTTGAGGAGAGGGCAAGGGGTACCAGATCTGTGTGTCCCAGCAGGGTCCCAGAAATGTCAGAAAAAGGTGGAGAACACGGAGGTAGACACAGCTCTTAAGGGATTGATGGCCAAGTTCCCCAGTCCTTTATCAGTGGGCTCTATGTAGCATCTTCCAATGACTACCTGGATGAGGACCTGGGCACACCTCTCCATCTTCTCATCTAGGCAAGGCACCTGATGTGAGGAATCTGCACGCAGCTGTGCCCATGCTGGCCCTGGGATTCCCCATAAGAGCTGCTTTGAGGAATTTAATGTTCTCTTTGTTCCCTCCTTCAAGTTGTTATCTTCTGGCGGAAGATGCATATGTAAAAATTATTGTATTTATTGCAGACGATAAGAAAAAACCCTGATAAGGCCCTGCAGTGATGTAGAAGGTTAACCTGGGCTCAGTCCCACTTGATTTAAGCCATAGGGAGGAAAAACGAGGTTAGGAATTGATGCACCTTTCCTATCTTTCGTCTGGGCTTGAAAGCATCTTTTTAACTGGTAAAACTTCGATAAATGTCAGATGAGATCAAATCATTTCAGGGATTTCCTTTTTCTTTTTTTTTGTGACATTCCATATTTATCTCAATTTTTTGAAGCAAATTATGCTTGGGGTAAACTTCCTCCTTTCACAAGGCCACCAAGTGAACCAAAAGAAAGGAGAAAAGTCAACCAATATATACCAGCAGCTCTTAGCTGGGGAATCATTAACGCTGAGTCAGGTAACAGCCTTAGGTATAAAAAGAGATGGTAGAGCTTTGGGAGACACAGGTCTTGTCCTCCTCTGCCTGAAGAGCAAAACTGGTGAGTCTGAAACATGGGCTAAAGCAGCTCTGTCATTACTTGGCCCTTATGAACTGAGAACATGTCGGGAAATCCAGGCTTGCTGTACTCAGTCTCTGGCTCAAGCCCAGACTTCCTGGGTACTATTCTTTTACTCTGGGAAATAGGTGAATGTGAGATAACTGAGTAGTGCTCCTGAATTAGCTCCAAATGAACTGCATTCTCAAGCCCTCAGGGTGGACACCTGCTTTTACTTGTTGACACACCTCTGTGTTCTGTGGCACTGGGCTCTTAGCCCACAAGTGTAAGCACCTAACTGGGACCTGGTAGCCAGTTGCCCACAAGGTAGGCCATGACTGCAGTAGAGCACCCAGAGAGTTTCCAGCATCGCTCCCCAGTCTGAACTTCCAGTCTTCCTCATCAAATGCCACCCTCTCTTGCCGCCAGCTGCCAGTGGCCGCAAGCAAGGGCTTAGTGTACAAGCTGTTTTTTTGTCTTACTGGACATTCCAGGGAGACAAAATGTCAGTCAGAATAGTCTCTGAACAGAGGAGAGGAAGCAGCAGCCATGGGGCCAAACTTTCCTGCAATCATTACTTCTAGAATATTCCAGAAGACACCATAGGTCTCACCCCTACGTTCCATGGTGGCATCAGTCTCTTGAATTTACTGGGTCCCCAGAAAGTCCGGGATTCCTCCCCCGTCCACACATCCTTTTTGCATCACGTCTGCATGATATTGGCCAAGATTCTTCTCAGACCCACTGAAAATCTAAAAAATTTAGTCAGCAGCTGGCATATCATCTCTTTCTGAATATTTCCCCAGGCAGGTAGAGGCAAACCAATTTGCTGGTGTTGCTTAGTCCCAGTTCCCTGGAAGCTGTCACATTTAGTTTTACAGCAAAAGTGAGGATTGGCAGTGTTTGCCTGTTATTTTAATGATTGATGCCCTAGAATCAGTTTGTGGCTTAGAGAGTGTGGAGGCAGCATCCCTGTCCATCTCTGGATGAGGGCAATGATCTAACTTGCAGTACAGACTGGATAATACTACTATGAAAACAAGTGTCTAAGACAAATGGCCAGCGCTAATCCAGTTTTCAATCTGGTTAGTCTTTTTCACTCACTGTGCTTTTTCCAGCTCATGATAAAGGACAGAAGAAAATAGCCTTACCCTACATGTGTATCATTTGGGGAATACCGCTTTAGAAATCTGTGTCATGGCAGAGTGCCATAGAAACAAAATCCTCGATAGATATGAGGTTGAACACCATATTCAGTGTGAGGACTTTTATTTTTAACACTATCCTACAGAAGAAGGAGTTTGAGTCCTAATTTCTTTCTCTGACACCCCTCCTACTCTAAGGCAGTCAGTTCCTTGCCTGCCTGGTTAGGTGGCCTTGTTAGCAGATCTGAAGTCTTGGGCCCATCGTCCTGGCATGAGTTTTGTCTTGGTGGAGTTGACAAGAGGATCCATTCACTGATGACACTTTTATTAACTGCCTTAGCTGATCAAATTCCCTGTGGAACTAATCTCCCTGTAGTCATATTTCTTCTACTGAATGTTGATTACCTAAGCTTAATTGCTTTTTTTACTATATCACAAAGTAAATGCAGCTTTGGAAACTTTAATGACCACTTAACCTATGAAATATATTTCCGAATTTCGACATGATTTGTTTTTATAGGCGCTAGCTCTTGCCTGAAGCTGGAGTGACTGCTGATGCCTTTTGTGGCTTTGGGTCAGATGGGCTGTAGGGAGGGTGGAACAGGAGGGGCAGCAGCTTGGCTCTTGCAGGTTCCACTCCTTCCATTACAGGCGGGCACCAGACACTCCCCCTTCCTGTGAGAAAAGAACCCAGCTTTGCACCTTTCCAGCTCTCCTCCTTTTTCCTTTGTCTTTTTTCCTTCTAGTGACCTACTTAGCTGCCCATGTGGGCCAGAACCCAGACAAGGAAGCCAGGAAACCAGGAAGATGTTGAGATGGGTCTGCAGTGCCCCAGTAGGAGAAGCCTTTGACTCTCAGCTCCTAGTTGTTTCTCCTTTCTGAACCTGCTTAGAAAGTGTGTGCATCATAATGTAATTGAGAGAGTGAAATGACGTGTTGCATGAAAAGGGCTTAGCGAAAAGAAAGTACTCAATAAATGTTGGCTATTCCTATTATCATTGTTATAATTATTACTACTATGGGTTTGGAGGCCATGTTTAGGACATTGCATAATTAGAAAAGGAAAAGTGCCTTTATTCCCCCTTTATTCTGTTATTGATCAGATTATGCCTTGTGTGTATAAAAGTTTCCATTTTATCACTCCTCTGTCTTTTAAGAAAATGATTTTAGAAAGCAAATCTTAACATTTTCCCTCTTACGTGGTTTTCTACTCTTAAGTACTTTTCTACTTTGTTGGGTCTCTCAGGGCTATTTTCTTTAAATGTGGGAAGCGGTCAGCTGCATGTTTGGACAAAATGGACTTTAGGTTATGCTAAGTAGAGAGAAGAAATAACCGCAAAGACATGCACCTTAAGCAGTCTGTACCTTGCTGCACGGAGCAATCCAATAGGCTATGGCGAGAAAAGGGAGGCCTAGGGAGACTCCAAAGACAGCCAGGAATTTCACAGCGATAGACTGTTGACGTAAGCCTGAGAGATTTTCATACCACATGGTAAGCAATTGCTGTTGACAGTTAGGATGAGCAACGAACTGTGAAAACAAAACAAAGACAAAAACAAAATGCAAACGGGAAAATGGCATCAGTAGCACTTGAACAGTATATGACCTGTGAGTAGCTCAGGGCTGACATGTTCCCCTGGGGCGGGTGGCCTGGGTGTTCGAGCCAGAGCAGCTAGGCCAGGCACCTGCTGGGCCCTTCTGACTTGGGGATGCTGGGGGTCTCTGTGCTATAAGCCCTCATAGGACTGGCCCTCATGGGACTGGCTGCATCAGGGCTTGGTAAGCTGAGGGCCTTGAGAAGTCTCAGGCACAGAAAATGACAGTCAGCTTCTGGGCAGATGCTTGTCTCCAATCCGAGGAGACTTATCTCTGGGCAGAGTTCATCTGGGAGTCAACATATTGGAATGGATGGAGCATGAATGGGGTTTTAGAATCGACATGCGTTTGAATTTTGCTCTACCATTTACTAGGCAGGTGGCCTTGGGCCAGCTGCTTCACCTCTCTGAGCCTCAGTGTTGTCCTCTGCAAAACAGAGCCTGTCACATTGTCTTGTAGAGTTAAATGAGATATTGTAGAAAAGTTCCTCTCTCTTTTCCTCTGTTGTCTAAGAAAAAGTTCTTGCAGTGGAGTTTCCAGAGGACATGTTAAAACTCCTCAGTATTTCCCCACTGGATTTCAGTGGTATTTGGCTTGCATCCCTGTTGCTTATTGTAGCATGCTGGAGCGCTGACACATCGTATCCCCATGCAGTAGCTTCTCACTGCCACCTCCCTCTCTTGGATCTGCCTTGCCCTCATGCCAGGTTACAAGGTGGGCCTTTTGTGGACATTTTGTATTGTTGACCTCACCCTTCTTGATATATGTTGGACTAGGGTTGGAACCCAGACTTAAACTGGGTCCATTAGGTTTTCTCAGCTGGCTATTTTTGTTTTTTATTCCTCTTTTTATTTATTTTTATACATCTTTATTGGAGTGTAATTGCTTCACAATGTTGTGTTAGTTTCTGTTGTACAACAAAGTAAATCAGCCATATGCATACATATATCCCCATATTCCCTCCCTCTTGAGCCTCCCTCCCACCCTCCCTATCCCACCCCTCTAGGTTGTCCCAAAGCACTGAGCTGATCTCCCTGTGCTATGCGGCTGCTTCCCACTAGCTATCTATTTTACATTTGGTAGTGTATATATGTCAGTGCTACTCTCACTTCGCCCCAGCTTCCCCCTCCCCACCGTGTCCTTAAGTCCATTCTCTATGTCTGTATCTTTATTCCTGCCCTGCCACTAGGTTCATCAGTACCGTTTTTTTTTTAATTCCATATATGTGCATTAGCATATGGTATTTGTTTTTTTCTCTTTCTTACTTCACTCTGTATGACAGACTCTAGGTCCATCCACCTCACTACAAATAACTCAGTTTCATTCCTTTTTATGGCTGAGTAATATTCCGTTGTATATATGTGCCACATCTTCTTTAGCCATTCATCTGTTGATGGACACTTAGGTTGCTTCCATGTCCTGGCAATTGTAAATAGTGCTGCAATGAACATTGTGGTACATGTCTCCACATAATTTTGAATTATGGTTTTCTCAGGGTATATGCCCAGGCTACTTGAGACTGTGATCGAGAGAGGCAGTCTTTTAATTTACTGAGGAGTTAACATGTAACCTTCAGGGATCTGGGCAGCTCCCTTCCACTGTGTAGACTAAGTAGCAAAACAAGCCAGTTAAAAAGAGAGAAAGAAGGATGAAGTTGTATAGAAAGAGGTTCTATAGTGTCCTACCCTCTCTGAGGTCCAGCTCCCCTCTGCACACATGGTCCATGAGACACCCCTAGATTCATATACAGCATCTTCCTTTTTCTGATTGATTCAGCAGGTTGACTTGAGTTGCTGTAACCAAACATCCTTTTTCTGCAAATATTTGGTGCTACTTGGCCATTTGTTTTTAGTTGATTCTGAGTCTCGGCCAGTAGAAACTGGTAATAGGCAATATGTAAGTAACATTTATGGGAATAAAGTTTACACTTGAGAAAATTATGCTCATTAGTTTATTTCCTCCCTGTGACAAAGGGAAGCCATTATTTGCTTTAGGCAGCCTGCTCTTTGGCCCTGTCAGGATAGCCATATGCCGTAGGAGCTGGGACGCATGGACTAGAGCAGCTAGACTGGGCATTCTTCAAAGAGACTGCATTTTCAGTAGATTACCCTGGATCATAATGTCCCAATTTTCATCCCATTTGCCTCATTGGGTATTAAGAGGATATATGCAGCAATTTCTGAGAAATGCAAAACATTCCCTTTTCATTATAAGAACAATATAAATAGAGCTATTTAAAAAATTCTCAACGCAGATGGCAACATCTTCTTGTTTCCAGTTTCTGGGAACTCACAGTAGCAACCAAATGATTTGCGAGGATGCTATCAAAGCTTCATTTGGCCCTGCAGCAGCCCCTGGTGATGCTGTTACTCAGTCATTAGCTGCAAATGAGGCTTTTTTGGGGTAGCATTATTGGATTCATGTCAACCATTGTGGCTTTTCCCTTCAAGAACAAGAGCAACAGATTCTCCTCAACCCAGGTAGGAACCCTCAGGCCATCATATGCTTTCCTGTGCCCTTTCTGGCTCACAACAAAGTGGAGCAAACAACAGAACGTAATGCACATGTTTCAGTAATTCTCAGAGCCTGATCCCAGCAAGTCGTCCCGTTGCAGGTCAACTTGCAGGCCTGGAGCGGGGGGCGGTCGGTTTTGTTTTTCAACAGTTAGCCTTCCCTCGGTGCTGAAATGGTCCTGCTCTGGAGAAACACACAGTCTCATGAAGTAGCGGAAGACCACTTGGCTCACCCTGTGGCTCCCTGCACTGTAGCTGCTCTGGAAAGACTCCCGTCCTGACCCCTGCCTTTGGCTTCTTTGTCTTTATCTGGGGAGAAGCCCGTCCATGCTTCTTCTGCTGCCTCCTGCAGACAAATCAGCACAACAAATTGGGCAGCAGAGCAGGAGGGGAACAATTCTGAGAGGGAACACAGTGGGAACAATTCCCACTCGCCCTTACCTGCCTCAGAGGACAGTGGTCCCGACTAAAACAGGGGGGTCTCTCTTGAGACTCTGTCCTCTGATTAGACCTTTGTTAGTTTCCACAGTGGCCTTTCTTCCTCCATAATAAAGCAACCTAGCTCCAAACATGCTATTTATTTGTAGACAGACTTTATAATACTCCCAGTAAGCTGACGGCAGCTGATAGCTGAAGCCCAGATTGTTATTTATCTTTATGTGGGCACTTTTCTGTGTTGGTAGCAGGACTTCGAAGATAACTTCATGACGCACAGTTCAATGTGTATCAGAGGATTTTTCTCCACTGTGCTTTTGAAGCACAAAGAAACATCATTCCTGACCCAAGGAAGATGAGAGTAACACGAGGCACACCATCAAGACACAAAGAACACCCTAACCAGAAGGGCACTCAGTCAGGGAACAAAGGCAGGAGCGGGGGGAGGGTTTTTAAAAGCAGGGTCAGAGAGGAACAGAGGAAGGAAAGCCCACAGCTAGATAGAACAGAGTGGGAACTCAGAAAATCAGTGTTGTCTTGGGCCAGATTTCTTTGGCATCTGCCTCACAATAGGATGGAATGATCTGGATCCTAACAAGAGGATTGCCCAGGCCATTCCTGCCCCTAAACCATTCTGGACTGAGAGCATGGTACGCATTTATGAAAGTTCTTCAAGGGAAGAACTGGTTTGACCACCTCAGCTTTCCCATCGACATGATTCACACTCTTCCTAGTAGTGAGTAATGGCCTGGAGCTGAGACTGTTAAGGTAGGCTTACATGGAGCAGAGCAGCCTATCAAGAGAATACACGTCAGACCAGACCCACAGCTGGGATGGACTGTTCCAGAGGACTGGGTTGGGGCGGGGAGCTAAGAAGTTAAATTGCAAAGAGGGATAGGAGGGAGCTCTGAGACAGAATTCCCTATAATGGAGAAGGAGACTGGAAAACAGGACCTGAGGGTCAGGAGGGCCTAGAATTCATGTGGCTGCCGGTTCTTGAGTCCATCTCAAGCCAGTTATTCTGGTGGCATGTTTGACCAGCCTTCATGTTTAGTATAACAACATTTGTACCCAAAGCTGGTTTTCTGTTAATATCTCACCTACACTTCCTATTCCTCCCAGACCCTGGTGACACTGAGAATATAATGCTGGCATATGGGAACTTTTGGGCATATTGGCCAAATCTTGGCTCTTTCTTTGCGTTCAGTTGGTCCATGGGCTACTATTTTTCTTCTATAGCCTGAAGGAAAATTATCCCCTTCACTCTTTTCCCTGCTTTGTATTCATTTATAAGGAAATATCTGATATTTTAAGAATAGATAGTTGTTGAAGAGCTATCAACATTCCTTAAGTAACTATTGAGTATTTTTAGGGCTGTTTCATGGAATATTAACACCCTTGGGCCATACATTCATATTACAACAGGGCTAAGACTTTCCTGATGGGGGGTGTTTAAGCGTGTGGACGGGTACATGGCTGCTTGGGTTCAAGTCCGGGCCCTGCCACACCCTGGCCATATGCCCTTCAATCATTGACTCTTTCCATGCTTAACTTCCTTTTTCTGTAAAATGAGGCTAATGATGAAGATTGAGTGAGTAAGGATTTGTAAAGTGCTTAGGACAGTACCTGACAAATAGTAAGCACTGTATTAGTATTTGATAAATAAAAATAAGCCCGTGACTCTCCTTTCCCTTCCTGTTTTTTCCTTTCCCTCTTCCTCTTGTTTCTCTGTCCTCCTCCTCACTCCCTGAGGTTCTACTCCACCCTCCTTATCTTTATTCTGACCTCCACATTGTTTTGGCAGATTTTCTTGAAGTGTTGTTGCCTTTGGAAAGGTTCATGTAGCCTGACAGGTGCGTGAGGCCACTCCCTCTCTATCCAGTACCTCCCTCCGTATCCTCCAATGAAAGCGCTTTATCCAGGCAATTAGGTAAAAATGGGCTGGTCTCTGCTAGGGCAGTGAGGGTCACCATCCAGTCTACTCAGCTCCATGTTGATGCTCCCCCTCCACTCTGGAGCCCTCCATCAGTGAGGCGCAGTACAGGTTCCTGAACCTGCAGAAGTACTTCTCCTCCGTCCTCCATGCCCCTCCCCTCCTCCACCTTAAAAGCTGTTAAATCCTGCATTTCCCGTTTAGTGGGGAGGGGAAGAGGGCTACATTTGAGCTGAGGTTTTGAGGCTGCATGATTTCCATAATCCTTAAACACAGATTTTTTTTCTCTGACACTGGGCCTCATTTACAGAATAATGAGATGTGGCAATGCATGATCTGATAAGCCAAAGAATAAATTAGCTGGAGAAAAATTTATGAAATCCAATGCTTATAGAGAAAATGACTTATTTTATACAGATAAACCATCAAAGGCTGATGTCCAATGTGACTGTGGTCAAGATTTTCCACTTAGCTCATCACTAGCCTTTCCGTCTAGAAATCTTTTTTTCCTCCCTCTGGAAACTGTCTACATAGGCAAAAAGAGACAGATACTGTACCAGTTGTCAAGTGGCTGTTCTTAGTGTGGACAGTCAGACTGAATTAGTATAGTTCTGTGGTGCCACTTCCTGTCTGCTGCATCTCATGGGATTTGGTTCAATGGTGCTAATGTTCTTCCCTCCCATTTTGTCTTGGCAAAGCTCTCAAGTCATGGAAGTTGACGAGGGAAGAAGAGGAATGGAAATGTCAGTTGTTGACTAGTTTAGTTTGTTGGTTTGTCCATTCATTCATTCATTCATCCATTCAACATATTTTTCCTCACTGCTGCCCCTTACCAGGCACTGTGCTCAGCACTGGAAATACAGAGAAGTTGCAATCCTTGTCCACAGGGAGCTCTCAGCTCTGTGAGTCTGTGCATGGAATAGGGCTGAGCAGTAACACCCACCAGTTTACGGAGTAAGCCTTCCATGAATGAATGAACACCAAATGCTCATCCCATCAGTGTGCTTTCTCCTGGGTCCCTCCCTCTTGTGAGACCTACTATTGAGAGCCCCACATCCTTGGCACAGCTGGTTGCTTTGTCTACACTGATAACTTAACCTTCAGACTCTTCTTCTCTGTGCAGGCAGTTAGCAGAGCGGTTACATGCACAGGCTCTGAGGCTGGACCATCCTGGTTCAAATCCCAGATACGACATTTTCTAGCCGTGTGACCCTGGGCAAGCCACCTCACTTCTCCTAGCTTCGTGATCTACGAGAGAGGAAAACATGTGTTGGATGCTCAGTACGTGGCCTGGTACTTACACTTTAAGGTGGACATTGGTGTTACTGCTGCTGCTGTTCCTACTACCACTTCTGCTCTCCCTCCAGGGCTAAAAATAGTTCTCTTTGCTCTTCCCTTTGCTGAGTTTATCCATCAGCAGAGTGTTGAGTGACCATGTGATTTTAGAGTTAAACATTCCTGAAGAACGTAGTATGCTTAATTACAGTAAAAAAGAAAGCAGAAGTTGCCATTGTTTTATTAAGTTTTCAATCAATAGAGCATTCTAATATAGAACCAACATTGCCACCGTGCCTACTGAACCTATTTATTTAGCCATGCAGCTCCTGAGAGGCCACTACAAGAGTATGATCTAGGATAGTTCTGGGTAAATGGTGGTGGAGAATGAGAAGGAAAAGGTGTGGGGCTTGGAGCTTTGGGTGGGTAGCCCCACAATTCATACCTCTTTCAAGTAGCCTCTAAGCATGGGCACTAGACAAAGTAAAATGTTTTAAAATCACAGCTTGAGTGTTTTTTTACTGTTAATAATTTAGGACCTAGTCTATGAAGGAACTTTGGTTATGTTATCTGTAATCTTCACAATAACCCTCCCCAAAATGGTTGCATTATCTACATCCTCATATACAAATGAGGATGTGTTATCATACCCATCTTGCAGTTGAGGAAACTGAGGCTGGGTCAATTTAAGTCCCACAGCTAGGGAATGGTGTAGTCAGGCTTCCAGCTCAGGTCTGTCTGATTCCAAAGCCTGAGGTCTTTTCATGTGTAAGCTCCCTCTGAAATTCTCTTGATTTGGTTGGCTTGGACTCTAGCCCTTCCCGGTCTTAGTTCTTTACCATAAATAAAACAGTAAAAGCAAACACTTATTGAGCACTCATATGGATCAGGCCCTTTGCTTGAGCACATTATGAACATTGTCTCATTTAATCCATTATGCCCATTATAGAGCTGATGGCACTGTGACTGTCAGATCCAAAGTGGACATTTCTTAAACACTTCCTTATACCGCCTCTCTCAACTGACGTTTCCTGCGTCTTTTCTGGGTCAGGTCTCTGGCATATTCTATCTGCCAAGCAGGAGGGCCTCTCTGTGAGCCTACAGATTTCCCATGTGCTGCAGAGATGCTCATACCCCCAGCCAGAGTTTTGGGTGTCTCCTTTCACCCTGTGGCAGTGGGCTGTGTCCTCTTGGGGAGGACAGTTGATCTCTGACTTCCTTCTCCAGAGCAGTAGATGTTTTATGATAATCCCACATCCACTCCATTTGCACTGTTTGGGTTGGATGGGAGGATGGAGGGTTAGGGTTAGATGGAGGGGATTTTGGTTGGGGAGAAAGGAAGCAAGTGAAAGGGAGGGAAAGGAAGGAAACAGAAGAACAGAGCAAAGGATGGGAGAGTAAGAGAGTTTAAAACCTGACTCCCAGCTGCTGTTCCAGCTTCTGCTCATTTCCTCCCCATTCCTAGTCTCTGGCCAAACTCCAGCAAAGCTGTTCTCAGAGCCTTCCCAAGCTTGACCATCTCTGAGCCTCTGGTCAAGGTATCGCTGCAACCTGGAGTGCTTTCCTTCTCATCCCCCCATAGCCAAGTTTTGTCCAGCTCAATAACTGTCTCTTCCGTGAAAGTTTACCCTGCCCATTCAGGTGAGAATCTTTCTTTCTCTCCTCTCAAGTCATTTGTAGTCTCTCTCATTAATCATAGTTATAATGCCTGTGTAACCCTCTACTGGAGAGAAAACCCCTCTGGAGGGCTCTTATGGTCCTTAGGGTGGTGCTCAATGCATGGGTACTCAGGCAGTGTCATCTGAACGAGTGAATGGTGCAGCAAGAAGTTCTCCGAGTTCAGACTGCAAACCTGGCGCCATCTAGAGGACCAGAGTGGCCTTCCAAACGTGGTCCCTGTGGTGTGGCAGAGTCCAGCACTTGCGGCCATGTGACCACATCTGGAAGACACACATGGGTACAAGAGGCTGAAAGTTTGCTTGCTATCCAGGAGACATGATGAGCAGATAGATGACTGAATTCATGTCTCCACTGAAGTTGTTCTCACTGCAGAAGTGCCAGGAGATTGGAAAATGACGACAACAGCAGCAGCAACAACAACTTCTTCATTTCCAGAGGTAACTGAGCTAGGAGTTCAAAGATCTTACCTGGAAAAAATTCATACCATCATCTGCAGGAGGTGCCCAAGAGTGGAGCCAGGGAGGCAGGCGGGGATTGGAGCTCAGCTCTTGGCGAGTTCTGCTGCTGTGTTTCACGTGCCTTGCCTCCACACCTGCCTCCCTCTCCTCACCTGTTCTGCAGCGCTGTCTTCAGAATCCCCCATTTGCTAACTGAGTGTGTTTTAAACACTCCCCTCTTTGCTGGGAGATTCCATTTGGATGCCTGCACAGATGGCTCTCGCTCGATTCCAGCTTCCCCTACCTTCTCTTCCACTTGTGCATCTGCTAGCCCAGCCAGCCCTGGCATGTTCTTGGTTATTTACATAGCGGAGGGTCCTGCCAGGTAGCTGCTGATTGAGCCATTCTGGAAGTCTACAGGGAAGCAAGAGGAGATGGGCACTTCTGAAGACTCTTCGCGCCCACAGAGACAGAGATTTGATATCGTCTTTTCAGTTGAGTAGTTTGCTTGTTGTTCCCAAAGATAACTCTCTGTTCCTGTTTCCCAGGGTCAGCAGGACGTGGAAAATTCCTCGACCTCAAATTAGTCAAAGCTTGAATTTTCCGGATCAATAGGGATTACTTACACAAATGCCCCAAATTGGTAGGTTCTGAGGACTGTATCTGTGACTCAGCAGCATCTCTCTTGCCAGGGAAAGAATGATTTTCTCATGAAGCACCCTGTGCTTCAGTCTTTGGGGTGCAGTGACCCAAACAAATGGTTCTGGGCTTCTCCCAGAGCTCTGAGCGAGCCATTTCCTGAGTGCGGACACAGTGGCAGCGGGCCTTGGCTGGCCCTCCTGGAGGCGAATGCTGACTGTGCGATTTTCTAGTGCTCCCGGGAGTCCTCCCACAGCACTGAGCCCTGAGGGTGCTGATGAGGTGACTTGGTTTCCAGTCTGGCTGTGTTGTCATGGCCAGAGTCACACTGTGTGTGGACGCAGAGTGAGCTTCCAGCTGGCTGCAGATGACTGCCTCTGCTCTTTCACAGTGTCACAAAGAGGCCACTCTCCATTCCTGGGCAGTGACTCTCTCGACCCCACTTAGGGCTGTGCCCTAGCCTGAAACTGAAGGAGAAGTGGAAGCAGCTTCTAGCAAACCTTCTTGGATTATCTTTAACTACTCACGTTCCCGATCACTCCCTTTCACCCAAACTGCTCTGCATACTGTTCCTAAACATGGCCTGTGTAGTAGCCCTCATGCCTGTTTCAAGGAAGGTCCATCTTGTTTCTCTCTGGTTCAGTTCCTAATCAACCTTCAACATCCAAGTTTCTCTTTACTTTCAAGTCCTACCAAGTCCTTCAGCCCCCTGAGACACCTTGGACTCTTCTGGGTCTTGTTGTACAGCCAACTCACTTGACAGTCATGGTCATGGGTCAAGCTGTGAATAGCTGTATTATTGTGTTTACATCTGATCTCTTCTGCTATTTTTAAGCTCTTTGAGGGAACCAACTGTCTTTGTATCCCCAGGAGTGTGCAGCCTTATGTTTTGCACATAGTAGGTACTCAGCAAACATATTTTGAGTGATAAATTGTACTCTTCTGAAGCCTCTAAGATCTGCTCCGTCATTTTCTCTGTGACTCATATTCCCAGAATGATTTCTAAATATAACACATCCTCTCTTACTCTCAGGGTCTGATGAACATTTAACTGTCTTCACGTCTTTAGTAGAGGGCAGACAGGGAGAGATGATGAAAACTAAACCAGGCTCTTGTCTTCTTGTGCAGGAGAAGATTGAAATGGGAGGCTGAAATAGGGTTCGAGGATTCTCTTTTGGATTGAATGAGGGTTGTTTAATTTCTATGTATGGCATTACCAAACTGACATCAATCTGGAAAATATTTATGTAATAAAAATAGTAATAACTATCATCATTATAAAGAGTAGCTAATGTTTATTGATTATTCTGTGTCAGGCTCTTTGCTTAACAATTGCTGTTATTTAACCCTCATATCAATTCCTTGAGATAGATATTGTTATATCCCTATTTTAAATATGGGAGCATGAGACACAGAGAAATTAAGTAACTTGCCTATAAACACGAAGGTGATATAACAGGGTATGGACTTGAAGCCAAAGACAATGTTTTGAACTATTATCCTGTATTTCCACAAGGCAGATTTTAAACACCAAAGCATGAGGAACCACAGTGATTTCTCCAAGCTTACAGAGGCCAGGGGACCTCCTGATTCAAGTTGTTGCTAGACCTCTGATCTCTCTGTGCTTCTGCCTGTGGGCCAGCCAAGGGCCAGTAGAGATAAAAGTCAGGAATACGCAAGGGGAAGGGCTTGAAGCCAGCTTCCTCGACAACCTCATCTTCCTAAAAGGAGCGAGTCATCATGCTAAAGATGAAATCCTGGGCTCTCTCTCCTGCATACAGACAAGAGTGGCAACAACTGATTCAGCCGTGGCTCAACTGCCTGGTCAGCACTTTGCTAGGAACCAGGTTAATGTGGACATCACCTAAGCCCTGATTTACAGCCTTGAAACATACAGACTCCGGCCAAAAACCCGCTTTGCTAAAGGATCTTTTTAGGATCTCCGGCCTCTTGCCATATCCCACCTGATGCTGACATTTTACTAGGAAGAGCTGTAGTTTCAGATAATTCTTTGAGCCTGAGAACTTGATAATATTCCCAAGTTGGATCCGTAACTCTTGTCCCTTAGGTGCAAGGTCGTAGAACATGCGCAGGGTCTGGAGTCAGCCCACCTGGCTGCCAGTCTTGGCTTTACCACTGACTATTAAGGGACAGGGTAGCTTAAGTTTTCAGGCCTCAGTTTCTCCATTTATAAAATGACCATAAGTGTGACTAACCCAAAGGAGGTTTCAAGGGTTCAGAAAATGCACTTCCAGTTTTTGGTTTATGGTTCAGTTTTCAAGTGCCACAATACTGTTTTGTTGTTGTTGTCAATACAATATTTTATTTCTGTAATAAAAGTCAGAAATGTAAATCATTTTTATCTTAAGCCCTGTCCAAAGAGTTATGTCATGCATTAAAATTTTTAGTCATTCAAAAGTATGTCACTTACAGAGTATTCATCTATATATTTCTTACGATTCTTAAGTAGAGAAAGAAATTTGATTATCAATAACAGCAAAGTTTTCCTGCAAGAATAATTCTAACTCAAGTTCAAAGACTTCATCAACTAGGAGAACATACATCCAAAGGTATTGATATTGATCCAGGAAATCAACATTTATATACTCAATTAAACAAAAGAAGACAAAGACCAGAAATGCTTTCTTGAACTATAAACACAGCTTCCAGCCAATAAAAAATTGTAGTCCTAGGTTGATGGAGCTAGTGCTAAGTGGTAGGGTGAAGTAGTCATACATTTTTCCAGAAAATTTTCTGCAATTATGGAATGAAATATTAGATCAGTTGCAGATGAAAGAGTCAGAGGGAACTGTCTTGAGTTTACCTATAACTTTCTATTATGATTCCCAAATTTCCAGGTTTCTCTTGCAGAGTAATGTGCATATAACTCAGCAATGATTTATTTCATACACTTTGCTTTTTAAAATCACACTTTACGTTTTACTCTTATGTAATTATTTAAAAATAACGCTTAAAATTAATTTCTCTCCTACAAATATATTGTTGATGTGTGTGTAACATGTATTTTGCCCATGTTTTCGTTTTACTTGATGCTTTTATTTCTATATAGTTTTAACTTTGACACATACTTAGGATTTTTGTGTCACTTTTTTAAATTTATGAATTCTCAACACTGAAAGAATGTTAGTATTACCAGCATTTTGATGATAATGAGAAATGCTGAAATAATGGCATAACCATTGGTTGGAGAATTAGAAGTAGCATGTTTGTGGCCCACATGTTCCAGGTATTGGCAGCTGGTGAGCACAAAGCTAGCCGCATCGGTAGGCGTGCTTGCATCCATCCACCAGACAGATAGTAAGTGCCAGTTGATACTGTGCACCAAGCATTTTCAGACACAGAGGACACAGCAGTGAGCAAGGTGGTCAAGGCCTCTGCCTTTGGGAAGCTTGTTAATTCCCAGATCTTGATGGTTCGTAGCCCTTTCAAGCTAGATGGCAGGGATTTTTTTTATGATTGCCTCTTCCTGTATACTTCTGCTTGATTCCAGTATCCTACACAAGTCACTTTATCCGTCACTAAATGTTTTCTGAACTGTTCCTCGGTGGCTGGTCCAGTGCACAGGCACAGCTGTTCCTGGGCCTCTGCAGCCCTGCTCTGGCTGCCCCACCATCAGCTCTCTGATCTCCTGTTCTGTTTGCATTGAAGCTTCCTGGCTGGTCCATGCCTCTGAAGAGTGTGTCTATCCTTCCGCTCTCTGCTCTCAGGGGCTGACTTTCTCCTGTAGTTCTGCCTCTGGGCTGGTGGGCTCCCACCTGGTGGTGAGCGCTGAATTCCTCAGGACTTTGAATGTCTCCTTGGCAGATGGGACATCTGCTTCCTTGGCAGAGATGACCACTTGCTCTCCATCATGCCTGTCTCCAGATCTCCATCTGTTTACCCTAGAAATGTCTGTCTCCTCTCACGCTCATCTTTTCTAGAGGGCAGCACCCCAACAGAGTCTCTGGAAGTGATGCCTAGGGTGAAGTAATACCTTCCATTGTCCCGCAGTTTCTCCTTCTCAGGGTTCAGGCCTGCCTGATTCTGCTTCTGAGATCCTAAGTGGAGGATCATTGTCATATTTCATTTTACCTCCATCTGGCTATATGAGTTAGCCTCCCGAAAGCTGGGTGGAGAGAGGTGTTAATCCTGAGCCAGTACTCTTAGCTCCCTACACACAGCTCATCTCGGCTTGCGGGGAGGCCAGGGATGATCTGAGGACCACCGTCTGCTGAGCCCAGAACCCCTGCTTATCCCTCACACTCAGGTCTTGGCCAGACTTCTCCTCTCTTCTAGGAACTTTTCTCTCAGACCTTCCTTAAAAATTAACCTTATTTCCTGCTCTTCCACCTTCTGGCACCGACCTGACCAACAAAGTTAAGTCCCGTGTAGACAGTGTTCAAATGCTCTTCCATGTGGCTCCGGGCCCTGTGCAGACAATAGGGTGTGTCTGTTATGAGCACCCCTCCCCAACAACCAACGTAATTGTTCCCATCTAGAGCACACAGAGAACTTTTAAAGGGTGTCTCCTAATCCCATATGTCATACTGCCTCTTTCTGTCCTCTGATACTTTAAAGGACATTGGTACGTAGACAAAAAGCCGGGCACATACCTTAGCTAGATAATTAGTAAATGTTGGGTTCTTTTCTCTTGGTGCCTGCTGTCACACAAGGCTTCCAGCCTGAACATCCTCAGTTGGTCCTTGCCCTTCTCTCGGAAATGTGGAAATCCATCACACCTCGAACACTGGGAAACATGCAGCGTTAATTTCTGGTGAAGGCACATTCTGGTCAGGCAGGTGACCGCTGGCTCTGTGTTCTTAGATGTCAAATGAGGGGTATGAATATTCAGCAACCAATGCAAAGGTCCCCTTGACAATGTGTTTGGTATTTGAAGAGACAGTCGTCTCCTTTGTCATTCAGGGGCTAGTGATATATATATATATATATATATATATATATATATAGAAAATTTCTTGATAGGTTGAGTTAATTTTGGTCGTGCTTTGAATGCTGGTTTTTATCAACCTCTGGCAAATAAAATCTCTCTTTAAGCATGTTCATATTCTTTAGAAGTGGAAACTGAGTCTCATAAGTTATCATGATATATTTAAGGTTACATCTATGTATACATAAGTTTATGTTCATCCATCCATCCAGAAAATACCTACTGAGCCAGATAGCAGGAACACAAAGTTTGCAAATAATGTCTCTCAGTATTGCTCTCATGACCCTCAAAGTCTACTTAGGGAAACAGACAGGTAAGCAGGCAAATTCAGTGTAGCTCAATCAGTGCCATAACGGGTTAGCCGTGCATGCCGTGATATAGCAGCCCAAGAGGGGATATGGAGGGATAGTGAGAAAAGGCTTCCTGGAGGAAAGATTATCGAGCTGAGCCATGAAGGCTATAACCAGGCCACTGAGAGAGTCAGGAAGGGCATGTTGAAGAGAAGCAGTTGCAAAGAGTTTGGGCTCGGGAATTAGATAGATCTTGATTTAAATCTCACCTCTGCCTCTGAGCTGAATCTGTTTCATCTGTAAATGGGGATGGCAGTACTGATGGTTTACATGGAATGAATGCATTCAAAACACTTCACATGGTGAAGGGGACAGATTAAGCACTTAATAAATTATGGTTGTTGTTATTATTAGTGATGCCTTGGAGCCTGGTGTGTCAGGAGAGGTGTAGGTATCTCAGGGTGAATGGACCATTGGGGAGTGATGGGAAATGGGAGCCTCTGAAGGGGTCTTGCCTCATGCTAAGATGGAAACTAAATATGACTTGGAAAAGCAGGTACCTGGGGAGCTAGAGAGAGTTGTAATAGACTTTCATTTTTAGATATATGGGCCAGATGCCCATAGTGTAGATTGTATGTGCACACACATTTGCCCCCACTTACGCCCCTGCTATCCACTCATTTACCAAAGAGCAGAACAACGTCATTTAAATTACATCGTCAGACAGTCTCAAAAGGCTCCAGGGCCACCTGATTCATGGAACCTGCCTAATAGACAATGATAATAATGTCCAGGATTCATTTTGCAACCTCTTTAAATGTTAATGATCAATAATGGGGAAAGTTCCTGGGCCAGTTGTGGGTTTAATTTAATTTACAAAGCCACCTGGAGCTATGCAGAATACTTTTTACATTTTTTCCATACCAAATTTGGATAGCTTCTAGTCACTGTAATGTCAAATGTATAGCAAAGACACTACCCTAAGGTCTGAGAATCTAGAATGGAAGCCAGGTGACCTGGGTAAAGGGACAGGAAGGGACAGAGTGGTAAGCAGAGGGAAGACCTCTGTTTGGTCAGGGTGGTCGAGGAAGGCTTTGGTGTGTTTCAGGAAGAATGAGGCTGCCAGTGGGCTGGATCAAAATGAACAAAGAGGAGAGAGGCAGGATGTGAAGTAGGCAAGAGCTAGATTATCCGAAGTCTGATAGACTTGGGAAGAAATGTGATGTTTGTCTAAGCATAGTGGGCACTCTTGGTCTGGCCTCTTGTCCAGCTGAAGGAGGCTCAGTTCTTAGCAGAAATCCATCCTTCCTAGCCAGATAATGTCTCTTCCTTGTTCTTGGGGAGATGGGGGAGGGGAGGTTACAGAATCCACCATCATTCTTGCACTCTCATCCTCAGGTCACTGAGTGTTGGACAAGCAGTCTCTCCTCGGTCCTCACCTCTTCTCTGCCTTGATGCTCATCCTCTGCTTCTCTCCGTTCTCTGAGGAAGAAGCCTCTCTCCTAATCACAGCTGTGCTCTCACCTGTGTTCCTGACCTTCCCTATGGCTCCCTGACCATCTGAAGCCTGGCTCCTGAACCCTGCTGCAATGGATTTCTCAAAATTTCTTCTCATTGTCCGATCTGCGAGTCTGTTCTGTGTCTTCCTTCCCTCTGACAGCTCTGTAGTCCAGGCGTAGCCTACCGCCTGCTGAATCATAAATGCCTTCTCCCTTGACCCCCTCTGTATCACTGGGTGTCTATATATCCTGCCTGGGAGAATCGAGCCTGTCTTGTTTTCTTGGCTGAAGGCTCATCATGGGAGAATGAGTGGCGTTTTGCCTTCTACCTCCAGAGGAGGTGGCCAGGAGGGCTCTAGTGAGCCAAGTGGTCCTAGCTCAGGGGGAAATTCACAGTTTCTGGGGGCTTTAGGGATGGCTTTGAAGACCATATGCTGGCCTTATTTTCGGATCAAGGCCCAGTGAAGGGGAAGGGCTAGAGGGCAGGAGGGTACCTGGTGGTGGAGAGATACTTCCTGAGACTAGGAGAGGGGAGTGGGCTTTGGGAGTGGGCTGTGGGGTGTAGGCATCAGGTTCTACTTGAACTGTCTGCCCTGGAGGTAGAAGGACCCCCAATAGGGGTAATTTCAGAGTGCTAGTATTGACAGTGGCCAATAAGCTTTTTTTTTTTTTGCGGTATGCGGGCCTCTCCCTGTTGTGGCCTCTCCCGTTGCGGAGCACAGGCTCTGGACGCGCAGGCCCAGCGGCTATGGCTCATGGGCCTAGCCGCTTCGTGGCACGTGGGATCTTCCCGGACCGGGGCACGAGCCCGTGTCCCCTGCATCGGCAGGCAGACCCTCAACCACTGCGCCACCAGGGAAGCCCCCAAGAGGCTTTTTTAATGGAAGTTCAGGAGAGGGTCCCGGCATCAGTCTGACCTAGAGATCTTGCTTCACTGGCAGCTCCATGAGGGCAGGGATTCTTGTCTGTTTTGTTTTTATTATTATATTCCCAGCACCTGCTATAGTACCTGGGATACAGTGCTCAAAAAACAAACTGTTGAATGAATAAGATGGAGCCACGGCTTGTGGACAGATGGAGGTGATCAGTGCGTCTTAGGGGTATCAGGTGTCCACAAAGAGAAGGGCACAGGCTAAGAGCCCTCTTTGGGTATACAGGTGAGTCTTCAGGACTGTGATAAGACACAGAGGAGGATGCCCTAGACTGACTGAGGCAGGATTTCCTGGCAACCTGGGTGTAGGAGACACTGGGTTAGATCTGACATGATTTAGAAAAATTTAAAAATGATAAGAGCCAACATTTATGATGCACCAGACATTTTTTAAGTGATTAATTTAATCCTCACAATAATCCTGTGACATAGATACGATGATTAACTTTTTTTTTTCAAATGAGGAAACTGAGGCATAGACAGGCTAAGTGACTTGTCTAAGATCACACAGCCAGGATGTGAACCACCCAGGAACTCTCACTCCAGAGTTTCTTCTATACCAAGTAGCAGTTAAGATGTGAGATTTCTTACCCCTGAGAGTCATGAAGCAAATTCATACTGCTTATACTTGTTTCTTCACTAATTATATAACTTGATATTGTATATACATGTATAATACTATATGTAAAATTTTAGTAATATAATAAAATAATTCTGACAGAACAGATTATGGTTAGAAATAGATAATTTGTTTTCTAGTAATAGAGTATAACAACTTGGAGTGAGCTGTGCCTTGTCTGCCAACCAGGTAATACGTAGCCAGCTCCCTAATTACTAGTACCTGCTACAGATCAGGATAACTCCTGAAAGATAACATTTGTAATGTGCTGTACTAGTCCACATTTATACAGTACTTGCTATGTACTGGAACTTTATAAGGCAAGTATTATTACGCCTGCTTTAGAGATGAAGGAAGAGCAAGGTTAAGTGATTTGCCAGGGTGACCCCAGGCTGTCTCACTCCACAGCTCATGATTCTAACCACTGCGCCACACAGAATGTTTCTTTCCACATTATGTGGAAAGCTCTGTTTTTCAGTAGAAACATTCATTCTTTGATTATCTGGAAGGGAGTCAGTTATTTCAGGAAGAAGTCTTTAACAACCACCTAAAGAACCTTTAGGATATGTGTACACTGTTTACGAATATACCATTATAATAGAACACTGCATATACGTATATGTATATGTAATGTATATGTCTCCCACCCTGTCGGTTTTCACTGGGCAGTGGTCTGTTATCAGTTAAGGATTTGTAACTAGTGCTAATGGATTTGGTTGTTGGAATTTTGTTTTTATAAATCCTCCCTAATGGGTCTTAATTTTACTAAATGCCACCCTGATGGTCACTGAAAGCAGCTTCCAAATTAGCAAACATTAAAAAATTTCTTTTAATGTTTAAGAGTGCTCCCCACTCTTCCCCTTTGGGGATCCCACTGGTAACCTCCTAGGCAGAGAGAGCCGGTCTTAGCCCTGTGGGTCTCAGCACAGTGTGGTAGTTAAGAACAGAGGCTTTGGGACCAGGCATGTAAGTTGAAGTCCCTGCCTGCTTCTTACCAGCTGTCTAATTTTCAGTGACTTACTCTGCCTCTCTGGGCCTTGGTTCCTTCATCATTTAAATGGGGAAAACATGACTGAGGCTTCTGTGAGTATGCAGCATGCAAATGACAAGTGGGAACAGGATTGGCACTCAATGCCACAGAGCTACTCTACGTGCCCTTTTTTTTTTTTTTTTTTTTTGCGGTACGTGGGCCTCTCACTGTTGTGGGCTCTCCCGTTGCGGAGCACAGGCTCGGGACGCACAGGCTCAGCGGCCATGGCTCACGGGCCCAGCCGCTCCGCGGCATGTGGGATCTTCCCAGACTGGGGCACGAACCTGCGTCCCCTGCATCAGTAGGCAGACTCTCAAACCCTGCGCCACCAGGAAAGCCCTCTACGTGTCTTCTTTCTGAGCATCTTCTCTCCTTGTCTTCTGGGTCCTGATTCTTTTTTCCCCATCCTCTGCCCAGTCCTTCCCTGCATCCATGTGGGCCCAGGGCTCTGAGGTACCCCATCCTACTGCAAAGTCCTCCAGGCTCCTACATAGCCTCCAATTTCATCCCTCACCTAAATGAAATCTCTGTTAGGGCAACTTAGAATCTGAGTAAAGCAATTTATCCTATGGTAGGCCAGACTCCCACAGAAGCTTCTAAGTTAAACTTGTGCCCTGGGTTACAAAGTCCTGTTTTTTACCTCCAAAAGAGCAGTTACACAGATTCCTTCCTTTCTTGGTCATAGCTACCACCTTACTTTATTTAGGCCCTCATCACCTCCCCCTGGTTCATCTAAAAGCATCTTAGGTAGTCCCCGTCTCGTATACACCATCACATCTTGCTACCTACAGTCCTGACATACCATTGACTTGGCCACACATGTGTAAAAGTTTCTGTATTGTGCAAGAGCCATATACGTCAACACGGAGAAGATGAAGGGTCCAGTATGGAAATGCTAAAGGATATTGGTGGTGTGGTGTAGTGAGTGGCTGTGGGCAGGGGGAATTCACGTAGGAAATGCTTATCTGCCTAGTGACCAGGGGAATGAATTTAAAAATTTGCATAGGATAGTATTTTACATCTCTTAAATTAGAAGAAAAAATCCTAATAATACTTCATGCTTGCAAAGTATTGATGAAACCAATTTAGTTGTATAATACTGTTGACATTGAGAAATAGTATTGCCCTTTGGGAAAATAATTTTTCAGTGTGTTTCACAAATATTTATGTCCTTTGACCCGGTAGCCTCACTGTCAGAAATCCAATTTTAGGAAATAACAGACAAGAAGGAAAGAAAGTGACATGTATGGAGATGATAGTAAAATATAAGTAATGACAAGTGAATGTATAGCTAGTGGGAAGTAGCCGCATAGCACAGGGAGATCAGCTCGGTGCTTTGTGGTCACCTAGAGGGGTGGGATAGGGAGGGTGGGAGGGAGACGAAAAAGGGAGGAGATATGGGGATATATGTATATGTATAGCTGATTCACTTTGTTATAGCAGAAACTAACACACCATTGTAAAGCAATTATACTCCAATAAAGATGTTAAAAAAAAAGTGAATGTTTACCAGTAGAGAAGATATAAACAATGATACATCAATGTTATGCTGGCATAAACATGATAATTATAGGAACCTGTTTACTTTGTAATGCTTGGTAAATCCAACCACAAAATTAGTTACCCTATAAGTATGTATTATAAATACATGCCTACTATGGGGAAGAATGGGAAGAATGTTAAACAAATGAGAGCAACTGACATATGAGGCATATGAATGTAGTCTGTTCCTTTCCTTTTAAATATTTTTCTTATTGTTAAAATGCTATCTGTACAATAAGTAAAATTATCAAGGTAACTGCAAAGACAACTCAAGGATTCCCTTTCTGTTACGGAATGAAGGCGGAACACTTCAGCATGGCTTCTTCACAGCCCATCAAAGCTGGCCCTGCTTCCCCAGCAGGTCGTATTTCCTTCAAGCCCAGTCTCCTGAACAACGCCCCCCGCCCCCCCGCTCATTTTTGTCCCCTTCACCCCAGCCTTTCTTCCCATGTGTCCTTACCCTGACCACCTCTGATTCTCCAAACATTAACACAGCTTTGTGCTTTGCCCCACTGTTTTCTCCATCTGGAATCCCCTTTTCTTTGGTGCTCTGACCCACCTTTCAAGGTCTGACTCAGAAGCTACCTATTCTGCCTCCCTGAGGGTTTCCAACATCATTTTTTGTGTAAATTAATCTTTCCTTTCCTTGTTAGACAGAGGGCTGGAGTCAGAAGTGTGTAGCCCTTTAGGATGTAAGCTTCTGATGGCATGGACTAGGTCTTTTATTTTATTTATTTATTAAAAATATTTTTTTATAGGAGGTTCTTATTAGTTATCCATTTTATACATATTAGTGTATATATGTCAGTCCGAATCTCCCAATTCATCACAGGCCCCCCCCGCCCCCCGCCCCTTTCCCCGCTTGGTGTTTATACGTTTGTTCTCTACATCTGTGTCTATTTCTGCCCTGCCAACAGGTTTATCTGTACCATTTTTCTAGGTTCCACATATATGCGTTAATATACGATATTTGTTTTTCTCTTTCTGACTTACTTCACTCAGTATGACAGTCTCTAGATCCATCCACGTCTCTACAAATGACCCAATTTCGTTCCTTTTTATGGCTGAGTAATATTGCATTGTATATGTACCACATCTTCTAGGGGCTAGGTCTTTTAGCATCTACAGATTTAGCTGATAATAGGTGTCACATGATTATTCCCTCCTTCAAGCTTGCAAGTCGGCCTGTTCAGGAAGAGCTAACACCTATCAGAGGGGAAGCAAGCAAAGCAGTCAGATGATGATGTATCCAATGGTTTTATTTTGGAGTAATACATATAAAAAGATTAATTGGGGCTTCCCTGGTGGCGCAGTGGTTGAGAGTCCGCCTGCCGATGCAGGGGACGCGGGTTCGTGCCCCGGTCCGGGAAGATCCCACGTGCCGCGGAGTGGCTGGGCCCGTGGGCCATGGCCGCTGGGCCTGCACATCTGGAGCCTGTGCTCCGCAGTGGGAGAGACCACAACAGTGAGAGGCCCGCGTACAGCCAAAAAAAAAAAGATTAATTGATTTGTAATTTCTTCAGGATGCAACTTGCTGGCCAAATTGCTACTGATTTTATTAAACAATGGTATTTTGTATTTAAATGACCTTTATTTTTAAATAAAATAAGGCTATTAGTTATGATCTGAGTTTCCGTGGACTCTGTGCCAGTAGTTGTAGGACTTTAAGAATGAGACAAACCATGCCTAATGTCTAGTAGCTCATCATGGACTCATCTCCTATTTATCTCATTTTGTTTCTCAAGAGAACCCTGAGTTTCCTCCACAGCTTTTAGGAATGCATCTCACCTTGAATGTGGGATTTTGTTGTATTTGAGAAAAATGAAAACTGGAGGAAAACTCAGGTATGGTACATTCATTCACTCAGTCATTCATTTATTCAGTAAATATTTTTGAGTATCTTCTGCTTGCCTGGGTCTGCTCTAGGCTAGGAATACCGTGGTGAGCTACCACCACAGAGCTTACTGTGTTGAGGGAAATAGACAATAAACAAGTAGACAGATGACAAATGATATTTGCTACAGAAGAGGGCACTGGGATAGAGAGTGGCTGATGAGGGAGGGAGTCACAGGGCAACACGTCTGCCGTGCTACTCAGTGGGGCTGCATTGAAACCACGCCTTAGCTTAGCTTCTCCTGCCTCGTCCTGCTTCTGCCCCTTCATTGCAGGCTTCTCACTCACTTGCACAAGGACCCTTGTCTCCAGCTCTGCTTCTGGAAGTGATGATCTCTAGCCTCAGAACTCCCTGGAGTCAGGGACTGTGCCTTTCTTGTTCACTTTTAGACGGAAGGTTTAAGTGGGAGGCTGATGTGATCTGACTATTTCAGAAAGTTCTCTGACGGTTGCTTGTGCGTGTTGGTGAGGAGGAGGGGAGGGTGAGGTCGGAGGCAGATGGATCAGTTGGAAGCTACTGTAGTAATCCAGGCAAGACAGGACTATGGCTTGGATTATATAAATTAAAGCATCTCTATTAAGCAAAGGTTTTCATCCACAATTACACTTACAAGACTCCCCTTCCATCAAGAAATTTGTAGGTGACCTTAGGCAGATGAATGTTAATAAAAGAATAATGCATTATGGTACATAATGGGAGGAATATATAAAAGATTAAATGCTCGTTAAGACTCTGAATCCATATATGAGCATTTAGTACAGAAATAATGAGACGGAAATGTGTAGTTGGTCTTTAGCTTAATTGCTGGAGTTAGTTACAGGTCCTTGGGCTGGGGGGACTGTCATTTCTAAGATCTGTTTGACGGGGATAAAAGTGACAATTTGAAAATGACTCTTGTTCTTTCCACTTTGGGCTGGTAACTGCATTTAGTTTGCGTCTATTTCTTGGAGGCAGTGGCGACTTATGTTCCTTCGTTGAATGCTCCTCAAATTCCTCTCTTCTTGTTAGTCCCTAACTCAGAATGTAATAATAATCAGCCTCTGAATACCTTAACAAATGCATCACATGATGGATATAAGGATAGGTAAACTAAGGCTACACAGCTTAGGAAACATGATAATCGAGAAGAAGAAAAATGCTTTAAAGGATTATCCTTCCATGCAAATATTTATATATTCAAAGAGCTGAACAGAAGGCAGCAGAATAACCAAAAAGGCAGTAGTTGTTTTGTCTGGTTGTGCGGACTTTGAGGAAGTGAAATCTCTTTTGCAAATGTGCAGTAGTATTTGCTCTTTAGAGAAAATTGTGTCAGATGATTCAACAGCAGGCCTGAGGAAGGGCAGAGGGGAGGCATCAGACGCTCTGCTTTTCCCTCTTAAAGCTGAGCCAGGCGGGGGGGTGGGGGGTGGGCAGGTCAGCAACTCAGGCCAGTGAGTGGAGGAGCACTCCTGAGACTCACTGTGGAACACTCAGTGAGCTGAGCTCCCCTGTGGAGGACAGAGGCCCCATTGCCTCTCCCTGCCGTGCGGGGCCACCCTGAGAGCCACCTGCTGCTCTCCTCCATCCCTAAGACTGCCAGGCCAGAACCACTGTTAACGGCATCTCTGCATAGGAAGAGCTCTTTTCCAGAGTTACAAACCCAAAAGGATACACAGGTCGGCAATGGAGGGCATGGAGATGATGGCCCCGTACTCTCAGGCCAGCCTGGGACATCATCTGAATTCTGTTATATGGGTTTTTGATCGTGAGGGGAATTACAGATGTTTGGAGTACATTAAAGCCTGTGGCTTCACATTTTACACCCATCTGTCTATTCATTTGCTCACCATGGAGACTGCACATGATGTGTAGGGTGAGCACTATTTCTCAGTCTCCAGAGACCAAGATGAATGAGGAGAGGTCCCACCTGCCAGGAACTCAGTCTTTACAAAATTTAGAATCATTAGAGAGCCTTTTAAAAACACAGTCCCTGGGCTCCCACACAGGAGAATTGGATTAGAAGCTCTGTGGGTAGGGTACTGACATTTTTTCTTTTTTTTTTCACAAAGCTCCCAAGTGGTTTCCTTTATGGAGCTAAGTATGAGAACTTAATTTGTTCTAGGGAGATACATTGAGTTTGATTTCGATCTAACGTTGGGTTTGGTCTAGACAGATGCAGTGCATCCTTGGGGAACTACAACCCCTGTCCTCAGTGGTTTACAGTTAAGGGGTTATAGCCTAGATCCTGGAAACTATCCCTGAGGTTCTCAACAGGGAATGATTTTGTTTCCACGTCTTCCTGTGGAGACATTAGAGACCGTGTCTTGGAGACATTTTCGGTTGACAAAACTTGTGAGGAGGGTGCTACTGGCACCTAGTAGCTATAGGCCGGGGATGTTGCTAAATATCCTCTAATGCACAGGACAGTGCCCACAGCAAAGAATTATCTGGCCCCAGATGTCAACAGTGCTGAGGTTGAAAAAGGCTGGTTTTGTCTTAAGGGTAGTTTCTGCTTGTGAAACCAACATGGCATATAGTTTCCATTAGCTAGCATTATGCACTAACTGTGTTCTAGCTACATTATGTGTTAATAAACATTGATTGTCATTTATTAGATACTATTGTTTGTCCCCACCGTACAGATAAGAAAACTGAGCCCCAGAGATGAAATAACTTATCTAAAGCCACCTATCTAGTAAATGAAGGACTTGGGATTTGCACATGTGTAGTCAGGTTTCCAGCCATAACAGTATGCTGGTGCCCAACAGGTTTTATTTTTCTTCTCCTGAGAGTTTTTCCAGGCAGAAAAGGGGTACATACATACTTGCGTTAGTTCTTCTTAGGATTGTTGCTTGAGAAAAACAAGACTACTTTTCCTAGGCAAAAGATAGCCGCTCTGAGCCAAGAGATTAATGGACGTTGGTCATTTTTGTGCCAGCTGGGGCCACGAAAGTGCTGAGAGGAATCCCCGAAGAGGACACTGATTGATGCTTTCAATACCGATGGATTCCAGCAGCGTTTGGCAGCTCCTGGACATCCTGCAGCACAGTTTGGGGTAGTGCCTGACCAGCCAGACTGTGTTTGTGACAGCTCTGGTCTTCTTAACTCTGAGCATCTGTTGAAATGATGCCTCAGCAGGAAAACACAGTGGGAGAATGTCTGCTCAGAGCATGTGAGCGTCTGATTGGCCTCTCAGGCGTCCTCTAGAAAGCCCCAGTGTCCCCACATTCCCTTTGCTCGCTGGCCCTGTGCTCTCTGCAGGCAGAGGAAATGAAACAGAACCCCAGTAGAGGTCAGCTGCTGTCTCTAGTGTCCCTACCTGTGGTCACCACACTAGGGTGAGGGGTTTCAGCCAGTTGTGCATCTACTGCTGCGCCTCATTGTCTCTCTTAGCACAGATTTAGGCCAGGAGGCTTTTGAGAGTTGGAGTAGCATCTGCCTTATCCAAGGGGCTCCTGCAGGCCAGCAGGTTAAGTAATTTGAGACAGGTTACTAAAGCCACATATTAGTAAGTGGAGAGTGTGAGCCGGCATGCTCCTGGCCATGACGCTATAAACTGCTACACAACACGTTCTGTTTTCTTCTTATGGGAGTTTTTCCAGGTAGAAAAACGGGCCAACTTATGGCATGACTGTCAAATGTGCACAAGATGGTGATTTTTGGAGGAAAGAACAAACAGACTTATGCTGTTGTTAGAGGCCCTGGCCCAGCTTTAGACAGGGTGGTGATGCTGGGGGAATGTTCCCCCTACACCCCTCCCCTCTAAGGTTGCCCCTCCCTCCTTGGTATTCTCCTCTGTGGGCACATTTTGTGCACTTCTGGGCTCCATCTCTATGAAGGAATCTTGAAATGAAGTTCACAGCAGGGAATTGAGGTTCATGGAGGACACTGACTTGGTATGTTACCATTTTTTGTAGAGATTTTCCATTTTTGTTAAGAGCACAGGCTGTTGCAAAGAATTTACAGTCTCTAGTATTGGCTGGGCTATTGGGTCTACTGTTCAGCTCTCTCTCCTCCCATCTCCCACAGAATTTTTCTCAAACCTTTTTAAAGAAAATTTTTTCAGGCTGCCTTCTACCTCAGAGGGTGATTCTGCTTCCGATTTATAGAGACGTTGATGCTTTTAATATTAATTTCCTCAACTTTTTTTCCTGTTGGTGGTCATTAGTGCTGTTTACCAAATAGCTCCATTTTTTTTTCTCGTTTCAAACACATGGCAGGATTATTCAGCACTTCCTGGCCCCTTTTGTGGTGGGGTGGGTGATGTGACTAATTGTTGACAGTGAGTTGTAAGTAGAAACAATGTGTGTCACTTCCAGGTGAAAGCATTTAATTGCCGATGTGAGACTCTCCAGGGCTGGATTTCCCTTTGGCAGGGTGGAAACATTTGAGATGGTGGCACTTCTATCAGCCTGGGTTCCTGAGTGAATTCCTCTGAATTCTGTTGCAAGATGGAAATAGGATGAGCAATAAATAAACGTTTTTGTGTGTGTGTGTGTGTGTGTGTGTGTGTGTTAAAAGCCAATACAACTTTGGTTTTGCTTGTTAACACAGCATAACTTCACCTGCCTTGATTAATAGTCTGTCCCTTTTGCTCAACAATATTGCTGCATCCATACCAACCCTTTTTTTTTTTTTTTTTTTTTCGGTACGCAGGCCTCTCACTGTTGTGCCCTCTCCTGTTGCGGAGCACAGGCTCCGGACGCGCAGGCTCAGCGGCCATGGCTCACAGGCCTAGCCACTCCGCGGCATGTGGGATCCCCCCGGACCGGGGCACGAACCCGCGTCCCCTGCATTGGCAGGTGGACTCTCAACCACTGCGCCACCAGGGAAGCCCCATACCCACCCTTTTTGCTTTTCAGCCTTTCTCAGAGGCTTTCTATCCTGAGAAAACCACCCCTGATTAAACTCCTCTGATGGCTTCCTAGTGTTCCTTAAAAAAGAACAAAACCAAAATCCTTCAGCATGGTCTGCAAGCCTCTGGTTCCTGTGTGCCTCTGTAGACTCATCCCACACCCCACTCTTCCTCATGCCTTCTGACTCTGCCACGTTCACATTCTTTCAGTTCCTCTTATAGGCTGTATTTCTTCTCACCACAGGGCCTTTGTACAGCTTTGAACATGTTTTTTCGTGCCAGAGATGCCCTCCCCACCTCTGGCTAACTTTTCTCAGAGCAAGCGTTGAGTTCTTCCGAGAAGCCTTTATTGACCTCCCCAGTTAGGTCATATCTGCCTTTAGAAGTTGTAATACCATGTTTTTCTGCTTCATAACACTGACTTCAGTTGGAACATTACAATTTATTGGTGTGATGTTCTGATTAATATCCATCTTCCCCACCATGGTTCATATCACGTCATTTTTATTCACTACCACATCCCCAGTGATTAGCACAGCACACTCTGTAGTCACTCAGAGAAAGCTTGTTAAATGCATGAATGAGGATATATAGTCATACTGTCCAGTTTAGTAACCACTGGCCACATGTGCCTATTGAAATTTTAATTAATTAAAAAATTAAGAATTCAGATTCATAATTACACTAACTGCATTTCAAGTGCTAATTAACCATATGAGGCTAGTGGCTACCATATTAGATGGTAGAAAACAGAACATTTCCATCATCATAGAAAATTCTATAGGATAGTGCTGGCAGGATAAAGTTCAAGTTCCTTGTGCGTGGCATATGATACCCTCAAGGATCTGCTGCTGACAAACTCTCCAGTTTGTTTCTTTCCCACAATAGCACAGCCTCAGCCACATCCCCCTCTAAACATGTTCCTTTCATAAACGTGCCACTCTTCCTAAGATATCTGTGGCTTTTTAACTTTAACCTCTCTCTACCTAAATTGCCATCCCTTCCAGAACCTCTCATCCTTTAAGCCCTACCTCAAGCATTTCCACTTCTGGGAAACATTTCCTGAGGTCTAGACTGAGCTGGTCAGTGCTTCCTCTGACCCCCGTGCTGCCCCCTTCCCATTCCTGTTTGCCTTGCTCAGACAGGATTGTGACCCTTTGTTCACACATCTCTCTCCAGTGCTACGTGAACCCCCCTCAAGGACAAGGCCTGGGTCTTCTCAGTCTGTTCAGTGCTGAACACAGAGCTGGTGATGTAGTAGACATCAGTGAATGTTAGTTAAATGATGAGTCAGCCAGTGAATGAAAATCACAGGGGATATTATTTCCTGAGTACAGCAGTGTGAAGAAAAAGGGAACTGTGTTACTAAGTAGGGCTAGTGAGGGTTCCGCCTGCATCCTTCCCCCTCCCATGGTCTTGTCCCAGGTCTTTACTTCATGTGATACTAGCTTTCTGGTCCAGGAATCACCCAGGAGCTTGGCAGAGTCAGGAAAGGGCACCTCTGAAATTCTGGGATCTGGAAGGCTCTGCTGAGTGGTGCTGCTTCTTGAGGAGAGTGGGTGGGTCTCATCAGCTGGAAGGAAAGATAGCTGGTACCGTAATTGCATCCTCCAAATCAAGCCACATGTCAAGACGCTAGAACTGGGGGCCACGTAGAGTCTGAAAGAGGCAACTGCTGTGAACTCTGCTTTGCTCAGCTAGCAACGTGCAGAGGCTGTTGCTGCTGTGGTCAGAGGCTGTCTGTCTGCACCTTACCCACCACACTGATGGCTCTCTGAGGGCAAGATTGTGTCTTACTTTCCTCAGGATCCCCTGCAGGCTGATCAGTGACTGTAGGGCTTACAGGCCATGGCTACAACAACTTGTCAGATTAAACTAACCACCCTTATTGGTGACATTGCCTAATAATAGACATGCTTTCTGCAATGACAGTGATATAATTTTGGACCAAATATTCATGTGTTCCCATGTTTTTTGGTAGCAGACCTTGGCTTAATTATGTCCAGAGGGGCCTCCATCTCCGCTACAGGTGGAGTTAAGGCTTCTATTGTAGAAAATAGGACCTTCCAGGTTTCCTGTCTCACTCTCCTTTGGCGCTTTGAACCTGGAGGACACACGCCGACAAAGTTCTTTCAGTGAATGGAGATGCACCTAATCCCCATTAAGGCCGACCTGAAGTCAGGAAGGAGGAAGAGACGACATAGGGGAGAGAAAGGAAAATAGCCTCACTGTAAGCCTAGAAATGAAGAAGCGATAAAGAGGAGAGAGAGGCAGGGATGAGGGTGAAGGGTTCCGATGTGAGCCTTCAGTTAGACAAGTTGAAAAGGGCACGAAGCATCTTGTGTCTGTAACCAGTCAGTCGGCAATGACCATGTGCCAGACACTGCACTGATCTTCCTTTATGGGTGCAGACTGGGCCAGCTGAACCTGAATGGATCACAGACTGGTGAGGTCTTCCCAGTTGGTGTGACTCAGAGTCCCCAAGCATTTATTTAGAGTTGCTATGCAGGGGGAGGGGAGCGTCTTTAAGAAGGATATTTGTGCATGTTCCCTGGAGACAGAGCTAGAAATGGAGGAGTCTGCAAGACGTCTGTCACTCAGGTTGGCCCTGGGGGAGAAGACCAAGGCCTGTATATATACTGGGGCTGTAGGCCAAAGCTGGAGGGATTGTTTTCTTTATCCGTGAAGCATAGGTAGAGTTGCTTCTGGGCTGAGCTGTGACTCAGTATGGGGAGGAAGCATCCTTGCTTCTTCGTGAGGCATGCTTGGCTTCTGAAGGGACTGTGGCCTGTAAAGGCTTAGGGGGACTGAGGTGGATAACAGAAATGTCTTAAGTGATGTGAACACCGACTCTACGCCAGTGCAATGTGTGTATTAATACTGCCTCATTTATACCCACAGGCTGGTGAGGCCTGGGGCTATTTGAGGCACACATGCTTTATTCCATTTGATTCTTATAACAATTCAATAAAGTAGGCATTATTAACCAAGCTTTATAGATGAAGGAAGTGAGACACAGAGAGGCTAAGTGACTTGCTTAAGTGACCCCATTAACAAGTGGTTGGACCGTGATTAACTTTTAAGGGTACCTTCTTAGCCACTTCTCCAACACTGCCTTCCAAACACAGTGGGAAGGCTGAATCACCCTGTTAATTAAGGCAGAAGTCATGGAGAACAGCCATATCCTCACAAGGCCTTTTGGTCTTTGGGGGAGGAGTTTTAGGCTATAGGGATGATGTCCTTACCCAGGGGGACATTTCTAGCATTCTCTGGGAAGATAACAAAGGACCAGCTAGGGAATATCTCTGGGGATAAAAGGACCCGTCTAGTCCCAGGGAAGGGGGAGCATAGCATTACTGAATGACAGTGATGATGCTTTCCTATGGAGCTGTAGAGACCTTTTCAGTTTCCAAAGCATTTACCCTCATATCAGTTCATTTGAAAGTTCACAGAAACCCTGTGAAGCAAAAGCATATATGCCTATTTTTCAGAAGGGGAATGAGGCCCATAGAGCTTCAAAGACTTATCCAAGACCATGTGGTCATTAAATGTAAGAATCATGCTAGAAATCTCCTGACATCCCCTTCATCATTCCTTCCTCTTTACCAGGTGGTCCCTTGTGCCATGGTGGGGTAATTGTCTTTATGTAACAGAGGCTGACATTATGGCTGAGGCAGCCAGAGGACCAGACATGAGGGTGATGCCCGAAGAGAGGCAAACATTCAAATGAAGGACATGATCTTGGGTGCAGTACCAGCCACAGAGTGGCACCCATTTCACTCAGATCTATGCATTTCATAAATATGAAGGCTGATTCTGTATTAGAGTTTCCCAAATACTGTCACATGGAAAACTAGTTTTACCAGATGCTCCATGAGAAAGGGAGTTCTGTGGTCAAGTAATACACATTGTACCCTTCTTCTTTTAGAGTAGCAATGCATGATCAAGGTTCGATAATGTCTTTAAGCAAAGAAATCTTTTTGACTCTGCTTAACTCAAGGTCTCTAAATTTATTTGAACACAAAAACTTTTTTTAAGGTCACCTATTAGCAGCTCATGGAACTACCAAGAACAACTAGTTTGCTTTAATCACTGAATTAATGGTTTGATTTGATATGTGGCAGAGACTTAGGAATTTTTTTATGGCTTTATATTCCAGCCTTATGACACATATATATGTCAGGTGTAAATAAGCCTTGGTGCTAGTTGTTTCATAATTAAAAGACCCAGGGTTAGATTGTGCCCATGCAAGCATTCTAAAGTTCATAAATTAAAAACGAAATCTCATTATAATATCAATAAGATTTTAAAATATTATGTATTTTCGCTGGTAATTCACGATAGAATAAACGTCAAGGAAAGCTGTGAGTCTGCTCTCTATGATGGCATATGTGGTTTGAGAGAATTACCTACTGGAGATTTTTGAAATGAGCAAGGCTGACATTTTATGCAGGTCATTTATCATCTTCCTACCTATGGATTGCAGCAGACACTTGACATTCATGATGAGTGTTTCTTGAGACCTGTATGATTCTCCTAATTAGCAAATACCACTAGAGTAAATAATTTCCCTCACAAAACCTCTTTATTCTGACCAAAACTGTCATGTTCATAGAGTGTTTTCACTTTTTCTTCTCATCCATCACCAGGGCTGTTTTGTACTTGGTAGTTGACAATGAGAAGGAACATATAGGCTCTGAAGTGGTAGCCAAACTCTGGACTTGCTCAGTGATTTACCCTCAGTGACTGTGTTGCTCAGTTGGATTTATGTTTCAGAAAAATGGTGAATGCTTGCATTTTCATGGGCTGTTGGAATTGCTTGTGAATGGCCAAAACTGTGAACGTAAATCTGCGAATGCCAAACATCGTCTTTTCTTTGGGGTGTCAAATACATCTTCACCTTTCACCCTGTGTTGGGAAGCAGGAGAATACTGTGGCTTGGGGAAGGAAGGAAATGCTAGAGACTCAGGCTTGTTACCATTCATTACCAAGCAGTCTCTTCCGCAGGGTTTCTTTGAACCCCAAGATCATGGATATCTCAGCACCTTTAGGAAGGGATTGCTGTGCTTCGCTGAAGCGCCTCAGCGAGCCCTTGAGATAAGCTAAAAAGTGAGTTTCCCTACACTAAGTAAATAGGATTGTACATACTTGAAACTGCAGCCTGACTCCTCCCTTCCTGTAATTCTATGCTTCTGGAGATTAATCTAAGGCCACATTTCCCATGATTTATCAATTTTATCTTCAGGACTCAGAGTCTTTGAAAAAAGCTCTTTTTCCTAGAAGTTTTGATTATTATTAAAAGTAAAAGGACAGGAAGATTTTTATCAAACTTGGAAGCTCTCTCTAGATGAATACCACAGATATACATGGTTTCTTGAAGGATGGTTCATCCTACACAAATTAAGATAATCAGACAAGAGGAGAAATGCCAAGAGGCCAATTTGGGGGCATTGGAAATACCCCCCAGTAGTCACCCTGTAAAAGAGCTGGAAAAAAAAAACCAAACCCTTGAAGACTGATCAGCCCTCTTGCTTATGTGGAAAGCACATTGGTATTTAAGCATATGGGTCTTTGGAGCTCCGCAGTTTTCATCAGGATGAATGATGTCGTCTAACATAAGAGCAGATTCTAAAGAATCCAGAGTATATTCAAAGTGGAACCCTAATTGAATTTTGCTCCTTAGGGACTCAGTCTGACCAGCCACTGTGGGTGTGAGGGCTACTGGGTGCTGGTGGCCATTAAAGACACCTTGAGGTTGATTGAGGAGCTGGGACTTACTCTTTTGAAAGTCTAGTCATGCTTCCTATTAAAGCTTTTCATAAGCCTTGAGAGTGAAATTCCTCTGAGCCTCCCAGAACCATGGATCCCACAAATCCTCTACACTAAGACATTTTCTACACAAGTCCCCAGGCACACAGGGAAAGCTCAATAAATGCTGTTCACAGAGCTGAGTGATATGTTTTTCATGAAAGCTTGGGAATCAGCCGGCTAGCTGATGGGAGCGTTCACTGTAACCTTGTCCTTGCTAGTGGCTTGGAGGTTGAGAATCTGCTCTTTTGTTCTCCAGGCTTGAAGCCTGTTCACGGAGTAACTGTCATGATTCATCTCTCTCTCCTGGTGGGCTGGGGGTGAAGGAAGGAGCTCTGAGCAGTCCTGCAAGTCTGGAAGTTCTGGAAGTTCCCTGTCTAGAGGCAAGTCGGGTACTCAGTGTTGTTACCATCCCCTTGTGGGAACAGAAAACAAGCATGAACACAAAGGTAGGCCAGCAGCCCTGGAGCTGGGAAGGCCGGGGGCGGTGGGGAAGCTTACCTTCTTGACTTCGTATTTAATGGCGAGTTTGATCCGGCTCAGACTTGGACGGTGGTGGTCGGACCAGACTTGGAAGTTCACATCACCATTTAAAATCGCTTCCACCTCTTCTGTGTCTCGGCACAGGTCCAGCACGCCCACCACAAAATCCTTGCATTGCATAGATAACTTCCTGTAATCGTTCTAACAGAATAAAGAGAAATCAGGGGTGTGTCACACTGAGCCCCACAGGTGGGCTTGCCTAGCATAGCAGTGTCGCTCAGCAAAGCTGTGCGCCAAGCGGGAGCTTAGAGTGCGTTGGAACCAGAGGGTGTGCTGGATCCAGAAGGCAGGGCAACTTCTCTTGATGCAACAATCTAGAGGGCATCTTCTCTAAGCCAAGATTCGTCAAGGTGTGCTCCTCAGCCACCTCTATCAGAGTTACCTTGGGTGCATGCTATAACTATGATTTCCAGGCCCTGTTAAAGACTTACTGACTTAGAATTCCTGGGGATGAGGCCCAGGAATCTTTTAACCTCGTTCTCTAAGTAATTCTGAAGCCTGCCAAAGCCCACCCTGAGCTCTTTGAAAGCAGCAGTTCTCCTTGCCTAATTCTGAGCCAAATCTGAGGGAGGAGTGATAAGGAAATGCACTTTTAAGGCTGATGGAAATATCACTTAAATCATTTACTACCGATCTGTAATGGCAACTGCTCTACGCAGGAAGTTTACTGGAAAGATGCCGCTGATATGCTAAATTTGGGGGAAAAATGTACACAGGTGTGCTTTCTTTTAACGTGCTGGAAAATCTGCTTGTAAATTATAAATTTAAAAATCAAATGTAATTTAAATCTAACAGAATCCTTTCCTACCACAGATCCTTTTGTACAGCAAATCATGACACCTTAAATTACTTGCCTGTTGAATAATCATTTTCAGACCTTGACCTCCTTTTTGTTTTGTTTTGTTTTTTTTAATGAGTTGCCTCTGGGTTTCTCTCATCTCCTCCCTAGGCATACGTTTCTAAATTATCTTTCAGAGGCTGACTGCCTTTCCTAGTGACATGCCAACTTCTCTCTCCCCTAAAACACACTGCTTCAATTCCAGATAACGATCCGAAATGTTGGACAAAAGAATGTTTCATGTCACCTTCAAACCACTACGCCCCCAAAATATTTTCCCCTAAAGGCTTCCTGATTGGTTTCTTAGTTGAAACAAGTCTATTCAGAAGCAACACAAGAACCAAATGTCACTTTCAGTGTTAATCAATGTCGAAAGCCCTGAGAGTGGTAAATAGTAGTTGGTAGATAGGAGTGCAGTTTTGCTTTTCCAGAACCTGGATTCCTCAGCACATAGATGGGAGGCTGAAAAACTGCAGAAGCTCAACAGTTTTTCTAAGTTAATGATTCGTTTCTCCTTGCAGCACTGCTGCTTCAAAATGTCCCTTTACGTTAGAGAAAGAAGTAAGTGTTGACAAATGTTTGTTTGCTAAAAGGAAAAGGGTCAAGAAAATGTTCTCAGACAAGAGTGGCTACCCTTCATTTCTATATATCATTTAGGGATAAGCAGGGTGTTTTGGAAATGCTGGGTAGAAAAATGACGCTCAGCTCAGGCAGACTGTCATGGGCAAGTCAGACTGTGCCGTCCCAGAGCCTCTGCGCATTTCTGGGTTCAGTGCAGTTCAGAACAGAAGGTACCACTTCGTTAGAGACTTTCACTTCCCTGGGCTCTTTCAGCGAGCCGGGCCATAAAAAAGGGAGACACACCAGAGCAACCCAAACGGCTGGTTTGCTTTTTGCCTTCTGTATCAGTCTGCAAGGCAACATGCCTGGTGTCTGCAGATGGCTGGAGGAGGCAGGCCTGGGCCTGGCAGGAAGACAGAGGTGACATGGACATGGGTAGATGGGACATGGAATAGATGCAGACGGGAGGGTCATGCCAGGCCCAGGCCTCCCAGAGAGAGCCATGGGTGCACATCTCTGCGGAGTTGTGATGATTAGGAGAAATGGGTCAACCCTGAGCTCAGCGAGCCTTTGAGCCACACTCCTCAACTTGAGTTGGAAAGATGAGACATATACCTAAGACCTCACAGGTGCCCTTTTACAAATAATTCCATATTCCTGCACACTGAAGTCTGCCAGGCCCAGTGGGTGACAGCTGTTCTACCTCCATCATCTTACCTAATCCTTATAAAAACCTCATGTTAGAAGGACTGTCAGCATTTCCAGCTCACAAGCAAGAAAACTGAGACTCAGAGAGAGAAACTAACAGGCTGAATCCACTTTTCCTTATATTGGTCACTTACTCATCTCTGGTTACTCTGTCACCTTCCTTGAAGATTTTAGCTTCTGTCTTACTGTCGCTCTCCCAACATTAACTGCTGTTGTTATTGGTGGTTTTGGTACCCAAGAAGATGTCCCTTCCATTACCCTGCCCTCTCATTTCCTTGACACCATCTTTTCCAGTGACCTTATCCTCAACTCCAGCTCAACCATTCATTCTCTTAGTTATTCCCAGTAACTGCAGCTCCTCCACGACCCTAACTTTAGGTCTCCCTCTCTCTGACCACTACCTCCTATATGTCCAGCTTTCTTCATCTGGGATCCTAATTCCAGCAGTCCTTTGATTCCATGAAACCTACAAGCCATTGACCACACCACCTTTTCACTGGTTTTCCTTCCCCCTCAGGTCCCTGTCTCCCTCCTTGCAGAGCTTCTCTTTTATGGGTAGTCTTTATCATCATCCTTGCACACATCAACTCTCTTACCCTCCTCTTATTTTGTCCTCCTCACTGGATGAAAGCCTGACCTTGGTTGCGTCTAGCTCTCCACTACTCTGCTCCCGCCTCTGCACAGTTAACGCGGCTGGAGAGCACACACCTGCACCGAGCAGGCGTGCTGTAAACTCACTACCTCCAACCTCAAGCAGTCCGCGGCGCTCCTGGGCAACTTACCCTCCTCCCTGTCCCAAACAAGCGTTTCATACCTCTCCAGTCTCAATTTTCTAACACTTCATCCCCCTCCTAGTTTCCTATTTTACTTGGAAAATAGAGCTCATTGGAAGAGAAGCTTCACATGTTCGCACCATCCACATAGTCTACTTTCATCTGTGCTCATGGACTCTCTTCCCTCTTCTTACTCTTGCTGCTCCTATCTAAGGCCAGCTCCTCCACTTGTGTGTTGGATATCAGTCCCCTACGCCACTCAAGCACATGGCTCCTGCGCTCTTCCTTTCTCTCCCCTGCACTGTTAATTTCTCCCTTTCTCTGTTGGCTTAGTATACGAACATGTTGCTGTCGTCTTAAGAAGGAACTCCTCTTGACTCCACTTCCCTCTCCAATTACTACTCTAGTTTTCTGTTCCACTTTATAGAAAAACTCCTCATTAGACTTGTTTACACTCATAGTTGACAGTTGTCCTCCTTACACTCTTTCTTATTCCATTCAGTAAGGCTTTCACACTCTACCCATTGCCTCCACTGAGACTGTCCTTCCAAGGTCACAAGTGACTTTCATATGCTAAATCCAGTGGTTGGTTCTCAGTCCTCACCTTACATGACCTGTTAGGTGCTTTGACATAGCTGATCACTGCCTCCTCCTTGATACACATTCTTCACTTGGCTTCTAGCATAACATACTTTTCTGTGGTTTTTCTTCCTGAATGAGTACTTTTGCATCTTTGTTGATTAATTCTCATGTCCCTGATGTCTTAGTTTTAGAATGCCCCAAAGATGTGCCCAGTCCTTTGAATTCTCCTGTCTGTTTACACTCATTGCCTTAGTGATCCTGTCTAAGATCATTAGACACCATCCATATGCTGAGGACTTCAAATTTTATGTCTTTAGCTCAGCCTTCTCTCCTGAACTTGAGTCAAATATATCCAATTACCATCTTGGTATTTCCACTTGGATGCCAAATAGGCATTTCAAACTTAATGAAACTAACTCTGGACCTGGTCTTCTCCACCTTGTTAGTATTCCCCAACTTCTCAGTTGTCCAGGACAAAAAATCTTGGATTTATCCTTGATTCCTCTCTTCTTCTCAAAACAGACATATAATTTAGTAGCAGATCCTACCAGCTCTACCTTCTAAAAAAATCTATCTATCTATCTATCTATATCTATCTATCTATCTATCTATCTATATATAAAGGATCTGACCACTTTTCACCAATTCTACTATTTCTACCTTGGTCTAAGCCATCATCATCTCTTGCTTGGACTAACCAAGAGACTCTTAACTGGCCTCCCTGATTCTATGATTCTATCCTGGTCTTCTATAGTCCATTCTCCATACATCAGTCAGACATTTAGGAAAAGTAGTCAGGTCATGGCACTGGTCTGCTCAAACCCTCCAGTGGCTCCCCATCCACTCAGAGTAAAAGTGGATTCATTATACTGTCCTATAAGGACATACATTATCTAGCCTCTCCATTCTCTCACTGATTTCGTTTCCTGTGGTTTTCTCCCTCCCTCAGTCCACTCCAGCCACTCTTACCCCCCTGCTGTTCTTCAAACACACTTGGCATGGACTAGACCTTTGTACTAGTTATTCTCTTTACTTGGAATGCTCTTTCGCCAGGTATCTACATGAACAACTTTTTTAACTCCTTCAAGTCTTTGCTCAAATGTCACTTTCTCAGAAGACTTCCTTGACTGTCTTTAAAAAATTGTAACCCTTCTCCATTTGCAATCACCCTTTCCTGCTTTTTTTTCTTCATAGTACTTATGACTATATGACATCCATACATGTGATTTATTATAATTATTGTCCATATCTTTCACTAGAATGTAAGCTTCTCGAGGGCAGGAATCATTGCTGTTTTGTTCACAAATATATCACTAGAGCCTAGAATATTTCCTGGAACATGATAGGCGCTCAGTAAATGCTTGTTGAATCTATTGGAGCAGTGTACTTGTCTAAGATGACATAGCGACTAAGTGGTAGAGCCAAGATTCAAGACAGGTCGGTATGACCCAAATCCTGTGCTCTTCCCTCTCACCATGTTTCCTCCTCTTGGTGAGCAGCGTGTTCCCTTCTACTTAGCACACTTAAAACTAGAGACTTAATTGGGGCTGACTCTCAACTAACTTGGAGAAATAAAGGGTGGGCTGGGATATGGATATTTGAATACCCAGCAGATTCTGTAGTGTAGTAGATGAGTGCACAGGTTTTGAAGTCAGAAAGACCTGGAGTTTGAACTTCTTTTTTACTACTTGTCAGTTGTGGGAAATAGAACAAGCCATGTAACTCTTCTGCATCTCAGTTTTTAATCTGTAATACTATACATACCATATAATGATTGGGAGAATCAATACCAAAACAATGTAAAATGCTTAGTGTAGTTAACAGGAAATAACACAAATAACAAAATAAATAAAAACCTAAATAAATATTGATAATAAAGCCTGTAAATGGTAATTTTAATTAGTTACCACCTTATTTTGACCACTGATTTCAAACTCTAGACCTCTTGCTTTCTGTGGTTTTTAGTTACTGGACTGGGAGCAAGACTGGCCCTTGGAGAGGAGAACACAAAATGCTGGAGAAACCCTTGATTCCTCTCTCTCTCTCACTCATGTCTAATCCATATATTAAAAATATACTCTGAATTTGTTCACTTCTCTTCATCTCTGGTGATCACATCAGTCCTTCCCAGGGTAGCACCTCCAGTTACCACACGCAGGTTATCAGTATTGAACTTGATTAAATCTGTAATCTTGCCCGTCCCCAAATCAGTCTGAATGATGTTCACCTTGATGAGATCAGAGTAGTGGGTAGTGTCAGCATCACGGCTTACCAAATGAGAGATCTCTTTTTGTACCCACAAAGGTCTTTCTCATTTTGCACAACTTACACTTGGCCTCTTTAGGAGTAATACAGTGAACAACAAAGTGACCCTTGGTGTGATAGTCAGATGGAAATTTTCTCTAGTCTTGTCAATACTGATGATATCCAAAAAACCAGCAGAGTAGGTTATATCAGTGTGGACCTTGCCATCCATCTCAGTGAACTGCTCTATGCACATCTTCTTTACTTAATCTCCTGTTAGGGCATACTCAAGTCTCTTCTTAAAGAAAGTGACAAGGGACCACCATTCTTAGCTTGTGGGGACTGCTGGATGGACACAGAGTTAGCAGACAAATCAGTTTGTCCAGATTAAGGGCTTTGAAGCTGCTACATGCTGCAGTGCTTCCTGGGACCGTGAGCTGTAGCTGTGCTGGGCATGGAACAAAGAGGCCCTAGAGTTTTGCCTTTTCCAGAATGCCATATAAGTGGAGTCATATAGTATATAGTCTTTTGAGACTGGCTTCTTTCACTCAGTATAATTCCTTTGAGATTCATCCGTATTGCTGTGTGTGTTCATAGTTCATTTCTTTTTATTTCACATCTACTGCATGCACGTATCAGTTTGTTTATACGTTCACTCATTGAAGGATTTGGTTATTCCCAGTTTTTGACAATTATGACTAAAGTTTCTATAAACATTCATGTACAGGTTCTTGTGTGAAGATAAGTTTTTAGTTCTCCAGGGTAAATATCTAAGTGTGGGATTGCTGAGTATATAGCAAGTATATGCTTAATTTTAGAAGAGCTGCCAATTACCACCAACCAATTATGAGAGTTCTGGCTGCTCCGTGTTCTCTCCACGGTCAGTTTATTTTCTGTGTTGTGGTATCTCATTGTGGTTTTGATTTGCATCCCCTAATGGCTAATGATATTGAGCATCTTTTTATGTGCTTATTTGCCATCTTTGTATCTTTTTGATGAAGTGTCTGTTCAAATCCTTTGTTAGTTTTTTTAAAAAACTGAGTTTCTTATTGAGTTTTGAGAGTTCTTATATATATTCTGGATATAATTCCTTTGTAAGAGATAGGGTTTGTAAATATTTTCTCTCAGTCTGTGGCTTATCTTTTCATTCTCTTAACAGTATCATTCAAAAAATAGAAGTTTTAAATTTTGGTGATGTCCAAATTTATCACTTTTTATTTTATGATTATGCTTTTGGTGTCATAAGCTAAGAAATCTTTTTTAACACAGGGTCTCAGATGTGTCCTCCTGTGTTTTTGTTTTTTGTTTTTGACATTTAAGCTGAGTTTTTAAGAAATGATTACAATAAAAGTTTTCTAAGCATTGTAGTATTTCATTAAATGGTTACAGTTACCTTATAAAGCTGATAGTATAGTATTATTCCCAAATAAGAGGAGGACGGAGAATTGATCATTGGATATAGCAACTTGGAGGTCATTGGTCACCTTGATGGGAGCAGTTTTGAGTGGAGGGTGTGACTGGTGAGGATTAAAGAATGGGAAGAGAGAGAAGAATTGAAGCCAGTAATACAGACAGAGAGGAGTTTTGAGGAGTTTTATTAAACAGGAAGGCAGAGAAATGGATAAGTAGCTGGTGTGAGAAGTGGAGTCAAGAGAAGCTTTCTCTTTTCTTCTCTCTCACTCTTCCTCCCTTCCTTCTTTCCCTCCTTCTCCTTATGGGAGAAACCATAATATTTTTTATGTTGATGGGAATTTTCCAGTAGATAATTATGCTGGTCATTGTATATGATATCAGTATATCATTGTATGAATCCAGTAATTCAACAGTGTATATGACAGAAGATTAGGTATAGTGTATAAATAGAGGAATGAATTTGGATAGAATCACATATGGTTTATCCGTGGTGGGAGGGAAGGTCAAGTATGTGAGTGAGGATGCTAGTAGATGGATGCATTGGTGGTAGGACTCTGTAGACATTTTCTTTCTATTGTTTCAATTTTTTTTCTAGTGAAATAGGAAGAAAAATTATCAGCTGAGAGTAAGAATTGGGGAGAAAGTGATGGAAGTTTGAAGAGAGGAGGTCTGAAATAGATTTTAGGGAGATTTAAGAGTGAATTGATTACGGAGACAGGATATTATTGCTGAAGAACAGTAAGAGCCCATTTGAAATTCATGGTTAGAAATTTAAAATGAGACCAGCTAATGTGGTTGATTCTCTGTAACCACATTCACCTCCCTGGGTGCCAGCAGACAATTAGATTTTACCAGGATTGTATTTTTTTGCCAAAAGATAGAAGAAATCAAGAGAGAGGCAGTGGAACTGAGATGTATGTGGGGAAGATGGTAATGATAGTCCATGGAATTGAGGCTGGTATGAAGGGAGACAGGACTTCCAGGGGAGAAGGAATGTAGAAAGACCCAACTATATGTTGTCTACAAGAAACCCACTTTAAACATAAAGTTGGTGGTTTCCTACAAAATGAAATATACTCTTACCATATGATCCAACAGTCGTGCTCCTTGGTATTTACCCAAAGGAGTTGAAAACTATGTCTACACAAAAACTTGCATACGGATGTTTATAGCAGCTTTATTTGTAATTGCCAAAATTTGGAAGCAAGCAAGATGTCCTTCAGTAGGTGAATGGATAAATAAACTGTGGTACATCCAGACAGTGGAATATTACTCAGTGCTAAAAAGAAGTGAACTATCAAGCCATTAAAAGACATGGGGGAGCCTTAAATGCATATAACTAAGTGAAAGAAGCCAATTTAAAAGGCTAAAAAATACTGTGTGATTCCAACTATATGACATTCTGGAAAAGGCCAAACTATGGAGATAGTAAAAAGATCACAGTGGCCAGGGGTTGGGGAGTGAGAAGGATGAATAGGTGGAACATAGAGGGTTTTTAGGGCGGTGAAACTACTCTGCATGATACCACAATGGTACATATATGTCATTATACATTTGCCCACATTCACAGAATGTATAAAACCTGGAGTGAACCTTAATATAAAGTATGGACTTCGGCTGCTATTGATGTGTCAGTGTAGGTTCATCAGTTGTAACAAGTGTTCCACTCTGATGGGGGATGCTGATAATGGGGGAGCCTATGCGTGTGTGAGGGCAGGGAGTATATAGTAACACTCTGTACCTTCTGCTCGATATTGCTGTGAACCTAAAACGGCTCTAAAATATAAGGTCTATTGAAAAAAAGATGGTTAGATTAGTGAGTTGGAAGTCTTGGGGGTAGGCAAAAGATTGACAGAGTTGGGATATTAGAGGGAGATATAAAAATTTGAGCTAGTAGTCAGAGATTATGCAGAGTTTGCATTTATTGATCATGACAGGTATAGGCTCAGGTAGGCTCATCGTGACTAAAGTAAGACCACTGGAGGAGATGAGCTCATAAAACTGAGTCAGGGCGTTAAAAGGATGGTCTATGTATATATTAGAGTATCAAGAATTTAAATAGCAGTAACTAAAACCATGGAGAAATGACAGGGATTGACCCATTGTTGCAGATTCCAATGATATGGAATTATGGGTGACATAGTCTGATGAAATATGGTTCAGAACTCAGTGTTCTTAGGGAGGAGAGAAGGAGAAAGGTCTGGAAGTCATAAGGAACAGCAAGAGAGATATGTGCTCCCTCCCCCCCTTCTCTAGGCCCAGTGGTATGAGGACTGTGAGAGGAAAGCCAGCCCCCCGCCTGGGAGGACTGCAGGGGAAGTGTGTCCTTAGGGGAGCCTGTCTGCAGAAAGAGCAAGAAGGTGACGCATCTCTAAGAGCAGGGGGCAATGACACGGGGGGTTTTGCTGAGGGGAGACTATGCTTTTTGGAGGGTGAAGTAGGAGCGTATCTGGAGATGAAGAAGCGGGGTGTGAGGACAGAGCGGGGCATGCGAGGAGCCTTGTGGAGAATCAAGTGCAGGTTCTGAGGGGTTACCTGGGAGGCAGCAATGACATAAGAGAGTTTAAAACAATTACTGAAATTATATTGTGAGGATTTCGTGAGGTAAAGCAGGTGAAGTGCATGGCATGTGTTGGGCACATAGGTCTGGATCAGTACAGTTTAGCCAAGAAAGGACTTCAGAGCCTCATCCTGCCCTCCAGCCCTCCCTTCTGCACATCTCCCACTCAGCTGATGGATGAGAAAACTGAATGTTAAGATTTAACACACATGGCTGAATCCTTATTAATTGTAACTGGAGTCACTGAAATAAGTAATGGATGTGAAATGCAGGGTAAGAACCTGAGCCTAGTGCTCATTATTGCGGATGAAAATTGAAGAGTTTCAATCCGTGTTTTAGCTTTCATGCATACACTTGATTGTTTCATTAACCTTCACCATATAAATAAGCCCGGGCTCCGGAGGATCATAGAAGGCATTTAATTTCCATTTAGGAGCTCAGATCCAAGAAAGGTGGTTCAAGTCCAGCACATGAATCAGCTAGCCAGCATTTCTTGCCTTGGCTTTCCCAGGGGGATTACACAGCCCCTAGGTCCTCAGAATCCAGGGTTCTGACCCCAGGGTGGGGTGGGTAGGGCTGGCTCCCTGCTCCAGTGACCCTCTCAAAGGCGTGACTCTCAAACTCTGACACTGGTTACTCCCTCCCTCCTTGACTTCATTATCTGTTCTCTGCAGGAGCCCTCCCCTTATTCATCCTAGACTTACTCCCTGCATTTCCTAATGGGTTCTCTGTGTCCTAAGTGTTTCAGAATTTGGGAAGGGTGATTGTGTATGAGCCATTGGTGATCTTAGAATTTCTTGGGACAGGGCTGATCAGTCTTTGCATGAGGGAGATGACTGGGTGATTAGTGTTTGGTTGGGCTCTAGAATCAGAGTGTCCGAGTTCAAATCCCAGCTCTGCTGCATACTGTCTTTGTGTTTGTGTGTATAACTTAAGCTTCCTCTGTGTTCTAGCTTAATCTGTATAATGGGGATTATACTGTTTTCTGCCTCATGGAGTAGTTGTAAACTAAATAAGATAATCCATGTAAGTTGCTTAACACAATATGTGACAAGTATCAGGCAATATTAAGATGCATGTGGCTTGTAGGTTAGCAGAGAGTGTAAACATGGAAAATTTGTCTTTCAGGGTGTTGGTCTTCAAGTGCCTTTTCTAACAGCAGGCACACCCATTGTTGGATTTAATTTCGCAGCTTCACCTGTGTCAGTCCTCAGGTGGAAGGTGCAGGTAGCAGGACAGAAGCTTGGAGCAGGGCATTGGAGCAGAGTCCTTGATAATTCACAGTGAAGGTGCAGGCCCCTGGGTGCTGAGCTGAATCTGCAGGTGACTGCACCGCCTTTCTCAGCCAGGCAGTGTTGACAGTGTCTCTGTTGACACTTTGGCTTCCATCCTGATTTTTGGTTTACTTAACTGGCAGCTACTGACACCGTTAAGGGGTTCCTTAAGCCACCACCATGACGCTGTGAAGTCCCAGAAGTCACGGATTGCTCTGCTCGTTGGTTTTATAACAAGTCCCCTCTGATGGATTCAGAGGCTTGCCTAAGGAGAACAGAGGCTGTCTTTCAAGGAAACAGATGAGCAACTCGAGTATTTTATTCTAATTCAGCAGGTATATTTGAGCACCCACTGTGTGCCGGGCACTGGGGATAGAGACCTAAATAAAATACAATCCTTGCCTCTGAGGAACTCAGGGTCTTGCTAGAGAGAATGACAAGTGACTAGGTAAGGACCACAGGGTGACGTAAGTGTCTTGGGATATGCCACCCAACTACAAATATGGGGGACTTCTAAGAGGAGACAGAGTGTGAGCCCTGAGGATGGGTAGAAGCTAACAGGGGCGAGGCAGGTGTGGGGAGGAGAGTAACAGGGAATGGACGTTCCAGGAAGAGGGGCTGGCAAGTGCAAAGGCCCCGAGGCCCGAGAACGTTCACCAACGGGTGGACTGTGCTGGGTATCAGCTACTTTACCCACAGATGGTTACGCATAGGTTATGCACCTTATCCAGCCTTTTACATAACTTCTCATGATTAAACAAACACGAACACGCTCATGTATCCAGAGAGGAATTCACATACACTCTGCACATCCTTATCCAGATTAAAGATGCTGCTTGGTTCTCATTTGCTGAGCTCCCAGAAAAGCCCTTCCTCAGCTTTCTGCTTTTTCAGCTGGAACCACAGGGAACAGACGCAGGAAGGCAGGTCTGCCTGTGTGAACCTTGCCCCACCGCAGCGCTTCACAGCTCCAGGCCTCCCTGGAGGCTCCAGGGCTCTCTTCCCTCGCCCTGCACACTCTCTGTCTTTGTCTCTCTATCTCCTTCTCCTTTCCCTTTCTCTCTCTCTCGCACACATCACTCTGTCAACCACAGGTCAGTGCTCCATGGTAGAGGGATCGCTCAAAGCTGTGACTCAGGAAATTAGCCAAGAGGTGTGAGTTGAAAGAGAAGGAGGGACCCTCAGGAAGCTCCATGGTTCGCTTACATAGAAGCAGCCCCACCTTTCCCCTGCCTTCCTGTCCTACCCCCGCATGGGGTCGACCTAAGCATGATCGGTTGGTCTCCGTACCCATTAGAATGGGAGGTAGTATTAAAGCATATGACTCTTACAGTTTTTGCTACTGCGGTATTATTTATTGAATGTTTCCTATGTGCCAGACCCTGGGCTGAATGCTTTACATATTTAGCTCATTGCATTCTCATGACAAACTAGGAAGTAGATACAGTTATCATTCCTCTTTATAGAAAGGGGAACTGAGGCCCAGAGACTTCAGTGGCAGCTGGGATTTGAACTTGAGTGTGGCTGACTCCAAATTCCATAATACTAACACTGGGAAGTGCTCATCTGATAAAAATACCAACTGCTCTGGCACGTGCTCTAAAACCCTGAGCGCGACCCTGAAGGGGCAGGTTCAGGGTCCTTCCTGGTGAAGAGGAAGAGAGAGATGAGGGCCTGTTGCTAAGAGTCAAAGGTGCTGAAACCGTGTGAGGCAATACCCTGTGTATCCACACCCAGGGGCAGGCCGGGAGTAAGACTGGCTGAGCCCAGAGAGCTGAGTTTGCCCCGCGCTCTAAGTTACCAGCAGGTGCGTTGGCATCAGAATGTTGGGGGAAGCCATCCCTAATGGGATGTGCCATTCCTGTTGCTCCCAAGGCCCTAAGCCTCTTATTTAAGTGCCAGTCTGTCCACCCCCTCCCACATCCTTTTCAGTCTTATGACTTTCACCAAGGGGCCATCCACCTCTATTCTGTAACAGGTCCCCCTCCCCCGTGCAGGACCACTGTCTTCATGGTGAGAAGTTATGGGAATGGGTGGGAAGCAGAGGGTCTGCAGAATTTCCCCCTGCAGTGGCTGGGACACCTTGCAGCTCACTCCTCAGATACACAGAGAAACTGAGAGTGGCGGGATGAGGCTGCATTGCTTTTGCCATCTGAATTCCAAAGGGGGCAGCACGGTGACTGCTGTTCATGGTGCACTGGCTTTTAGCAAGCATGATTTTCGGGTCTGTTTGCTGTGTTGGAGCTGAGGCATACTGTATAGCTGCAGAGTGATGCTGAGTTAACAACTCTCTGTTCCTCGATCCTTCCAAAGCTTTCATCCACAAGCACACCTAAGCCACTTTGGTCCGTGGATTGGTTCATAAAAGAACTCATGTATTCATTTATTTATTCATTTAATCAACAGAAATGAATAGCGCATTTACCCCATGCCGAGCACTGTGCTAGCACCCTGGAGATAAATGAGGAGCAAGGCAGGCATCGTCTCTGCCCATTAGACCTGCGTTTCTTTACATTCAGCCTCATAGTAATTCCTGGAAAAACATTACCTTCCAAATAAACCCCGTTGGCAAGCAGTAGAAACAGTAAGAGTCTGTTAGATGGAAAGCTTGAGTGCTTTCCAGTAATCCATCCTTACAAAATGTTCCAGCCAGTTCAGCCTGTGCTTACTGTGCTTTCTGTGTCCTAGAAGCTGTGCCCAGCTCTGGAGATGCAAGGAGAAGTGAGATGTGGTCACTGCCTACTCATGGTGAGACTAGACGTAACTCAGTTGTTCTAATATTATATGGCAGTGCTGGCCGCTCATTCAACAAATAGACATTGAGTTCCCACCCTGTTCCAGGCACTGTTCTCAATCTTTGAATACACCCATAAGCAAAACAGACTCCCTGCGCTCGTGGAGCTTATGTTTTACTGGGGGCCTGGGGACTTCAGGTTTCTGTTTTACATTGGTGGTTAGGCAGGAACTCCCTGAAGAGGTGATTTTGTACAGAGAGTTGGTGAAGGGGGGAGCTATCTATGTAGATATATATGAGGAAGGAGCGCTCCAGACAGAGGGTCACCGGTACAAAGAGGGAGAAGAGTGCAAAGCAGAAGAGGGAGAGCATCTGGTGTTTCTGAGGACCAGCGAGGAGGCCAACTACTGGGGCAGAGTGGGTGAAGAGGAGAACGAGGGAAGAGGTGAGGCCAGAGCAACTGCAGGAGACAGATGGCTAAAGCCCTAAGAGGCACTTGTGGCACTGTGGCTTTTTCTCTGGTGAGATAGGGAGTCACTGGAGGGTTTCAAGAAGTGGCGTTGGCAGGATCTTCTGGTGTATGCTTGAAGGGGATCACCCTGGCTGTTGGGATGGGATGAATTGTAAGGGGCAAGAGCAGAAGCCTGAAGACCCAGTAAGAGGTTGTTGCAATTATCCAAGGGAGAGAGGAAGGTGGCCTGGACCAGAAAAGTAAGTGCTCAAGGGGGAGAGAAGTATACAATTCTAGATGTCTGCGAAGGATAGGGCCGAGAGGATTTATTGATGGATTGGACATCAAGAAAAAGGAAGAGAAGAGTTAAGGATGAATGAGGTTTTTGGACCAAGCAACTGGAAAGATAGTTACCATTTATGACATGAGTACTGTGTTAGATGAGCTCCTTGTTTAGCAGATGTTTCCTTCCTCCTTCCCCATCTCCTTGAGACGAGCACACTTCCTTCCCCATTGGTAGGGAACTTGGTCATGGACTTGCTTTAGTTCATGAAATTACTGTGTGTGACCCTTAAACTTAGGGCTTAAGAGGCATCATGTATTTTCCCTTGTCTCTGTGGGAGTTCTGACCTCTGCCCTTGGAGTGCCCTTGGTTTCCACTGTCCATGCAGCCTGGATCCCAGAATAAGACATGTAGAGCAGCCTCCTCCTCTGACCCAAAGACTTGTGAACCTGACAATAAATGTTGACATGTAGACTGCTGCGTTTTGGGGTGGTTTGTTACACAACATCATGGTGGCAATAACTGAATGATAAAGGGACAGAAGTAGGCTGAGTGCTTTGGGACATCATCATCAAAGATGAGCTCTTAGCCCTGCCTGGATATTCAGGGAAGTTGCCCTGGAGAAAATAAGTTGTGACTGGATCTTGAAGGATAAATCAGAGTTACTGAGTTCAAGAAGTGGAGGAAGTGTATTCCAAGTTGAGGACATAGCATAAACAAAAGCACAAAAAACATGCTATATGAATATACAGGAAACTATGCAAGTAGAGGCACAGGGCAGCAGAAGATGAGTCTGGGGAAGTAGACAGGACCATGGAGGGCCATGGAAGGTTTTGTCTTCCATGATAATAAGCTTGAACTTCATTCCACAGGCAGTGGGGAGGCACCAAAGCTTTTTAAGTGGGAGAAAGACACGGTCTGATTTGCACTTCAGTGGGATCCTTCTGGCCCTGTGTGGAGGACAGCTTCACCTCTGTGGTGGAAGCTCTTGTGATCATCTGATCAAGAAGAGTGGTGGTAAGGATGCAGGGATGAAAATGGATTGGGGATATAGTTTAAGTTTTAGTACCAGCAGGATTTAAGGTACAGAAGGAAAGCAAGAACTCAGTATGTGGTGTGCTTTGGATGTCAAACGCTGGAAGGAAATTAGTATCTGTTGGGATTATAACATGGTAGTATCTGATGGGATTATAGGTGAACTTTCTTTTTCTTATAAACAGTTTCATTTTCTACATTAATTGCACATTTACCAACGTAAGCAAAAAAATTTGAGTGAGTTATAATGTTTAAACCTGCCTGTTTTCCTTTGGGTGAATTTGCTAAACCCTTAAATCTCAGTGTTGGAGAGGAGTATTCACCCTTGGTGCTGTCTTGGCCAGGACTGCAGTCTTGTCTATTTGATATCTAATAACTTTGTTGTTTTTAAACATCAAATTAAAAGGAGATCCAAAATGAGATTCAGAGCAAATATGACCTATGCATCTTATTTGTACTTACCGTATATTGTGAAAACATTTCAGAGAAACACTAATTTAGAATTGGCATTAGCAGATAACATACCCTTCCAGAGGATTATGTCATGATTCACCTGATTATAGATTCAGAATAGTAAATGTTCAGGAAACTTTTTTTAAAGAGTAATTATAGCACAGCATATGTATAGAAGTAATTTTTAAAAATTTACTTGTGATTGCTGAAAAATGCTACTGATTAAGAGGGGCTAATGACTAGATGGCAAGGTAGGAATTAAAAAAATGTAGAGCCCTGCTAATTATAAAACAAAACCCCCAAACCAAATTAGGCACATCAGTACTTATGATTTCTCTGATCAAAAGAGCATACACCGTTCTTTTCACCTCAGTGCCTTTGTCCGTTGTGTTCCCAAGTCTGGACTGATGCTCCTCTTTACTTCCTCTAAGAACCTCTACTCTTCTTAAGACCAGGCGGAAGGTAACTCCAGGATGGCTTTCCTGATATCCCTGGGGAAATCCACTGTTTCATGCTTGGGCACCCACTGCATTTTATTCTTAGGGTCCAGTAGACCTGTCAAAGTGCTCTCTTTGACAGGTATGACACGTTCATACTTGACTAATTAACTTCATTCATTTGTATATCTCAGCCCAGGGCATGCCACATTATAGGACTTGATAAATGTTGCATAAAATGACCATACATATACTCTGATTCAAGAATTTTATTTATGGGAAGCTGAGGCACACGTAAGTGCTGGTGTGTGGCTAGCAGGGAACAGATCTAGGAGGTGCGAATGGGGGTCTATTCTTGGCTCTCAGAGATGGTCTTGGAGCCAGACTTGCCTGTTCAAGGCTCATTATCTTGTGCATAGCAAACTGCACTGACTTTCTAAAAGTCCCAGAAGACACGGGTAGAAGATGAGTAAGTGATTGCATTTAAATAAGTTCAAATCTAATCAGGAAAATAAGATTCTAGTTTTTTGACTGATTTCTCCAAAGAATGACTTAATAACACTTGGAAGTAGGACTTAAAGCTGTTTTGTAAAAATATAAAAAGAGAGAGACCAAGGCTTTGATATGCTTTCATTTCTCTCTACAGCTTCCATTGTTACCTATGTGCTGATGACTCCCAGGTTTTTACCTCCAACCCCAGCCTGTATTCTGAGGAGCAGATTTCAATATCCAACTGCCAAGTGGTCGTCTACACTGGTAAGTCCCGCACACACTTCAAACTCCGCATGCCCCAAGCTGAACACATGGGTCTTCCAAACATCCAGACCCGATGTTCTGCTTTCTGCTTCAGGAAATAGAGTCCCCATCCACTCAGCCTCCTGAGGTAGAAGTTCTGGGTTCATCTTTGTCTTTGCCAATTAGTTACCAAGATCTATGGATTCTGATCTAAACAATCTCCACTGTCTGAGCCCTACTGCCCACACTCACAGTCGTGATCTTAATTCAAGTCCTTAGAATTTGGTCTCTAGGCTTTTGAATTAGCCTCCTGATTGGACTGTTTACCGACAACAGTTCCTTCTACCCTGATGCCAAACCACTATCCCCTTGGTTAAAAAGCTACAGGATAAAATCCATGCATCTTTATTACCATGTTTCAATATACTTCCCTAAGATTAGCCTCCTTCCCTTAAACCCATCCAGCTGCACCTGTCCACCAAGAACACTGGGCCGTTCACGCCTCTGCACGTGGTATTTGTCTGCCTTTATGTCTTTCTTTGCCTTCTCCATTTGCCAAACTCATCCTTGAAGAAGCACTTCGGAATATCATCTTTTCCAGGAATCCTTATCTCACATCACCAGGCAGTTTGCTGCGCTCTTCTTCGTGTTCTCATAGCATATTGCTTCCACTCTACTATGTTCTGTTTATCCCTCAACACTCCAGTCTCTCCCATTGCTTTGAGGACAGAGTTCAGGTCTCTTCCACACTTGTAGACCTAGTACCTAGTACAGTATCTGGCACACAGAAAGAAGACCACCGTTTGCTGAAAACCATTTAACCATTCTCAGTCTGTTTCCTCAACTGTAAAATGGGAATAATCATCTCTTCTTAAATCTCAACTTAGATGTTGTTTATGAAAATGCCCTGTAGAAATGAGAAGCAGAAAGGCCTAGAGAAGTGGGGACTCAACAAGGGATTGTTAGTAAAAGTACCTGGTTTTATGCATGAGGAAGATGAGCTGCAGAGAAGTAAAGTGACTGAGCCAAGGTCACAAGTCAGTTCCTGGTGGAGCCCTGGGTCTCCTCACTCAGCACCCCCCATGCTAGCATTGCCCCCGAGGATCGTCTTTTATGGTGGCAAATCACCTGTGTGACATATGCTGTGCCCTGGGCAGAGTGTGACCACAAGGCTCCAAGCTATTTGGTTCCCTCAAGTAATCTCTGAAATCTGACTACCAGTGAGCACATGCCTCACATATTTGCTTTAGGTAAAGAAAAGATCCAACCCTGTGTTTAAAATCTGCTTTCTACTTTTGTAATCTTAGAGGGAATACCATTTGGGGAAATAAACTCTTGCTCCTAGTTTTTTAAAGCCAAATTAAAACATATTTTCCACATTTCCTGGCTCTCATCTCCATGCTTACATTAAAATATCAGGTTTAAGCACATAAAAAATCAAGTTTCTGATGTGCTGCGGGAAGGTATTAGGTGAATTCTTTGGAGAATAAACTTTAAGCAAAATTAATAATCACCAGAAAAGAGAACTTGTCATCAGAAAGATTCTTGAGCTACTGCTTTCAAAGTATATGTAGGAGAAGCTGGAGAGAGCTATTAACTCAACAGGCAAAGCCCTGGTCTTCAACATGTATCAGTAAAAGGCGTGCTATCCTTCCCCAAAATGCAAACATGAATTCTGATGCCCCAGGTCCAAGCACCTGTATTACTGGTAAAACGAAGTGTATTGTATTTCCAGGATGTGTGTGTGGGGGTGAAGAGAGGAAGAGAGAGAGAAGCTTAGCATCTCAGCATGGCCCTTCTTAATGTTCAAAGCACTTATCCATCAGTAATTAGTAAACCTGCTCTGCAGCCCAGAAAAACAGGTCATTATTATTAATTTCACACTGTAGGTATGGGAGATGGAAAGAACATCATAATAGGAAAGATAATCCTGCTACCAAGCATTTGGGGAGTGCTTTTCTGTTTGAGAAGTGATAGTATTTAGAAAATTTTAGCCTCAGTCATTCTTACATCACTGTAATTTTAGGACTAGGTACACAAGATTAGTTTCCTTATTTTTCCTGGGCCATATACCATTCTGCATCTGCGGTGACCAGAGCCTGTACTCCAACTGCTCCAGGCTCCTGGGGTCGGCAAGAGTGCAGACGGTACCATACCACCTGATCTGTCTTACTGAGAGCTGATGGAAAAGTCCATGGCCTCCTAGTGCTAAGGTAATACACGTTTTGAAAGGAAGCCTGTGCCAGGATATTAAAAGAGTGTTTATTATCCCTACACTGTGTTTGAGTGTATAACACTTACGGTAGGTACTGATCACATAGTTTATAAATGAGAAAGAAAGAGAGAGAGAGAGACACTAGTTCATCAATGCCTAGCGAGATTTCTGAATGATGGAAACTTTTTTCCCTTTGCAATCAAATGCAGTTCTCTCAGTTTTCCTAATTGGTACTAAATGGAACTCTACCTGGAATCCAAGAGCTGCTATGGTATTTTCCAGCTTCTTACAATTCATGGGCTTGAAGGGTAGCAGAATCTGCCACCCTAAAATGGGCCGCTTTGTCATAAGGATTCTTCTGAGCTAAAGGCAATTAAGAAGAAGCAGATACAAGAAAAGCTCTCTGCCCTCTCCTACTTGGCTAAAAGCAGAGCATAAATTTGTAAAGGGTGTCCCTCCTCCACTCTCTACCAAGGAAAACAGATGTTAATCACCAGAGACTAGACCCTTACCAGCCCAGAGACAGCACCAGAGGTATCTACGCAACAACCTTGTTAAAACTAGCTCTCATCTACCATTAGTTTCCCATATATTTACCTTCCCACAATTTGATGCCCTAGAAGCTCAGAGTTCTTTTCTGTTGTCTTGTCATGTGTCTAAAAATTTATCCTTTTGTTACGATGTTATATAAGCCCAAGTTCTAACTACCCCTTTGAGTTACTCATCTCTGAGTTCTCTCATCTGTTTGCATGATACACTTGAAAAAACAGCAAATGCAGAGAGAGGCTTTCTCTGAATGCCCCTTTTCTGCCTCAAGACAGATCCTCCAGAAGGAACTTGATGGCCATAAATCCCTTCCCTGGGAGCTTCTTGAACCAGGGAAGATGGGCTCTTGTCACAGGAGAGGAGGTACTATACCCAGACAGACTTTGTCACAAACTATCATACCTCCCATCTATTCTTCTACGCGCCCATCCGTGTTTCCTAAAATTCATTTACTCTCCCCTAAAAGGCCTGCACCCCTGCCCCCATCCTCCATACCTTTCCCTATTAGATGGTATTTAATCCTGAATTCTAAGCCACTTCAGAGAGTTACTCATTTTTCCCTGGGTATTTCTCATGTATACACAAGGTATATGTGCTTCTCTGTACTTGTGTTTGTTTTTCTTTTGTTAGTCTTTATCACAGGGGTCTCAGCTCTGCACTCAGAAAGGTGGAGGGAAAATTCCTCCCCTACACAGGCAAGTCTGTCTCTCCCTGGGCACGACTCAGAAACCCTTCTTCACATGGCCCTTCCTTAGTCCCTGGGGCCCAGCTTCACCTCATACTGGTCCACAGGAGTTCTGTGATGGGGCTCAGAGGTTTAGTTTTCATGAGTACGTGTAGGCACTCTCAAAATCATCAAAATGACATGAAGATTATTTTAAGTTAAAAACATCTGAACAAACAGTAACTAAACTTCTTTTGCTAACTTGAGGAGAGCCTCCCAAAAATACAGTTGCCATAAATCCCCTCTGTGGAGGGGCTGGGGGCGTGGTTTACAGCCAGAAAGGAGACTGACCACCTGGATGAGAACAAACTTCACGAACTCTCAAGCCTTCCCTTTGTATCCCTAAAAGCCCATGTGTTTCCTCAACATCCTGTTTTTCCTTAAACCCTTTTCTCCTCTTCCTTACCCTGCTAGGTTGGTATATAAACCCCTGTCTTTAGCTGTTTAGGGAGCCACTTCTTTTATGCACTTCTGTGTGCGTGTGAATAAACTCGGTCTTTTCTCCCGTTAATCTGTCTTTTGTTAGTCAATTCACAGGCCCCCAACCATGGCAACCTAAGATGGTAGTGGAAAAGTTTTCCTCAGGACACATGACACTAAAATTTTCTAGGAACTGTTATTTGTAATGTGTTGATATCACATGGGGGAATGCCACAATATTCGGTGTAAATACATTAAATACATTGAAGTGGGTGCTTTTCTTGGGGCTGAGGGAGAATAGGGGGTAAAGTATGAAGGGAAACAAAAACATGATAGTAATGATCCATCAAGTAGTTATAGTATTAATTCAGTTTTTGTACCTGGGGGTAGAGGGAGCACCAGGAGCAAACGCGGGCATCTCACTGCTGCGGCCTCTCCCGTTGCGGAGCACAGGCTCCGGACGCGCAGGCTCAGTGGCCATGGCTCATGGGCCCAGCCGCTCCGCGGCATGTGAGATCCTCCTGGACCGGGGCACGAACCCGTGTCCCCTGCATCGGCAGGCGGACTCTCAACCACTGCGCCACCAGGGAAGCCCAATGCTGACGTTTTTGTTCCCTCTACTTTTATATATTCTCTAAAAGTTTTCTAATCCGTGTGTTTTATTTTCATTATCCCCAAACCCAACACTTGAAAATGTTTTTCTCCTACTGGATAGGGGTCGTGGCCCATTACTGTCTCCCCCATTGCTTCTGTCATCTACCTCCCACTTCTTAGCCACCCTGCCTCTCCTAGACACACACATGCACACACACAGACGTACACACACACACGTACACGCACACACACGCACACACAACCTACACACACGCACAAACACGCGCACACACGTACACGCACACACGTACACAGACGCACACGCGTACACAGACGCACACACATACACACATGTACACGCTCACACATGCGCGCACATGTACAAGCACACACGTAAAGATGCACACACACATACACGCACACGTACACAGACACAAACATGTGCACACACACGGAGACACACACGTACACACACACACACACACACACAGTCTTTTACAGAATTAGCCTGTCTCAGCTTGTGCCTTGGTCAGTAGAACGCATCAGTAGTCTCTGTCCTTTCTTCCAGAATGACCTCCTAGTTTTAGGACTGTTTTTGGTTCCCAGAATAACTGACCTTTGCACTTTTATCCTGCCCTGCTCTGTGGGTCTGCCTAGATTCTTGGTGTCAGCCTTCCTCAGTTTCTCAACCTGCTGCTACCTATTGTATAGGGTTGAGTAGTGTCCCCGCCGAATTCACATCCTTCCTAGAACTCCAGAACGGTACCTTATTTGGAAATAGGTTTTGCAGGTATAATTAGTTAAAACAAAGTCCTACTGGGATAGAGTGAGCCCTTAATCCAAAATGACTGGTCCTTCTAAGAATGTCCTTACAAGAAGACGGCAAGAGACAAACACACAGGGAGATCACTATGTGACAACAAAGGCAGAGATTGGAGTGACGTATCTATAGGCAAAGGATTGCCAAGGAAGCACGTATCCTACCCTGGAGCCTTCAGAGCCAGCGTGGCCCTGGTAACACCTTGATTTTGGACTTCTGGCCTCCAGCACTATGAGAAAGTAAATTTCTGTTGTTTTAAGTCACCACATTTGTGGTACTTTGTTTCAGCAGCCCTAGGAAATTAATATAGTCACCTAGACTCAACTGGGATTTCACCAAGGAGGATTCTGGGTACCCAGAAGAGCCTCATCTGCCTGCAGTATCCTCCTGGTCTGGTATTCTCAACATCCAGAGTCTTGGAGGAAGACGAGGGAGCGGTCTCCTTTGTGCCTTTATTTGTGATAAAATGAGCTCCAGTTGAACACAAATCAGAGATGAGATTAGATATTTTCCTCTACTTTAATGTAAACTTTACTTGGACCATGCAGCAAGCACAGGGAGAAAGATGTCTTGAGAATCTGCGAAAGCGCAGTGGAAAGATTGAAATCTAGTGGAAAACTTTTTATACTGGACCCACTTTCCGATACCTTTGTGCTGGCAGTGCTATGCCGTGAATAGTTTGGCCAAGCCTGGGGCACACCCTTCTGTACCTCCAAAGTTCAAGGTAGAAAATCAGAATCCTCATCACTGTCCTGCCCTCCTGCTACTCCACTGGGCTTCCACCTTGGAGAAGAAATAAAGAACTGGCTCTGTGCTCCCTCCCCTCCCTGTGTCTCTCTGGAGAGCACTGAGAGGCCCTAGGGACAGAAGAAGTTCCTGGGAACTCCTAGATAAGACAGCTGTCCTGGAAACAGCCAGGAGCCGTCTCCTTCTCTGACTGTGCTGTCACTCCAACTGCAGTGAGTCACCTGCTGGTTGAGATGTGCTGGTCCTTCTGCCACTCCCCCCGCCCCCTTCCTGGGAGGACTGCCCCTTCCTACAGCAGTTGTCCAACTCCTGCCAGTCTTGTCCCCTCCCAGCCACTTAGTACACTAGGCAGAGTGGATCTTCCCAAGCTGAGTCACTCACTCACCTGCTGAAACCTTCAGATAGCTCCCCATTCACCCTACAGTGAATTCCAACTTCTTACCGAGGCTGCCAAGTGGTAAGGCCATGGCTGAGTGGTTCTTCAGCACCTCTGTCACCTGTCACCTCTTCTGTTTACTCCCTATGATAGGGAGCTAGTCACAGTTCTCTACACAGGCCTCTCTTTTCCCTCTCTTCACTAGGCTTTTTCATGTGCAGTTGCTGTGCCTGGAACCATCTTTCCCATTCCCTGCTGTCTATCTGTCTCATACCCTCCATTTTCATTTCAATGTCGTCATCTCTGAGAAATCGTTCAACACATGCACACACTCACACAGAGTCAGCTGTCCCAGTAAGTCAGTGCTTTTAAAATTGCTCTTCTACTGCTTAGCACTCAGCATGATTTGTAAAGCTATTTGTGTGATTATATGAAGAACGCCTGTCTCCCCCACTAGACTGTAAGGTCCTGAGGGCAGGAACTTATCTTTTCATCATTTCATCCCAGCACCCAACCTAGAGCCTGGCTCATACTAGAGGCTTAATTAAGTATTTTTTGCATGAATGCTGAATTTTCAGATAGCTCTGTAACTAGGGTCCATCCAGTTCTGATATTCTACAGGTCTACAGACCATATTTCCATCCACCCTCCTGACATATATTTTCCACATTTAATCTACATGTGAATTTGCTGCTAGTAAAACACATGCCTCCCTGTTGTTGGTATATTATGATTAATTTATATATAGAACTGTAACTTTTTTTCAGAGAAAAACTCTACATTTTCATCATTTTCTTTTGATATAATTTGTGCTACTACTCATTGCCTGATATCCTCTAAGAACTGCCTCCATTTTCTCCATATCTCTGATATTTCAGACTGATAGTTGCACTTGTATAGGAAATGATTTTTTCCCAGTTTTTTTGTGTGTAGTGATGAATCTTTAACACAGAGATATTTTTCAAAAAATAATCTCCGTCTGTACTTGGCAGGAGCTCAGCTTGCCCATTTTCTCCCTCCCCCTCTTTGCAGCCTCTGTCTTTCCTGCCCATGTTGCTTCTTTTCACAGCAATATTTTAGCAGCACGCCAGGCTTCTTCAGTTTCAGTGGTCTGCATTTTTCCAATTGGAAAATACTCCCTTGACCTATTGTTAATCATGGAGCTCATACGTACAGCCTGTACTTTTTCTTATTCTGGAAATATCTTTGGGATTGGGGAGGAATTAGCAGAAATCAGGAAGACCCTCTGAACAGAGGAGGTGTTGAAATTTAAGTTGTGTTTATTGGGAAGAAAAGTTGTGGTGCTGAAAATCCAGTGGGCTTTGGGGAACAAAAAGGGATCCCCACTGTGATCTCTGGGGAAAATTATGTACTTACTATGGGGTCAGGTCCTCTTCAAAGAGTTTTATTTTCTTCATCTCATTTAATCCTCACCAACACCCTCGGAGGTCATTATTCATTAATTCACTCACTGACTCATTTTTTACTGAACTAATATTTACTGAGTACCTAATATGTGCCAGGACATTCTGGAGGTTGAATAGGATGAGGCATTGAAAGCTCATAACAATGGGGTGAATCGAGATGTCATTTACAGAGATTAGGGTAAGGGCAAGTGTTTGGGTGGGGAAAACAAACATTCCATTTCCCACACGTTGCAGTTCTTTCCTAACACTTGTTCCCTCCCCCATCTCCATTTTTCAAATAAGAAAACAAACTTCCAATAGATGCCCAGGATTGTATGGTTGCTAGGAGAAGACTCTGAACTGGAACCCAGGTCATTCTGATTCTGGAGCCAAGCTCTGTGCTTTCGACTCCATAGCCTTGAAAAAATGAAGCATGGCTGCACTGGGTGCTCACCCAAAGCCTGTCCCCTGTCCTTGTCCTCGTCTAGCATAGTGGCCTCCTTTTTCCCATCTGAATACCTGTCACCCAACTTACACTGTCTCCCTGTAGTTTAGAGGCTAATACTCTTGGCATAAACAGTAGAAGAGGAAAAATCATTTAAGGCATTAGTTGTGACCCAATGAAAAACTGTCATTAAAGGACACATTAATTAGCTCATTTTCCTGTGATGACTCATTAATGAATGCTCTGGTGAAAGTGCTCCTCCAGACACTTAGGTAGAAAAATAGAAAAAGACAAAGCTAACGTGGGCAGAATCACCTCTGTCTCTTCTCCTGGGATAAGCCAGTCCGTGGATCTTTCTCTCAGGTATGGAGACCAGCGCACATGCTCTGGCCGCATTTTACCTGTGCGTGCTTAGTTGGGGGGGCTGTCCCATTATAGCTCATCACCTGACATCTGTGATCTATCTCTTCTGTGCTTACATTCTGCATCCTCAGATGCTCAAGCAGAGGGATTGGGTGACACAGTCAGATCCCTGAGGGTCTTTTGGATGGTATATAAACGAGTGCTTTTAGGAGGTTTCTGCCTGATTCTCTTAAACAACAGCAAAAACAACTTGCTTTTAAGACCTGTAGCCTTCACAGCTTAAAAATATTTTCCCAAAGGAAAAGGAAACAATTTTCAAGTCATTTCCTGCATATTAAGCAGGCATTTGTTTATACTACCAGCCAAGCTTTCAGACTTCAAGGAAGTGTATTTTCCCAGGATGTTGGTCTATAAAATTTAAAAATCCTAAAAATATTCAAAGCATATGAGAAACAGGTGCAAACACAGATTCCTCCGGAGGCTGGGGGCAATGGGCTTGTTCAGCTTTCAGTACTGCCCGAGGCCCAGAGAGGGCTTTGCTCGAGCTTCATGGCTCCAGACTCCAGGGTTCAGATGTGTTCCACAATACAAAGTCACTCCTTCACCTTCTCCCCTTCTCTTCCCTTTTCCATTTTGATAAGTTTGCAAGCAAATTGCAAACTGTCATCTCAACATCTTTACCTTCACAATGGGATCTCACTAGAGATCGTAGCAGGTGGCAAATTGGTCCGATTTATCATTATTTGCATTTTTAATTTGTGGTATTTTAGGCCCAGAGAGTTTTTTATGGGTCTTAAAATGGCAACAGAAACCTTGATACATAATTCATTATCTATTTTTCGTAATGCATGTAGTTAACAACCCATTGACAAACAGAAAAATCATCAGCACTTCAAGCAAGATGAAGTTATAGCTTTAGCTTTCTTTCCCCCCTACTCTTCCCCTCTGTGGTCTCTAAGAATAAATTGCTTGTATCTGAAGCACAGTCTGCAGCCGCCATGCTGATGTGTTGTCAACAGGAAAAGCCTTCTTAGTTGCAGCTTATTCAGAATGACCAAATCTTAAATAACTAAGGTAAAGTGTTTGTTGGGCTTCCACGGTTTCTTGACTTGGGAACACTGGGTACTTTTTCAATTTAAGCAAAAGGTGAGAAAGCAAGAGGAATACCTCCAATCCTGATCCTGCTTTCTCTTTCCTTCCAAACCCCTAAACCTCCCTCTACAGTATTCCTTTGTCATACTTTCCTTCCCCATCCCCTCCCCACTCCCACCAGACATTGCTGTTGGCATAACTCTAAGTTGGAAGAAAGAGAAATCCTTTTGAAACACATCTGTAATCCTTTTGAAATAACAGCTCCACAGATAAACAATACACCTAGACAGGATGCCCAGGAATTTGACTGAGAAGATACCAGCAAAATAAAGGGGACCTTGAGCAATTTTATCAGAAGGATGATCAGTGAAGAAAACCATGCAGGCTAATTCAAGAGAAATGTAAAGACCGTATTGTGTTCATGGTGGCAGAGCTGTAACTCAACTGAGATAGGCAGACTCCTTATTTTTCCAGGCTACTCCAGGCACCTCTACACAGAAAGCCCGTTCCATCAGGATGAAACACCTCTGAAAAGTCTATCCGATAGAGTTTCCCTTTCTTTGTCTCCTACTGTGTAGATAAATCAGTTAACCAAAATGCCATTTGTGGGCAGTGCTCCAAGGTGACACATGTTCTGTTCTGTGTGGGCAAGACCAGGAAAACAATCTCTGCCCTCCAGGAGCTGAGTGGTCATTGACATCAGACGGTGCAGCATATGATTGGTCTTCAGTTATTTAACGTGTGTTAGTTTTCAACCACCTTGTAATCTTTAGAGCTTCCTCATTTCACCAGGTCCATGAAATACCTCTGTTAAATCCATAGTTGTTGGAAGAGTTTAAATCATAGATAGAAGTAATCACTTGCTTCATCAGTGATATGATTATCCTTCCAGGATTTCCTTTATTCAAGGATTTATGGAGTGCTTACTAGATTACTGGGCACCATTCATGGCATTAGGGAGGCCTCACTGCCACATCAAGTTTTAATATCTTTGTAGACCCAAGAAGATTAGAGAGGCGTAAGAAAATATGTGCATAATTTCCACACTACAAATAATGGCTTGCTAGCAGGCATCTGACTCCAGCCAGAATTTACTGGAGACCTTGACATTGGCTCTACTTATTGCTAATGACTAAACTTTCTTCTGGTGGTAAATTAAAAAGACTCTAAAAACAATAGCTTGGGGCTTCCCTGGTGGCACAGTGGTTGAGAATCTGCTAATGCAGGGGACACGGGTTCGAGCCCTGGTCTGGGAGGATCGCACATGCCGCGGAGCAACTAGGCCCGTGAGCCATGGCCGCTGAGCCTGCACGTTTGGAGCCTGTGCTCCGCAACAAGAGAGGCCGCGATAGTGAGAGGCCCCGCGCACCGCGCTGAAGAGTGGCCCCCACTTGCCACAACTAGAGAAAGCCCTCGCACAGAAACGAAGACCCAACACAGCAAAGATAAATAAATAAATTAATAAACTCCTACCCCCAACATCATCTTTAAAAAACAAACAAACAAAAAAACCCGATAGCTTGGGCAACTGAATCCAGGTTTTCCTGCATGATATTTTCTAGTCAGGAAGAGTCACTCCCAGAATGAGTGTTTTAGAGGATCTGGAGGACGACTTATGACATCTCCAGTGAGAACCTGATAGCTTTTTTATGCAGTTGATGGCGTTGGGTCATCTCCATACCACATGGCTGCACTCATCAATGCGTAGTCCCTCTAAAGCAGAACAGACTCCTGGAGAGTGCATTTTAGAGCACATCACTTGCTCTTTGTTCTTTTATTGCAGTTCGACTTCCCTCTTGCTAATAAGCTGCTCTTTTCTCTGGGAAGATTTATAATGTCAGGAATGCACATGTAAGGACAGTTTAATAAATAATAAAGTTCTAAAGGAAGGCTTATGTTAATTTATAATGCACCATTTGTCGACAATCTGAAAGACATTATTTCAAACAAAGGTAACTAGGGGGATGTTAATAGCCAGCAAATGTATTTATGCTAACTCTTATTCATTGCATTGTAGAAAAGATTTGTCATTATGTTAGTCATGTTCTTAATTGTACATAATTTTCATAATTTACTTTTTTTTTTTTTTTTTTTTGCGGTATGCAGTCCTCTCACTGTTGTGGCCTCTCCCGTTGCGGAGCACAGGCTCTGCACGCGCAGGCTCAGCGGCCATGGCTCATGGGCCCAGCCACTCTGCAGCATGCGGGATCTTCCCAGACTGGGGCACAAACCCGTGTCCCCTGCATCGGCAGGTGAACTCTCAACCACTGCGCCACCAGGGAAGCCCCATAATTTACTTTTTAAATCAAAATATCATAGTAGATGCTTTCATCAAACTTCCAGTTTTAGATTATTATATATACTAAAATATGCCAGACTTTGGGTTTTAGTAAAGAAAACAAATGGCTCAGATGTACTTCCAAATGTTAGTCTAGCATCATTTTATTTAGTAAGGCTGGCATGCTCCCAGATTCCAGATAAATAGAGAATTGGGCAATTATCCAGATAATCTGATCCAAAAAACATTTTTTTGCTTGAATTGTTTTTTTCTTGGGCAGAAATATCTAAGTTAATTGGCTTAGCCATTTCTTTTATATGCTTGTGCATATTCAGTCTGAAGCCTAGGGAACAAGCAAAATTCCACTAAGCTTCCTTGGGACATCACTGGACTTATTGCTGGTAGGTGGAGTTTATTGTACAGAAACAAGGAAATGAGAGGCAATAGCCACATTCCTTGGGAGCTTCTTCGGTTAATCTCTACATCTACATCCACCAATTTTTCTAGATGAGGCTATGAATGTTACAGGGTTTATGGAAGTGGCTCCAGTTCAGTAGATGGATCCAAGGTAAGGGGACAGATGGAGTGAAATTAGTTTAATTACAGGATTTTTCATCTATTCATAATTTTCAGTGCCCTGCAGCTTCCTGTAAGCCTAGTTCTTCAGTGCCTGGCTCTGGGTGATCCCATTCCTACAGAGATGCTTCAGTGGCCTCATGCATGCACAACTAAATTGTCCCCCTCTTCAGTCTCAGTGTCTCACACTCCAAATCCTCTAATTCATGTTACCTACCAGTCAAGTAAATTTCCAAAACCCTAGCTTTCATTTTAGTCTCCTAATCACAAACTTTCAGGGGCTCTCCATTTCTAAGAGGATAATATCCAAACTGCTCAGCTTGACATGCAGGGCCCTCTGAGGTCTGCCCACTCATCTCTTCAGATTTCCTTCTGGTGCCCCTACAGGAAGTCTTTATTGTAGTCACATGGAGTATCTCATCAGTCCCCTGCCTGCTGTGGGCCATTCTGGACCTCACCTTCACTTGCCTCCTCTGAATGCCTACATCTCTCTTCCCACTGATTCAGTTCCTTCTGCTCATTAAAGCCTAGCCCAATTCTGTTTCCTCCTTTGAGATCTTCCTGAACAGGATGGTCCATGAGGCCCCCTTTGCTGTGAGTTGGTACCAATCCTTCGCCACCTAATTGTGTCCCATGCAGGGGCAACTCTTGCCCTGACATCTTATTTGGACAATGAACTCCTTTCCTGCCGGTGACATCTTGTGTCAGCCCAACATGTGAAACCTTTTTGCATGCTTCATGGCATCATAGGCTCTGACTGAATGGCAGGATGAGAAATTATGAGCCCAGTTGTATTTTCTACTCTTTCAGCCACACCTTCTGCAGTGGAAGGTATCTTTCAGATAGACACAAGTGAAACTCTGAGAAGCCCAATGTATGAACAAGGCCTCTGACTCACAACTTCCCAGAATGGCTAAGAGCTGGCTCTGGGGTCTGAGTGCCTAGATTAAAACAATGGTTTTTACTGCTTATTGGCTACATGATACCTCTCCACCTCTGTGCCTTCATATAAAATGGGCACAATAATGGTACCCATACCAATGGTTGTTGAGGGGATTAAACATCATATAGGTAAGGAACTTAGTGCTTGGTACACAGTAAGTGCCCACTAAATATTTACTTTTAATTTATTATTAAACTGTCCAAAGAATTAGGTCCCAGTTTTCTCTTTCAGGGGGAGTGACAGTTGACAGTAAAAGCACAGGACCACTATTGAATGATGGACTTTGGAGATGGGTCTCCATCTCCTGGACTAACCTGGTAGTTCCAAGTATTCTCAGGGGGTGTCGCCTTGGGCCCATCTACTGGGATGACAAGCCCAACTCTACAGAGAGAGTTTTATTTTATTTTGGTGTACCTCCTCCTCAGCCCTTTGACATAACTGCAAGCCTTTCTCAATTCAGCAAGCTATTGCTATTGAATCTAGGATCAACACAGTAGTCTAGGATGGGTTAGAGCTATGAACAAAACAATGTGAAAACTGTACAGGTGAGACAATCAAGAAGTCCAAGACCTGGACTAGGAAACAACCAGAAGTATCCTAGACATTCCTGAGCTGCCTGGGGCAGAGCTGAGACATTTATACTAGAACCACAGTATAATCTTGCCTGTGTGCTGCATGTCTTTTACTGTATGGATTTGCATTTACGTCACCTCTTTACCACATTTATGTGGTTTCAAATATTTCACCTAATGGGCTGCTTTTCCTTCAGGCCTACATCTGCCACACCTTGAGGAAGTTCCCTTCCTCCCTGTGAGCCTGAATAGGCAAGACCCAGTGTTAGACCAGAAGACAGCCCATTTGGCTCCTGGACACACCTGGAAGAGCCCACAGGGCAATCTGCCAGCAGAGTGGTAAGTGGGAAAGTTACCTTGAATTCAGTCTCAATGTTGGCTAGTCTGGCTAGCTCATTGCTTAGCTCCAGCGCGGTGAGGACAGGGTCTTCGCTGGACAGGGACAAGTAGGCAGCACTTGCCAGTCCCTTGTAGGCATTCATGCGGGAGCGCGAGTGGCTGAAGGAGTCCTTCCGCTGCTTCTCGGTGCACTCATTGCACTTGCAGAAGTAGTCGTGGGGCCGCTCGATGCGCGCGCCCTTTAGAAGGAGGATATGCACGATCTCATACTCCTGGCAGTGGGCCGCCAGGATGATGGGCGTGATGTCGTGGGAGAAGCGCGTGCCGTCCTCGTCGTAGGCGTAGAAGTCGTCGTCCCGCAGCTCCTGCTCCAGCGGGCTGAGCGTCAGGCGCTGGCCCTGCGCGAAGGCCGGGTGGCTGAGGATGGCCTCCACGATGCGCACGTAGCCCTTGCTGATGGCCAGCAGCAGCGCGTCCCCCACCCGCGCCAGGTTCTCCTTCTTGAGCAGCAGCTCCGTGACCTCCAGGTGCTCGTTGCCCACTGCCAGCTGCAGTGCGTTCTGCCCCATGTAGTCCACGCAGTTGAAGTTGAGGGTCTTGGACTCCTCCAGCATTTTCCTGACCACCGGGATGTTGCCATACTCAGCCGAGTCCAGAAAGCGCTCCTCTTCGGGCGTCAGGCTAGTGCCCTTCTCGTTGAACATGTAGGCGGGACCGCGGATGGCCTGACGGCGGCCCTTTTCCCTCAGTGTCGTGTGCCGGCGCTGCATGTTTCTGAAGGTGCTGCTTCCCAACCTGTGGGGTGATAAGGCAAAGATGCTAGTTACTCTCCCAGGATCCTGCAGGTTCCCCAGGGGCAGAGCAAACAAAAATTGTTGAGATGAAAAAGAATATCGTGATTGGAATATTTTGAGAAGTTATGAAATCTTGCTAGAAATTATTGTCCTATCGCTGAGATTAAGACAAATTTCATAACCCAAACTATTCTTATACTAATGGAAGAATATTGGTTAAGTTACACAGCAGTCTATCCGCCTTGGGTGGAGGAGTGTCCGAAAAGCTGAAATGTGGGTTTAGGCCAAGCTAATGGTGGACGTGGAGAGTGTGAGGTCATGATGTGGCGGAAATAGGCCGAGGGCTGTATGTTTTATTTCCATTTGTGCAAAGTTGAGAATGTCACTTAACTTCTCTGTGCTTCAGTACAGTGCTTTTCTGTGCTTTTACCTGTACAATGTGGATAACTTTTGTGGGCCATAGGGTCCGTAGGAGGATTAAATGAGGTAACATGCATGTAGAAAGTACTCAGTCCACGTTAATTTTATTGTCCCTTCCTGCCTGTTGATGTGCCTAGTTCTTCAGGGGTTCTGCCACAGAAATGGCCACCATGGATACTGCTGCCTTTGCTTCCCACACTATGAGCTCCCACACTATGACAAAACTGCAGCAACATGCAGGCATGGCCACACACCTCTGTTTCAGTGCTATACTATAGCAGGAGTGTGCTTTCCTGCTTGTCGCCATGCAGACTGAGCACCTACTAAAGGGCAAGTATTGCACGGAGCAGGCCTAGACTCACTGCTGCTTACTGATGGCCGCTGAAGCAGCCTTCCTGAGGAAATTCAGCCACAGTTTCTTAGGATCAAACCTAGATTTTTATGTGGATAGAAAAACAGGTTAATTTATATGCTGGGTTCATTTCTTTCTTTTTTTTTAAATTTAATTTATTTTTTTTATACAGCAGGTTCTTATTAGTTATCAGTTTTATACATATTGGTGTGTATATGTCAATCCCAATCTCCCAGTTCATCCCACCACCACCATCCCCCCCTGTAACGCCCCACTTCCCCCTTGGTGTCCATACGTTTGTTCTCTACATCTGTGTCTCTATTTTTGCCCTGCAAACTGGTTCATCTGTACCATTTTTCTAGATTCCACATATATACTGTATGTTTTGGAAGCACATTTCAGGAAACAGTAATGGAGTTGGCCACGACCACCATGCTTGTTCGCAACAGGTCTTGCACTATTTGTCATTTAGTTTTGATCTAAAAAAACAGTGAAACTTTTGACATGTCCACCAGAAACAACACATTTAAATAACGTGGAAAAAAATGTCCATGAATGTCTTTTTTCTGTTTAATCATCTTACACACTTAGTTTATCTAACTGGCAATTTCGTAAACATATACTTTACTGTCAAGATTCAGGTTGAAACATAATTATCTTAAAAAGATTGTGAATGAAAATGTCATAATTGGACTTGCAAGGTGCGACGCCAGCCCTCCTCCTAGCCTTTCCTGCCTGTTTCTTTTTTTTTTTTCTTTTTAACATCTTTATTGGAGTATAATTGCTTTACAATGGTGTGTTACTTTCTGCTTTATAACAAAGTGAATCAGTTATACATATACATATGTTTCCATATCTCTTCCCTCTTGCGTCTCCCTCCCTCCCTCCCTCCCTATCCCACCCCTCTAGATGGTCACAAAGCACCAAGCTGATCTCCCTGTGCCATGCGGCTGCTTCCCACTAGCTATCTGTTTTACGTTTGGTAGTGTATATATGTCCATGCCACTCTCTCACTTTGTCCCAGCTTACCCTTCCCCCTCCCCATATCCTCAAGTCCATTCACTAGTAGGTCACTAGTAGGTCTTTATTCCTGTCTTATCCCTAGGTTCTTAGTGACCCTTTCTTTTTTTTTTCCCTTAGATTCCATATATATGTGTTAACGTACGGTATTTGTTTTTCTCTTTCTGACTTCACTCTGTATGACAGACTCTGGGTCCATCCACCTCACTACAAATAACTCAATTTCATTTCTTTCTTTTTTTTTTCCTTCAATGTATCTTTTTTTTAACATCTTTATTGGGGTATAATTGCTTTACAATGGTGTGTTAGTTTCTGCTTTATAACAAAGTGAATCAGTTATACATATACATATGTTCCCAAATCTCTTCCCTCTTGCGTCTCCCTCCCTCCCACTCTCCCTACCCACCCCTCCATGCTGTCACAAAGCACCGAGCTGATCTCCCTGTGCTATGCGGCTGCTTCCCACTAGCTATCTACCTTATATTTGGTAGTGTATATATGTCCATGACTCTCTCTCGCCCTGTCACAGCTCACCCTTCCCCCTCCCCATATCCTCAAGTCTGTTCTCCAGTAGGTCTGTGTCTTTATTCCTGTCTTACCCCTAGGTTCTTCATGACATTTTTTTTTCTTAAATTCCATATATATGTGTTAGCATACGGTAATTGTCTTTTTCTTTCTGACTTACTTCACTCTGTATGACAGACTCTAGGTCTATCTACCTCATTACAAATAGCTCAATTTCGTTTCTTTTTATGGCTGAGTAATATTCCATTGTATGTATGTGCCACATCTTCTTTATCCATTCGTCTGTTGATGGACACTTAGGTTGCTTCCATCTCCTGGCTATTATAAATAGAGCTGCAATGAACATTTTGGTACATGACTCTTTCTGAATTATAGTTTTCTCAGTGTGTATGCCCAGTAGTGGGATTGCTGGGTCGTATGGTAGTTCTATTTGTAGTTTTTTAAGGAACCTCCATACTGTTTTCCATAGTGGCTGTATCAATTTACATTCCCACCAGCAGTGCAAGAGTGTTCCCTTTTCTCCACACCCTCTCCAGCATTTACTGTTTCTAGATTTTTTTTTTTTTTTTTTTTTTTTTTTGCAGTACGTGGGCCTCTCACTGTGGTGGCCTCTCCCATTGCAGAGCACAAGCTCTGGACACGCAGGCTCAGCGGCCATGGCTCACGGGCCTAGCCACTCCGCCACATGTGGGATTGTCCCAGACCGGGTCACGAACACATGTCACCTGCATCGGCAGGTGGACTCTCAACCACTGCGACACCAGGGAAGCCCTGTTTCTAGATTTTTTGGTGATGGCCATTCTGACAGGTGTGGGATGATATCTCAATGCAGTTTTGATTTGCATTTCTCTAATGATTAATGATGTTGAGCATTCTTTCATGTATTAGTTGACAATGTGTATATCTTCTTTGGAGAAATGTCTATTTAGGTCTTCTGCCCATTTTTGGAATGGGTTTGTTATTGAGCTGCATGAGCTGCTTGTAAATTTTGGAGATTAATCCTTTGTCAGTTGCTTCATTTGGAAACCTTTTCTCCCATTCTGAGGGTTGTCTTTTCATCTGGTTTATGGTTTCCTTTGCTGGGCAAAAGCTTTTAAGTTTCATTAGGTCCCATTTGTTTATTTTTGTTTTTATTTCCATTTCTCTAGGAGGTGGGTCAAAAAGGATCTTGCTGTGATTTATTTCATAGAGTGTTCTGCCTATGTTTTCCTCTAAGAGATTGATAGTTTCTGGCCTTACATTTAGATCTTTAATCCATTTTGAGCTTATTTTTGTGTATGGTGTTAGGGAGTGTTCTAATCTTATACTTTTACATGTACATGTCCAGTTTTCCCAGGACCACTTATTGAAGAGGCTGTCTTTTCTCCACTGTATATTCTTGCCTCCTTTATCAAAGATAAGGTGACCATATGTGCGTGGGTTTATCACTGGGCATTCTGTCCTCTTCCATTGATCTATATTTCTGTTTTTGTGCCAGTACCATACTGTCTTGATTACTGTAGCTTTGTAGTATAGTCTGAAGTCAGGGAGCCTGATTCCTCCAGCTCCATTTTTCTTTCTCAAGATTGCTTTGGCTATTCCGGGTATTTTGTGTTTCCATACAAATTGTGAAATTTTTTGTTCTAGTTCTGTAAAAAAATGCCAGTGGTAGTTCGATAGGGATTGCATTGAATCTGTAGTTTCTTTGGGTAGTAGAGTCATTTTCACAATGTTGATTTTTCCAATCCAAGAACATGGTATATCTCTCCATCTATTTGTATCATCTATAATTTCTTTCATCAGTGTCTTGTAATTTTCTGCATGCAAGTCTTTTATCTCCTTAGGTACGTTTATTCCTAGATATGTTATTCTTTTTGTTGCAATGGTAAATGGGAGTGTTTTCTTAATTTCATTTTCAGATTTTTCAAATTAGTGTATAGGAATGCAAGAGATTTCTATACATTAATTTTGTATCCTGCTGCTTTACCAAATTCATTGATTAGCTCTGGTAGTTTTCTGGTAGCACCTTTGGGATTCTGTATGTACAGTATTATGTCAGCTGCAAACAGTGGCAGCTTTACTTCTTCTTTTCCGATTTGCATTCCTTTTATTTCTTTTTCTTCTCTGATTGCTGTGGCTAAAACTTTCAAAACTATGTTGAATAAGAGTGGTGAGAGTGGGCAACCTTCTCTTCTTCCTGATCGTAGTGGAAATGGTTTCAGTTTTTCACCATAGAGGACGATGTTGGCTGTGGGTTTGTCCTATATGGCCATTATTATGTTGAGGAAAGTTCCCTCTATGCCTACTTTCTGGAGGGTTTTTATCATAAATGGGTGTTGAATTTTGTCAAAAGCTTTCTCTGCATCTAATGAGATGATCATATGGTTTTTTTTTTTTTTTTGATCATATGGTTTTTCTCCTTCAACTTGTTAATATGGTGTATCATGTGGATTGATTTGTGTATACTGAAGAACCTTGCATTCCTGGAATAAACCCCACTTGATCATGGTATGTGATCCTTTTTAATGTGCTGTTGGATTCTGTTTGCTAGTATTTTGTTGAGGGTTTTTGCATCTATGTTCATCAGTGATATTGGCCAGTAGTTTTCTTTCTTTGTGACATCCTTGTCTGGTTTTGGTATCAGGGTGATGGTGGCCTCGTAGAATGAGTTTGGGAGTGTTCCTCCCTCTGCTATATTTTGGAAGAGTTTGAGAAGGATAGGTGTTAGCTCTTCTCTGAATGTTTGATAGAATTCGCCTGTGAAGCCATCTGGTTCTGCGCTTTTGTTTGTTGGAAAATTTTTAATCACAGTTTCAATTTCAGTGCTTGTGATTGGTCTGTTCATATTTTCTATTTCTTCCTGATTCAGTCTCGGCAGGTTGTGCATTTCTAAGAATTTGTCCATTTCTTCCAGGTTGTCAATTTTATTGGCATAGAGATGCTTGTAGTAATCTCTCATGATGTTTTGTATTTCTGCAGTGTCAGTTGTTACTTTTCCTTTTTCATTTCTAATTCTATTGATTTGAGTCTTCTCCCTTTTTTTCTTGATGAGTCTGGCTAATGGTTTATCAACTTTGTTTATCTTGTCAAAGAATCAGCTTTTACTTTTATTGATCTTTGCTATTGTTTCCTTCATTTCTTTTTCATTTATTTCTGATCTGATCTTTGTTTTGTTTTGTTTTGTTTTTTTGTGTTACGCGGGCCTCTCACTGTTGTGGCCTCTCCTGTTGCGGAGCGCAGGCTCCGGACACACAGGCTCAGCAGCCATGGCTCACGGGCCCAGCCGCTCTGCGGCATGTGGAATCTTCCCGGACAGGGGCATGAACCAGTGCCCCTTGCATCGGCAGGCGGACTCTCAACCGCTGCGCCACCAGGGAAGCCCTGATCTGATCTTTATGATTTGTTTCCTTCTGCTAACTTTGGGGTTTTTTTGTTCTTCTTTTTCTAATTGCTTTAGGTGCAAGGTTAGGTTGTTTATTCGAGATGTTTCCTGTTTCTTAAGGTAGGATTGTATTGCTATAAACTTCCCTCTTAGAACTGCTTTTGCTGCGTCCCATAGGTTTTGGGTCGTCCTGTCTGTATTGTCATTTGTTTCTAGGTATTTTCTGATTTCCTCTTTGATTTCTTCAGTGATCACTTTGTTATTAAGTAGTGTATTGTTTAGCCTCCATGTGTTTTTGGTTTTTTTGTTTTTTCTTGTTTTTTTTTGGCGGTACGCAGGCCTCTCACTGCTGTGTTCTCTCTTGTTGCGGAGCACAGGCTCCAGACGCACAGGCTCAGAGGCCATGGTCTCACGGGCCCAGCCGCTCCGCGGCATGTGGGATCTTCCCGGACCGGGGCATGAACCCATGTCCTCTGCATTGGCATGCAGACTCTCAACCACTGTGCCACCAGGGAAGCCATCTCTGTGTGTTTGTATTTTTCACAGATTGTTTCCTGTAATTGATATCTAGTCTCATAGAGTTGTGGTCAGAAAAGATACTTGTTACAATTTCAGTTTTCTTAAATTTACCAAGGCTTGATTTGTGACCCAAGATATGATCTATCCTGGAGAATGTTCCATGAGCACTTGAGAAAAATGTGTATTCTGTTGTTTTTGGATGGATGTCCTATAAATATCAATTAAGTCCATCTGGTTTAATGTATCATTTAAAGCTTGTGTTTCCTTATTTATTTTCATTTTGGATGATCTGTCCATTGGTGAAAGTGGGGTGTTAAAGTCCCCTACTATGAATGTGTTGCTGTCGATTTCCCCTTTTATGGCTGTTAGTATTTGCCTTATGTATTGAGGTGCTCCTGTGTTGGGTGCAAAAATATTTATAATTGTTATATCTTCTTCTTGGATCAATCTCTTGATCATTATGTAGTGTCCTTCTTTGTCTCTTGTAATAGTCTTTATTTTAAAGTCTATTTTGTCTGATATGGGAATTGCTGCTCCACTTTCCTTTTGATTTCCATTTGCATGAAATATCTTTTTCCATCCCCTCACTTTCATTGTGTATGTGTCCCTAGGTCTGAAGTGGGTCTCTTGTAGACAGCATGTATATGGGTCTTGTTTTTGTATCCATTCAGTCAGTCTGTGTCTTTTGGTGGGAGCATTTAATCCATTTATATTTAAGGTAATTATCGATATGTATGTTCCTATTCCCATTGTCTTAATTGTTTTGGGTTTGTTATTGTAGGTCTTCTCCTTCTCTTGTGTTTCTTGCCTAGAGAAGTTCCTTTAGCATTTGTTGTAAAGCTGGTTTGGTGGTGCTGAACTCTCTCAGCTTTTGCTTGTCTGTAAAGGTGTTAATTTCTCCATCAAATCTGAATGAGTTCCTTGCTGGGTAGAGTAATCTTGGTTGTAGGTTTTTCTCCTTCATCACTTTAAATATGTCCTGCCACTCCCTTCTGGCTTGCAGAGTTCTACTGAAAGATCAGCTGTTAACCTTATGGGGATTCCCTTGTGTGTTATTTGTTGTTTTTCCCTTGCTGCTTTTAATATGTTTTTTTTGTATTTAATTTTTGACAGTTTGATTAATATGTGTCTTGGCGTGTTTCTCCTTGGATTTATCCTGTATGGGACTCTCTGTGCTTCCTGGAATTGATTAACTATTTCCTTTCCCATATTAGGGAAGTTTTCAACTATAATCTCTTCAAGTATTTTCTCAGTCCCTTTCTTTTCCTCTTCTTCTTCTGGAACCCCTATAATTCGAATGTTGGTGCGTTTAATGTTGTCCCAGAGGTCTCTGAGACTGTCCTCAGTTCTTTTCATTCGTTTTTCTTTATTCTGCTCTGCAGTCGTTATTTCCACTGTTTTATCTTCCAGGTCACTTATCAGTTCTTCTGCCTCAGTTATTCTGCTACTGATCCCTTTTAGAGTATTTTTAATTTCCTTTATTGTGTTGTTCATTGTTGCTTGTTTCCTCTTTAGTTCTTCTAGGTCCTTGTTAAATGTTTCTTGCATTTTCTCTATGCTATTTCCAAGATTTTGGATCATCTTTACTATCATTACTCTGAATACTTTTTCAGGTAGACTCCCTATTTCCTCTTCATTTGTTAGGTCTGGTGGGGTTTTACCTTGCTTTTTCATCTGCTGTGTGTTCTTCTGTCTTCTCGTTTTGCTTATCTTACTGTGTTTGGGGTCTGCTTTTTGCAGGCTGCTGGTTCATAGTTCCCATATTTTTTGGTGTCTGCCCCCAGTGGCTAAAGTTGGTTCAGTGGGTTGTGTAGGCTTCCTGGTGGAGGGGACTAGTGCCTGTGTTCTGGTGGATGAGGCTGGATCTTGTCTTTCTGGTGGGCAGGTCCACGTCTGGTGGTGTGTTTTGGGGTGTCTGTGGCCTTATTATGATTTTAGGCAGCCTCTCTTCTAATGGGTGGGGTTGTGTTCCTGTCTTGCTAGTTGTTTGGTATAGGGTGTCCAGCACTGTTGCTTGCTGGTCGTGGAGTGAAGCTGGGTGTTGGTCTTGAGATGGAGATCTCTGGGAGATTTTTGCCATTTGATATACGTGGAGTTGGGAGGTCTCTTGTGGACCAGTGTCCTGAAGTTGGCTATCCCACCTCAGAGGCACAGCACTGACTCCTGGCTGCAGCACCAAATGCCTCTCATCCACACGGCTCACAATAAAAGGGAGAAAAAGTAGAAAGAAAGAAAGAGGATAAAATAAAGTAAGATAAAATAAAATATAGTTATTAAAATAAAAAATACACAATAATTACTAAGAAAAAAAAATATTTTTAAGTAAAAAAACAAACAAGAAGAAAAAAAAACTGGACGGACAGAACCCTAGGACAAATGGTGAAAGCAAAGCTATACAGACAAAATCTCACACAGAAGCATACACATACACACTCACAAATAGAGGAAAAGGGGAAAAAATAATGTATCGTTGTTCCCAAAGTCCACCTCCTCAATTTGGGATGATTCGTTGTCTATTCAGGTATTCCGCAGATGCAGGGTGCATCAAGTTGACTGTTGAGATTTAATCCACTGCTCCTGGGGCTGCTGGGAGAGATTTCCCTTTCTCTTCTTTGTTCCCACAGCTCCGGGGGTTCAGCTTTGGATTTGGCCCTGGCTCTGCATGTAGGTCGCCTGTGGGTGTCTGTTCTTTGCTCAGACAGGATGGGGTTAAAGGAGCAGTTGCTTCAGGGACTCTGGCTCACTCAGGCTGGGGGGGACGGAGGGGCACGGATTGAGGGGGGAGCCTGCGGCGGCAGAGGTCAGCGTGACGTTGCACCAGCCTGAGGCGCTCCGTGTGTTCTCCCGGGGAAGTTTTCCCTGGATCACAGAACCCTGACAGTGGTGGGCTGCACAGGCTCCCGGGAGGGGAGGTGTGGATAGTGACCTGTGCTCGCACACAGACTTCTTGGTGGCTCCAGCAGCAGCCATGGCGTCTCATGCCCGTCTTTGGGGTCCGCGCTGTTAGCCGCGGCTCGCGCCCGTCTCTGGAGCTTCTTTAAGCGGCGCTCTGAATCCCCTCTCCTTGCGCACCAGGAAACAAAGAGGGAAGAAAAAGTCTCTTGCCTCTTCGGCAGGTCCAGATCTTTTCCCGGACTCTCTTTCGGCTAGCCGTGGCGCACTAACCCTTCAGGCTGTGTTCACGCCGCCAACCCCAGTCCTCTCCCTGAGATCCGACCTCTGACCTCTGAAGCCCGAGCCTCAGCTCCCAGCCCCCGCCCGCCCCGTCGGGGGAGCAGACAAGCCTCTCGGGCTGGTGAGTGCTGGTCGGCACCGGTCCTCTGTGCGGGAATCTCTCCGCTTTGCCCTGTGCACCCCTGTTGCTGTGCTCTCCTCTGTGGCTCCGAAGCTTCCCCACTCTGCCACCAGCAGTCTCCACCCGCGAAGGGGCTTCCAAGTGTGTGGAAACCTTTCCTCCTTCACAGCTCCCTCCCACTGGTGCAGGTCCTGTCCCTATTCTTTTGTCTCTGTTTATTCTTTTTTCTTTTGCCCTACCCAGGTACGTGGGGGGAGTTTCTTGCCTTTTGGGAGGTCTGAGGTCTTCTGCCAGCATTCAGTAGGTGTTCTGTAGGAGTTGTTCCACATGTAGGTGTATTTCTGATGTATCTGTGGGGAGGAAGGTGATCTCCGTGTCTTACTCTTCCGCCATCTTCCCCCTCTTCCTGCCTGTTTCTTACATCAAAGGAGTTACATCTGTCCCACAAAATAAAAATTAAAGTAGCCTTGGCTTACCAGCAATTACACTTTCACTTTTCTCACCCAGCTAATTAAAACTAAGTAGCTAATATGGCTGTTGGTGCAAACTTATTCATAATGGATGTGAACAAAAGGGCCAGTAGGTTTCATTCCTACTCAGCCCATCACAGAGCAGACGGACTAGCTACAGGGAGATGGGTTCTGCAACCTGTGGCCCTGGATCCCTTCTTCCCAGAGTCCCCACCTCACATGCACTGAGGGAAACATGGCTCCCCTGCCCAGTGGGCACCCTCTGTACTGAGAGGGAGCCTTCTGCCCGCAGCAGTGACCACGGCCCGAGCCGACCTGCTGCAGCGCCTGCACACTCAGTAGTGAGCACGGGGCAGGCGAGGGCACAACTGCGACCTGATGGCATCTTTCCTTCCTTCCCTCTGCTGCTCACTATGGTGCGTCTTGACCATTGGCACTATTGCCATTGGCGGGAGGTAGGAAGAAACGTGCAGTGCATCTTGCTCTTAGCAAAGCAAGGGATCACTCTAGATATGGCTATGGAGTCAGGTTTGCAAACGGCAAGGTAGTTAAAAAAAAATCAGTCCCACAAAGTGCATATTTATCTGAAGTCGAATCCCTTGCATATCCAGTGTAAATTTATTTTTTGACAGCATCCAATAAATCCCAGTAAAGTCGCTAAATTAAGGTTCTTTAACATGGCAAGTGGTGTCAGAGCTCTTTAAGCAATGCTGATATGCCCTTGATTTTATGCCATGGTGGTCTGCAGCAAGCTGTATTTGCAAAGCAGCATTAGCAAACAGAAGCAGTTGCACCATACCTGAGTAACCTCTAAATTATCAGTAATTCTATTTAATGAAATGTCCCTCAGAGTCCCTTTGTTACCTTCCAGTGACACTGTAAGGAACCTGCCCATCTTGCTAAGCAGATTTCTCAGCAGCCTCAGTCTCCTGCTCTGAGAGCTTCTCTTCGGACAGAACTGACATCCATGGCGACACCGAGTGGGTGATGCTCTGCTTGGCCAGGTTGTGGTGGTTGATGACGGTGTAAAATTTCTCCCGGACGTTGGAGTCTTGCTCCGCATGGTAGCTCTCCAAGCCTCCTGGGATGCACTGGGTGTTCTTGAGGGTGAAGCCATCAGGAAAGGCACGGTCATAGTTGTACACCTTGTAGACGACCAGGAAGATGACACAGGTGAGAAAGACCAGGGCAAAGAAAACCAGCACAGACACCTTGAACCTCTTGGTAACACCCTCAGTGATGCTGACAGTGAACTTGGCTATCTTGGGAGGACGTGCTTTGCCTTTATTTCGGTCAGGTTCATTTTCAGTCTTAGTTTTCACGACCACCTTATCCAGGGGCGGGAACTGCAGCTGATTGACATCAAGGGGCGTCATCAGGGGGGTGGTGTCGAAGCCATCCTCCAGCAGCGGCTGCTTGGTGCCCTTCTCCGTGAAATTGTTTCCCACCTTCACCATGGTTCCGGGAGACCCGAGGCTGCCACCCCACGCCCGGCTCCGGCAGGTCTGGGCTCCGACCGTGCTCTGAGCCTCCGTGTTGCCCGCTCCCGCTCACAGCAATCTCAGACGAAGATCTTGAGACAAGTGGGGCTGAGAGACAGGCTTTCAAGTTGAAAGGTCTAGAGTTGGAATCCTGGCTCCACCTTTTGCCAGCCTTGTGACTCTGGACAAGTTACTGAACCTTTTAGTTTGTCAGGCTTTTAAAATGGCAGACTGGAGATAATAATAGCTGTCGTGTAATTTGAGCTTGAGCTGGATATCCCATCTCTAGCTCACTTGGACTCCTTGAGCAGGTTCCCAGTTCAAGATGCTTTAACTGTAAAATAGAGAGTCTGGACCAGGTCCCTAAGTCTCTACAAACTTGAACCTCTCAAACTTTTTTATTCTCCAGTTGGCCCTACCCACATTTTCTAGCCTCTTTTTCTAGTCTACCCACACTCATATTATTCAAATAATATTAAAATGGCATACATTTCAATAAGAAAGTATCTGTTCTAAAGAGTAAGCACTTGGGGGTTGGTTTTGAACTATTTTCCATCTTCCCAGTTGTCTTTTTGTTATTGGTCATGTCTCCATGCATCGAGTACTTCACTGAAGTCATTTGTAAAAGATTAACAAAAGTAATCACAGAAGAAGGCTTTTAAAATATACCTAGTATTTTGAGATTAAAAAAAAAGTATTGTCATTCAGTCTTGTGATTTTTAAAAATTTGGGCTCTATTTAGTTTTCTGCTCATTTTACCTTCTGACGTGCTCAAACCCTTCTGGTGTTAGCTCCTTTTGGGGCCCCAATCTGGTAAAAAGCAGAGACTTGGAGGTCAGACTTTGTACTCTGATCCTGCTTAGGCCTGAGTCACACTTCTTGGGAGAAGCTGCTAAACTATTCAGTGGAGCAGCTTCTTCATCTGCAAGAAAGTAAAAGGAATAATGGTGGGCAACTCCTTCAAAAGGCAACTGTGGGGGCTTCCCTGGTGGTGCAGTGGTTGAGAGTCCGCCTGCCGATGCAGGGGACACGGGTTCTTGCCCCGGTCCAGGAAGATCCCACATGCCGCGGAGCAGCTGGGCCTGTGAGTCATGGCTGCTGAGCCTGCGCGTCCGGAGCCTGTGCTCTGCAATGGGAGAGGCCACAACAGTGAGAGGCCCGCGTACCACAAAAAAAAAAAAAAAAAAGCAACTGTGGGTGATAAATCCTGATAGAGTGCTCCTCTCTTCTTTAGGAAGAGCTTCTGAACTGCCATCCAGTTTTCTAAATTGTACGTTGATAAAAAATTGCTAGGGAGGATTCCCAGAATTCAAGTTTATGAGCCCCTCCTGAGCCCATTTCTCTCAACAATGCCATCATTCCAGGGAGGGAGGGTGCTCGTTGATGCCAATGCAGACCGTAGATTGAGATTCCAAAAGAGATCTTTACAGGAGAGGGAAAGACTCACAAATTGGGCACAGTGTTTATTATTATAAGCTCTTTTAGAAGGAGGAGGTAACTGAGTTGAAAGCTAAGCAGTCACCTCTTTTGTGTCCCCAAAGGGCCTTGTTTTAGAAGAGGATGTGAACTCAGTTTCAAGGTCTGTTATCTGGGGACACACACTCAGGTGGGAATTAAGCCCACAAAAGACTAAAACTCTTCTGTCCTGTGATGATGCTTCTCCCTTCTCAGGAGCACCTCGGACTTGCCATCACAGCTCAACCTGAGAAAAGACTCAAGAGCACCTGAGCAGTGTTTCAGAGACGTAACAGTAACTGTCCTAGCAGGAGCCGGAGCTTGAGCTTCATTCCACATCACTTTTCCACTGGAGGTCTGCTCAGGAGGGAGAATAGGTCAGGTGCCAAGGTCAAAAGTACACAACTATTACACAGCAGTGAGCCGTGGAGCGATTAATTCAAAGGAAATATAATAACTACTGAACCAAGTCAGAGCAGAGAAAAATTTCTCAAGGAGCACATAAGTACCCAATCTAAATTCAGAGTCCATATGGATGTCATAGACGCTGTAGCCTACAAACTTAAAGGATGTTAAAGCATCGTTTGTTAATTCCCTTCATTAAATAAACAAACAAACATAAAAAACAAGGTGTTAACGTTCTCATTTTGAGGTGGAGGAACTGAGGTAGATGAAGCAAAATGACTAAACCTCAGGGCAGATAATTTCTGTGCAAGAAATTATATCATCATATATATATATCATATATGATATAAATTATATCATCATCATATAAATCTTGATGTTTCTGTAATAATCATGTTTTATCAAAGAAAAAAAAATGTGTGTGGCTAGTATTTGTCAGAAGTTAAAATGTCTTTATTACTTCCCATACGTTTTCCTGAATGACCTTGAAAGCAGACACTCAGATATAGCAAGAAATAAACAAGCCTTTCTTTCCCATCCTTAAATACCTCAGCTTTGACTTACATTTGGATGCTCACAGAATTGTCAGTTCAGCTCCTTTCCTTACAGAATCTGGTGTTGATGAAACATTATGGGCCTTCAAATCATGTATGCATACAAGAGTATATTGGGACATTCCTACTCCATGGGATTACTCTTAACATAAGGGGTTTCACAGCAAACCCTGGAGCTACGTGAATTGATTCAGATATTGACGGAGGCCTTTTAACCTCACTGGGAGTCTTATTAGCTCCGATTTCTATTCTAATGATACTTTCAAAACATTTGTTTTATTTTTTCAGCTTTGTTAAGGTGTAATTGACAAAATTATAAAATATTTAAAGTCCACATTGTGGTGATTTGATATATATTTATATGTTTTGGTTAGAACATTTAAGTCCTCTCTTAGCAGATTTCAATTATATAATACAGTGTTATCAACTATAGTTACCATGTTTTACATTAGATCTTCAGACCTTATTCATCTTATAGCTGAAAGTTTGTACCCTTTTACCAACCTCTCCCTATTTCCCCCATTTAAACATTTACATACCTATGAAAATATTTAGCCACTGTATCCTTGCCATTTAATCTTGACACAACAGATAATCAGGCTTTAGCCATACTTTTCATATGGGTTGGAAAGACTCCACAAAAGATGATATGTCAGAAAGATAGTCATTTGGTCCACAGTAGCTGGAGGACAAAGCTCACACTCATGAATCAGATGTGTTGCTCTGTTGGACTCTGGGGATCCTGTCAGTTTTACTGCCAATAATGAGCAAAATGATTCTCCCTAAAATGCAGTTAGCATTTAATTGCCCCTTCTTTAATTTTTTTCTTAAAAATGAACTTTGAATGCACATGCCTTTTTATTTGCATATATTATTGAGATAAGTGATCAAACTCATCAAACACCTCAATTAAGATACTGTGTATGTTTTCCATTTTCCATAAATGCATACATTGACATTTGATGTCACTGAGAAGGGTTTCAGTGGAAACAAAACCATATTTGAGAGGAGGACTGATTATTAAACTCCCTCTTGATCCCTTGGTTGCTATTTTTATCAAGCTGCTCTTACAGATGCATCAGCCAGTCTGAAGGAAGCCAGATGTCAGTGATCCATAAAAAGTACGAATTCTACACCCTAAGTCCCGCTGCAAAAGAGCATGACCACAGCGCCTTTTGGAGACAGGGACTGTGGTTAATTACTGATGAAGCAAAGGCCACACTTAATCACAATGTCTTTTTAGCGATATTTGTTGTAGTTTTTATAAAATTGCTACATGCACCATAGGTCTTTGTAGAAATTATCCAAGCCTGAAACGAATTTAGTCTGTAACATTCCACAACTTAGAACCAGATAAAATCCAGGAGTCAGGTCAGCCATCCAGGAAAACCTAGTTCTGGTCTGTACATCCTCTTTCAAGTGTACATATTGTGAGTTTTAGTTCAGAGCAACAGTGATGAAATAGTCAAGTGATTTCGAGTTTTCTCCTAAACCTCAGTTCCCTTGCCAGTAGAAAGGAAGTGTTAAAATCCACCCTCCATGGGCCTCAAGACTACAGTCAAGATGAAATAATGTGTATCAAATGCCCTGGATACTGTAAAGCCTTATACAAATGTCCATGACAATAATGATGAACACCTTACATATCAGTACATTTAAGTAAATGATTATAAATTGGCTTACATTTTACTCTACACTGATATATAAAGCTTAGCTATTTTTCTAAATAATAGCTAGAGGTAACATATATTACACATTTGCCATGTGCCAGATACTGTGCTAACTGCTTTATATGAATTGTTTTAAATTCACACAAATTGTATGATAAGCTTGGCTATTGTCCTTAATGACTAATCCTAATGATTAACACTTACTACACATTAACCACATTGCAGGTACCATGCTGAGTACTTTACATGCATTATCACTTTAAATCCTCATAAACTATATGATATATTTGCTATTGTCATTCCCATTTAACAGGTGATAAAGTGAAGCTCAGGTAAATTAACCACTTTTGCCTATACAACTTGTGAGGCTGAATAATTTGTGAGTGGTAGACCTACTGTTAGGAGTCTAATCTGTCTGATTTCAAAGCCTGTGCTTTTAGCTGGTATGCCACTGCCATCCATCTTCCTCATGCATTTTTTCTAAATTTCCTTAGACTGTAAATTTTCCCTCTAGAGTGCAGGATCCTTGAGGGCAGGGGAATTACTTGTTTATATGGTATATGTACCTGGCACCCGATGCTTGGCATATGGTGCATGGTCAAATAACTTAATTCTTAAATACTTGAATTTGGGTGGGTTATTAAAGAAGGCCAATAAAACAGAGGTATTAATGTTTACTAGCGTCCTCTTTCTTACAAATACAGGAGCCATGTAATCCTATAAATACTGTTTCCTATTTGTAACTGACAACTTTTAAAATAAGGTATGAGTTGCAAAGGAAAAATTAGTTTCCAATTAGCTTCACTATAAATAATGGCCCATAAGTTGCTGGGTGAGACTGCTCATATCAGAGGGTGTATTAAGTCTTGTGGGTGACTTGGGCAGATGACTGAAGCAGGCGTTCCCACTGCTTCAGAATACTCCTAAATGTTTTTTAATGTATTTCTAAAGGCATCCAACTTATTTCTAAAGTATCATCTTCCTTATTTTGTCAAAGCTGAGGTGAGATAGTACGTATAAATTACAGTTTAGTAAGTGCTCTAGTAATAATTGAATAATATTAACTATTTTAGTTTAATACATTTATAATAACTGTGGATTCAAAGCATTCAAGTTCCCACCTAAGCTAGTGAAAATAATTTGCTTGTGCAACACATATATTTTGAGTAAAAAAGATATTCACTTATTTACTCCATGAATATACGTGAGTTCATATTCCTTGCCAGTCAGGTCCTACAGGAAAGAAGCAAAGTATCCTTCTGCTACTCATTACAATACATGATATTGAGACATACTTTCCAAACACTTCTGCTAATCTGGGATTTTTTTTTTGCCATTGCATCTTGGATTGAAAAACATTATCCAGTGTTCCTGAATGTTAATAAATGATTTTATCATCCATTTATCTTTCACCAAATACCATCATTTAGAGAAGAGGTTATTCTCAGTATTTTCAAACTACCCTATGTATTAGCCGTGCAAGTATAACTAGTGCTTTGTGTGTGCTTCTTTTATTTCACTTTTCTTTTTAAATCCTCGGTGGTCTATTTGGAACTAGGGAGTTGTGAAACTGAATATCTATATCTCATTGTGTATAGCTCCAGGTAGAGCTGAAACAGTAAGTTCTAATAGTTACATATTTTTTTTCCTCCGAAGATTTGTCTTGGAATACAATAGATATGTGTAACCTTTTGATTGTTTATTGACCTCTGTGACAAGAGTCTGAAATAAACATCTAGTACCAAAAAAGTAAGAGAGGCTCTTAAATCATGAAATGCAATACTGAGAAAAGTAACATGCTGAACATTTATCTGGGGGTGGGGGGCAGTGTTGATTGCTTTTCCTAAGCAAGAGATCCTCTCATCCAGGCTACCACATGCATGTGTAATTAGCCTCAATGAGGCTTCACATAGTTTTGAATTTTTTCTGGGTTAATTACTGCCTAAAGGAGTTAGCTCAAGTGTTTTTAGAAATAATTGTTTTGAACTTATAATTGTGACATAGAACCTTAGTAAATTGTTAAATATTGAACCAATGTCATTGTTTAAAAGATCTTAGAGAGTGAGTTTGAATCATATCCATAATGAATATTCTGGATTTAATGTGAATTCATTCATAAATCTGATGTGTGCCCAGTGCTTCAGAAATAGGACCCACCAGCAGGTGGCATTCTGAGGCAAAAATTCACTGAGTGCCACCAGACAGGGTCATTCATTATTGCCTCTTTCAAATCTACCCTAAATCCATTAAGCCTTTAAGTCGCAATTAATGGCAGTAGCATCCTGGTTATGTCTACCCAATTATACTTAAGTGAATTTACAACTTCAAAGTTAAAGAGGGAGGTTCTGTGTTCCAGAGTTTCAAAGCTTGTGTCAAAGCCCTGACAAATTACATCTCTTTTAATAAAAGCATATTTGTTATGCTGAAATGGTTGTCTAAAGGACATGCTTTCAACAACGAAAAGGAACGAAAGGTAATAGTCTCCTTCCCACCTGTAGTTCTTTAGTGGTGGCAACTTATTAGGATATAGCTTTTTCCTCCTCATACCCCTGTATTTATATTAAGATAAATACAGCCACAAAAAAATCAAAAAGCTCTCAGTAGTGAAGTAGGAGGAGAAGAGACAACATGCATACTCTCTTATAGGAATAAAACTACACTCTAGCACAAAACGGCTGGGCTACCAGCATGAGTTGCCTATTTCTAAAAGGCTTTGTAAACTTAGACTTTCAATGAAAAAGTAAACAAAAAAAAATTCTCTACCAACCCAGCAAATAAGAGACTTTAGATCCAGATTTACATCTAAAAATCTAAGCAATGCACAAGAGGGAGAGGGCTAATAAAAGTTTAATTCCATATTTCAGCGAGAAAACAAGCTGTACTGGAAAAATCATTATGAAAGAATCATCATAGCTGCTTACATTGAGGGTGAAATACGCAGGCTTGTCCTTCTCTAGATGACCGGAATCCGGTGTTGAGTCGTGGGAATCTGGCTCCCCATGGGTGGTAGCCGAATAGATGCCACTCTCCGTGGTGCTGAAGTATGAAGCTGGTCGAGTGAGTGGAGTTGAGAGGATGTGAAAGCGCACTCCAGTGTCCTTTGTGTTGTAATAGTAAAAACTCGCCTTCCGTGGCAGACCCGCTTTACTGTTCTTTTCCTAATCTGGGGGAGATTTCCCAGGGAACATGACGGAGAGGGATCCGTGTGTGAGACTGGCACGCGGTGTGGTGATGAGTTCTTATAGTCCCCACCCCCTCTCCAGTAGCTTTGAAAGGGAGGTAGCAACTCTGCCTTCCTACCACAGCTCCTAAGGATTTCTGCCGGCCCCCACTCAAGCCCCAGAACGGCACATAACACACACACACGCACACACGCACGCATGCACACACACACACACACACACACACACACACACACACACACACACCTCAATTATATAAGGTAGCAGGTTCTGGCTCCCGAAGCAGAATATTCATCTGTTAAATGAAAAATGAGGAATGAACTGGTTTTCTACCTGTTGTATCTGTGTGTGTTTATAGAGGGAAGGAGTTGAGAAGAAAACTAAAACCAGAGGAACCTTAAGAATAACAGAAGTGGTTTACTTTAATAAGCTTTAAGGTCTCACCCCACTTTGTCTTCTGTGAGTGATACATTTTCTAAATGTAACCTTTTGTTTCTTGATCTTTTAGCCATTGTCTAGGGTCAGGAAGAGGTCAGTGATGTAGAGCAAGTCTGATACTAGTAAAAAGACTTTAAAAGGGTTAGCTTTCATTTGTAACTTTCCACTTTTTGAAAGGAAATTCCTAATGCAAAAACCCATTTCCCCACATTCCACCCTCTCACCAGTTGCTTTGTTAACAAATGATCTATGATTTTTAAACACCAAGGTATTTTGATGGCCTCAATGGAGAGAAACCTCCTTAATTGAAATATTACCTGTGTGAGAGAAACCAGGATTGCTCCCAGGATCTATCTGGGTCACTGAACAATGAATCAGAAGGCTTACTGTTTGAAACCAACTCATGGTTAACAACCGACAGTCTGTATACTTAGGATTAAACAGTTGGCTTCAATATATTTTGCACAAATGTCATTCTAGGTTTATATGCAAATCAGATTACATTGGTTCATTAACACGCTACCAGCATTTTCTCTGCATATAACATGGTATGTGGGAAAAGACCCCGGAATTTTGATTCACTTATTAACTGTGTCACCTTGAGCATAATAACCTTACTGAATCTCAGTCTTCTTGTATGTAAATGGTGGGTGAAAATGGGTAACAATGCTTTTTTCCAAATGCATGCATTTAAGAGATGCATAATAAGTTTGACTGTTCTTCCTCCCCTCCTTGTTCAAGAGAAGTTAATTATCTAGTTAAAACTCTAAAAAGCTTGACAACAAACTAATTTGATTCCTGTAAGCCTCTACACAAGCTCTCCAATGTTAATGATTGTGGTTTATTGGATAAAAAACTATTTTAAAAAGAAATTTCCTTAACATGAAGACTTTTTCTTTAAAAATTTTGCAGTCTTGAGGGCAAGGGAATGTTATTTTTAATTAGAATCAGCAATAAATACATTTAACTTATTTTGAATAAAATGTTAATAAATTAAGAGCTATTTAGTATTGCATTTTTTTGTAGAAAAAAAATGTGAAGCCAACAAAAGTGTCTTACACAATCCCAGAGTTAGAAGATTAGCTATGACACTGATAATACTCCTTTGATTGGGATCCTCTTTATCATGATCAGTGAAGCAATCCAGAATAAGATACTCTTTTTTTTTTTTTTTTTTTTTTTTTTTTTGCGGTACGCGGGCCTCTCACTGTTGTGGCCTCTCCCGTTGCGGAACACAGGCTCCAGACGCGCAGGCTCAGCGGCCATAGCTCACGGGGCCCAGCCGCTCCGCGGCATGTGGGATCTTCCCAGGCCGGGGCACGAACCCGTGCCCCCTGCATCGGCAGGCGGACTCTCAACCACTGCGCCACCACGGAAGCCCAGAATAAGATACTCTTAATTATAAAATACTTTATGAAGACTACTAGGTTGTGGCTTTTAGTTGATAATGATGGAGATGAATTCTTATTATATTTGTTTTGAATACATAACCAAGATAAATTGTGACATGAACTATGTACTTGTTTCCACTTATGATGAGCTCATAAAAAACCCCGCACATTTAAAAAAATGTGCTAATGACAGTACAACAGTCATATATATGGAGGAAATGAGCTAACTATTTTATAGATATATAATTGAAGATAGGTCAGAATCAGCTCTTCAGAAATGATGGGATAAGATGATGTTTTATGAAGAATCTAACTTGCAGTGTACACATTATTAGAGAGCTTTATCACTTCTGGAGGATATTATACACAACATTTGGTTCAATGGGTAAATACTTGTAATCTGAAAAAAGTTATGTACATATCAAAATATTTTCAGTATGTAAAATGCAGAAGTAATTAGGTTCTTACTATCAACAGTGAAAGTTCAGAAGATGATAGATGTCTAAGGTTCCTGTGTAAGGTCTCGAGCTTTGTTATTTCCTAGGCTCATAGCAGAGTACATAGCACTTCTTGTCAAACTTCTTGTGTTTTAATTCCAAATATTCCATTCCCCAATGTGTCCCTTAGTTTTATCACCTATAAAATGAAGGTAATAACAGTCCCTCACTTGTAGAGTTACAATGAAGATAAAATGAGAGAACTCACATAAAATGCTTATAGCAATGCCTGGCACAAAGTCAGAGCTCAGCATGTGTCAGCTTCCATTCTTTTTTTAAAACAAAAAATTTTTTGAGTTACAATTAACATACAATATTAGAGTAGTTTCATCTGTACAACATAGTGATTCGATATTTTTATATAAATGCTCACCACAGTAAGTCTGGTGACCATTCATTGCCATACAATGTTGATGACTGTTCTTGACTATTTTCCCTATGCTGTACATCCCTGTGACTTATTTTTTAATAACTCTTAGTTCTCTTCATCTATTTCACCCATTCCTCTATCCCATCCTCTCTGACAACCACCAGTTCTCTGCATCTATGAGTCTGTTTCTGTTTTGTTTGTTTATTTTGTTTTTTAGATTCCACATAAGTGAAATCATATGGTATTTCTCTTTCTCTTTCTGAATTATTTCAACTACATAATACACTGTAGGTTTCTCCATGTTGTTGCAAATGGCAAGTTTTCATTCTTTTTTATGACTGAGTAATATTCAATTGTGTGTGTGTGCGTGTGTGTGTATATGCACACCACATCTTCTTTATCCATTCATTTATCGATGGGCACTTAGATTACTTCCATATCTTAGATATTGTATACAGTGCTGCAGTGAACATAGGGGTACATATATCTTTTCAAAGTAGTGTTTTTCTTTGCTTTGGATAAATACCCGGAAATGGACTCACTGCACCATATGGTAGTTTATTTTTAGGAAACTCTGTTTTTTATAGGAAACTCTGTACTGTTTTCCATAGTGGCTGCACCAGTTTACATTCTGACCAACAGTGTATGACATCCTCACTAAAACTTGCTGTTTCTTGTCTTTTTGATAATAGCCATTCTAGCAGGTATGAGGTGGTTTTGATTTGCATTTCTCTGGTGATAAGTGATGTTGAGCACCTTATCATATGCCTGTTGTCTATTTGTATGTCTCCTTTGGAAAAATGTCTATTCAGGTTCTCTGCCCATTTTTTAATCAGGTTGTTTACTTTTATGATAGTTGAGTTTTATGAGTTCTTTATATATTTTGGAATTTAGCCCCTTAGCAGATATGTAATTTTCAAATATCTTTCTCGGTTCAGTAGGTTGCCTTTTCATTTTGTTGGTGGTTTCTTTCGCTGTGTAAATGCTTTTTAGTTTGATGGTCTTCTATTTGTTTATTTTTACTTTTGTTGCCCTTGTCTGAGGAGACATATCCAAAAAATATTGCTAGGACTGATGTCAAAGAGGTTACTGCCTATGTTTTGTTCTAGTAGTTTTATGGCTTCAGGTCTTATTTTTAAGCTTTTAATCCATTTTGAGTTCACTTTTGTATATGGTGTAAGAAAGTGGGCCAGTTTCATTCATTTGGAAGTTGCTGTCCAGTTTTCCACCACCATTTATTGAAGATACTGTCTTTTCCCCATTGTATATTCTTGACTCCATTGTTGTAGATTAATTGACCATATGAGCATGGGTTTATTTCTGGGGTCTTTATTCCATTGATCTTTGTTTTTGTGAGTACCATACTGTTTTGGTTACTGTAGGTTTGTAGTATAATTTCAAGTCTGGCGACATGATACTTCCACCCTTGTTCTTCTTTCTGAAGATTGCTTTGGCTATTTGGGGTCTCTTGTGGTTCCATACACATTTTAGGATTATTCGTTCTAGTTCTGTAAAAAATGCCATTGGTGTTTTGATAGAGATTGTATTGTATTTGTAGATTGCTTTGGGTCATATGGGCATTTTAATGATATTGATTCTTCCAATCCATGAATATGGCATATTTTTCAATTTAATTGTGTCATCTTCAATTTCCTTCCTTAGTGTCTTATAGTTTTCAGAGTAAAGGTCTTTAACCTCCTTGGCTGAATTTCTTCCTAGGTATTTTATTCTTTCTGATGCAGTTGTAAATGGGATTGTTTTCTTCATTTCTCTTTCTAATATTTCATTATTAGTATATAGAAATGCAACAGACTTCTGTGTATTAATTTTGTATCCTACAACTTTACTGAATTCATTTATTAGTTCTAATAGTTTTTTGGTGGAGTCTTTGGAGTTTTCTATGTACAGTTCGCGTTATCTGCAAATGACAGTTTTACTTCTTCCTTTCCAATTTGGATGCCTATTTCTTTCTCTTTTTTTTTTGCCTAACTGCTGTGGCTAGGACTTCCAATAATTTGTTGAATAAAAGTAGTGATAGTGGACATCCTTGTCTTGTTCCTGATCTTGGGGAAAAAGCTTTCAGCTTTTCACCATTGAGTATGATGTTAGCTATGGGTTTGCCATTTATTGCCTTTATTATGTTAAGGTATTTCCCTCTATACCCACATTGTTGAGAGTCTTTATCAAACAGAAATGTTGAATTTTGTCAAGTGCTTTTTCTGCATCTATTGAGATGCTCATATGATTTTTATCCTTTGTTAATGTGGTATGTTACACTGATTGATTTATGGGTGTTAAACCATCCTTGTAACCCTGGAATGAATTCCACTTGATCATGGTTTATGATTATTTTAATGTACTGTTGAGTTTGGTTTGCTAATACTTTTTTGACAATTTTTGCATTTATTTTCATCAGGGATATTGGCCTGTAATTTTCTTTTTTTATTGTGTCTTTGTCTGGTTTTGTTATCAGGGTAATGCTGGCCTTGGAGGTCTTCCTCCCTCTTCAGTTGTTTTTGGGAATAATTTGAGGGGAGGTATAAACTCCTCTATAAACGTTTGGTATATTCACCCGTGAAGCCATCTGGACCTGGATTTTTTGGGAGTTTTTGATTACTGATTTCATTTTGTTGATAGTAATTCATCTATTCAAATTTCTATTTCTTCATGATTCAGTCTTAGAAAATTATATATTTCTAGGAATTTATATATTTCTTCTAGTTTGTATAATTTGTTGGCATATAATTGTTCATAGTATTCTCTTGTGATTTTTTTTGTATTTTTGTGGTGTCAGTTGTAATTCCTCTTTCATTTCTGATATCATTTATTTAGGCTCTCTCTTAATTCTCGATAAGCCTGGCTAATGGTTTGTCAATTTTGTTTATCTTTTTAAAGAATCAACTTTTACTTTCATTGATCTTTGCTATTGGTTTTTAGTCTCTATGTCATTTATTTCTGCTCTGATCTTTATTATTTCTTTCTTTCTACTAGTTTTTATGTTTGCTTGTTCTTTTTCTAGTTTCTTTAAATGTACAGTTAGGTTTATTTGAGTTTTTTCTTATTTCTTGAGGTAGACCTTTAGTACTGTGAACTTCCCTCCTAGAACTGCTTTTCCTGCATCCCATAGATTTTGGAAAGTTGTGTTTTCATTTTCATTTGTCTCAAGGTATTTTTTGATTTCCTCTTTGATTTCTTCCTTGATCCATTGATTGTTTAATAGCATGTTGTTTAGTCTCCACATGTCTGTGTTTTTTCCAGTTTTCTTCTTATATTTGATTTCTAGTTTCATACTGCTGTGGTCAGAAAATATGCTTCATGTGATCTCAGTCTTCTTAAATTTATCAAGACTCATTTTGTGGCTTAACATGTGAAAAATCCTGGTGAAACTTCCATGTGCAATTGAAAAAAATGTATACCCTGCTGCTTTAGGATGGAATGTTCTATATATATATGTGTTAAGTCCATCTGATCTAATGTGTCGTTTAAAGCGAATGTTTCCTTGTTGATTTTCTGTCTGAATGATCTGTTCAATGATGTAAGAGGGGTATTAAAGTTCCCTACAATTATTGTATTGCTTTCTCTTTCTCCCTGTATTTCTGTTAATATTTGCTTTATATTTTTAGATGTTTCTCCTCTGGGCTCATAAATGTTTACAAATGTTATATCCTCTTGTTGGATTGATCTCTTTATCATTATATAATGCCCTTCTTTGTCTTTTGTTACAGTCTTTGTTTTAGAGTCTGTTTTGTCTGATATGAGTATTGCTAGCTTTCTTTTCTTTTCCATTTTTATAGAGCATCTTTTTCATTCCTTCACTTTTAGTCTGTGTTTTTAGAGCTGAGGTGTCTCTTGTAGGTAGCATAAAGATGGGTCTTATTTTTTTTTGTTCCTTCAGCTACTCTCTGTCTTTCGATTGGAGGAGTTAGTCCATTTACATTTATAGTTAATATTGACAGGTATCTACTTATTGCCATTTTGTTAACTGTTTTCTGGTTGTCTTTGTCATTCTTCTTTGTTCCTGTCTTCTTGGTTTCCTCCTTTGTTGTCTGATGGATTCCTTTAATGTTGTGTTTGGATGCCTTTCTCTTTATTTTTTCTGTACCCATTATAGGTTTTTGGCTTGGTTCATACGTACAGACCTGTAAAGGTAGCTATCTATTTTAAGCTGGTAGTCACTTGTTTGAAGGCATTCTAAAAGCACTACATTTTTACTCCCTTCCCTTTGTTGTTTTTTTTTTTTTTTTTTTTTTTGTGGTACGTGGGCCTCTCACTGTCGTGGCCTCTCCTGTTGCAGAGCACAGGCTCTGGACACGCAGGCTAAGCAGCCATGGCTCACGGGCCCAGCCGCTCCATGGCATGTGGGATCTTCCTGGACCAGGGCATGAACCTGTGTCCCCTGCATCAGCAGGCGGACTCTCAACCACTGCGCCACCAGGGAAGCCCCTTCCCTTTGTTTTTGATGTAATATTGTATACCTTTTTATTTTGTCAATCCTTTACTTATTGTAGTTAGAGTTGATTGTTCTATTTTTGCCTTTTTACCTTCAATCTAGCTTTTTAAGTGGTGGATCCACTGCCTTTACTATATATTTGCCTTTACCAGCGAGATTTTTTTCTTATATATATTCTGATTCCTAGCCGTGGCCTTTTCCGCTCCAAGAAGACCCTTTAACATTTCTTGTAATGCTGGTTTAGTGGTGATAAACTCCTTTAGTTTTTGCTTGTCTGGGAAACTCCTTATCTCTCCTTCAATTCTGAATGATAATCTTACTGGATAGAGATTTTTAGGGGCCGGGGCCAGGGGCAGTTGCTGGGGAGTACTGCACCTAAGGCCACCTTGATGGGATGGATGGAGCTGGAGTGGGCACAGGCTGGGGGGAGTCGCAGGGGCACTCAAACAGTGGTGCTTACTGGTGCCTCTGGCCCTGGAGAGGGTTTTAGAAGTTCCCTGCCTGTTGGCAGAAGCTCTGGGGTTAGTGAATGGATTACCTTCCAGGAAGTCTAGGTGCCTTTTAAACCCCTATTTTTTTTTCCTGTGTTCCAGGGTGAGTGATTCTGCGCTCAGGCCCCTCAGCAATATTCCTCCCTACTGCAGGTTGTCTCCTTTAGGGATGGGGTTCCTTTGGATACCATGCCTCCACCTTTCCTACCCATTTCTATGTGGTTCTTCTGTGTGCAGTAGCTGTTCAGTCAGCCCTCAGTTCTTCTTCAGGAAGAATTGCTCTATATGTGGGTGTAGGTTTGGTGTGTCTGTGGGAGGAGGTGAACTCAGGGTCTTCCTACAACTCCATCTTGGACCCCTCCTGTCAGCTTTCATTGTTGCTTAACAGCTCAGTCTATAACTGAGCAGTGAATGTACTATTGATCTGTGGTTGTCAGACTTTGTGTGCTCCAGCCAGTTAAAAATATAAAAATACAAATGTCTGGTGCTCCTTCCCCAGAGAATTTGCATTTTCCCCCAAGATCCTCTGGTGATCCTGATGCAGGTGATTCATAACTCATACTTTGAGGAAACACTGCTCTTGTCTGTTGGAAGACTAAGCTGTTTCAGAAACCACAGCCATGAATATGAAAGTCTATTTCAAATGACTGAATTCTTTGAGACACACATTGTCTCTTTTTTCCCCCTTTCAGAATGTTCCTTAATAGTGCATGCTACTTTGTTTGGTTGTTGGACAGACCTGGCTATTTATCATTGATAGGAACAGCAATATACTGTTATATAATATAAGCATACTTCTTATACTTTCGATTTAAGAAAGTGATGCAGATCAGGCTCATAGAAAAAAAATCCTGGTTGAAATTGCCAGAAGTCACTATGTTAAGCTCATATTCAAAAAGAACAGGGGATCTCTTTCTTGTTTTGGTTCATGGCAGTATCACTACAAAACTTCTGCAGAGTGAGCACAAGATGTAGTCAAAATCCTATGCTCTAGGCTGCTCTCAAGCCATGAAAATTGTGTCTTTATTTGCAAGCAGGTGGGAAGTGACTAGAAATGGCACAATATCTCAAAGTGATGATGAGAATAATGCTGCTCTAATCCTATTCATTTATGCATTTTATGGCAAATTACTGACCTTCCAGTTTGAGCTGTAACTTTTGGATTTCAATGGTTGTACCTTTACAGGATTTATATCAGCAATAATCGACCAGTAGCCTATGAAAGTTTTCTTTAAAAACCAAACAGAAACTAGTATGAAATGATTATTAACACACGGGAATACTCTTTTAAGGAAGGACTTGCGTGGAGATAGCAGTCAGCTGATAGAGTCCAGCTGTCAGTTCCTTCAGGGTCTGCCTCAGCTGCAAAGAGCCATCTTATTTGAGGCCACATATTTTCTTCAGCAGCCTTTATCTGGTGACTGAGCGAGTTGGGAGTGTACAGGCCATTTTAGGGACACTCTGCTGAGCAATACTTATTCCATAGCTCACTGGTATATTGGCCAAATTATCATAGTTTGATTTCTCCCTCTGCCAGTCATTCTTCCTCTCTCTTCCTTTCATAAATGTTGATCTCTAATAAGTATCTTTTACCTCAAACTCTGTCTCAGTGCCCAGAGAATACAGCCTGCACTAATTGGTACCAACTGTAGTTTAAGAAAGTAGATGATAAAATGGATTTTGAAGCTGTATCACCACTATCCAGATGGCAGTGTGGACCCCATCGTGGGTCACTTGTGAAGCACATACAACTCCTGGAACAAGGTAATGGTCCTAAACTTCACCTGTGCTTAATTGGGAGGTTGTACTGGTAGAAGAGAATATATTAACAGGTGTGATGTGTAATGTATTTGAAACTTACAGGAGAAATAATAATGACAAGGACAGTGGTATTGGATGGCTGTTAATAAATGCCACTGATGCCCAAGAAAAAGTTGATGAGTGGATGAGGGTGTATAATAGGCAATTGAAATCCAGGTGTAAAAGCCAGAGGACCTCTTGGTTGCATACCAAAGAAGCTCTTATCGACTCTAGTGGGAGGGTAGAGAAAGTCAAGGTCTGAGCCTAGCAGTTAATACTTAGAGGACTGAGTTTCAGAGATGATTAAATGCCCAACCAAATTAGGTCTGTCATGCTGAGGTTAGCACCTTGGTTGGGAAAATCCAGGACTCTGATGGGATAAAGATGTCTGCATAGATTTCTCTGAAGATTGTGACTTCTCATACACCTCTGAACCCTCTGAGACTGCAGACATGGCCCACTCATCCCTGTTAAGAGCAAGTACCCACCATCTCACACTGGAAGGCATATATAGGCCTCACCCCTGAGGGTACCATATGCCTGCCTCAGGACTCACACCACCTTCCCTGGTGCCCACAAGGCCTATAACTAGGGTTAAGTTATACACAGGATCTGAGTTGACATTAATTCTAGAGACCCATAATATAGCAGAGGATGTTCTGAGATAGATAAAGCAGGAAAGGGATGATGCTTCAAAGGAGGTACAAGAACTAGCCAACATATACTGGAAGGGGTCAGGGGAGTACGTGTGGGACTGCATTCTGAGGGTGCTTGATCAAGAGGGCCTGAAATAAAAATTGGATAGTAAAGAGTTTATTGACTCTTGAATTACAGGATTTAACATTCTGGCAAGGATCCCAGGAGATGTCATGAAGTTACTACTAGGCTGGTCCCTGGAAACATGAAAAAAGCAATGGCTCACAATACACAAAGTTGAAATGACAGAATTTCCATGTCAGAGGTTGGAGGAAGGGAATAAAAAGCTTGTAGATGTGGGGATGCCGTAACTATTGTTTGGATAGAAAGCCCGTGATATGATTATGTTCATGGGATCTAGAGGACACATCTTTTACTAAGGGCATAAGGAATGCATTTGTTAGAAAGGCACCAGTATCACTAAAATTTTCAGTGTGGTTCTTTTCTGTAGACCAAGGCTGGTAGTAGGGTAGTTGTTATAGAACTTGGCTCGCCGATAGCAGTGGGCTTAATAGAACCCTGAAACAATGGAGTCAGGTGTACTTAAACATCCCAAGCCAGGCTGTTGCAATATTGTAATGACCAGCAAGACTGGAGGGTCAGTCCAGAGTATAACCTATAGAGTTATAGAAATTGTTAATAGAAAACAGTACCTGTAAGGACAAAATAGATGGGTAGCTGACTAAGATACTATTCAGTTTGTGCCTGTAGAACAATCAAGAAGGGATAACTGGTGGGCTGAGTGTGTTACTTTAATAAAACGTCATGATACTAAATGTATATTACTTAGTGAAAGGAGCCAGACTGAGAAGGCTACATACTATATGATTCTAGCCATATGATGTTCTTTAAAAGACGAAGCTATATAGACAGTAAAAGGATCGGTGATTTGCAGGGGTTAGCAGGGAGGGAGGGATGAATAGCCAAAGCACAGACGATTTTTAGGGCAGTAAAACTATTCGTCATGATACTGTAATGGTGGATACTTGTCATTACACAATTGTCAAAATGCATAGAATATATGACACCAAGAGTGAACCCTAACGTAAGCCGTAGACTTTGGGTGATAATGATGTGCCAGTGTAGGTTCATCAGTGGTAACAAATATACCACTCTGGTGGGGCATGGTGATGGTTGGGGAGGCAGTACATGTGTGGGGGGGGCAGGGCATATATGGGAACACGGTACTTTCTTCTCAGTTTTGCTGTGAACCTAAAACTGCTTTAGAAAATATAATTTTTTAAAAAACAAGGTCAAGGGCTTCCCTGGTGGCGCAGGGGTTGAGAGTCCGCCTGCCGATTCAGGGGACGCAGGTTCGTGCCCCGGTCCAGGAGGATCCCACGTGCTGCGGAGTGGCTGGGCCTGTGGGCCATGGCCACTGAGCCTGTGCGTCCGGAGCCTGTGCTCTGCGACGGGAGAGACCACAGCGGTGAGAGGTCCGCGTACCGCAAAAAAAAGAAAGAAAAAACAAGGTCAAAATTCCTTACCCAGTTTCTGGATCTGATCCAATTTTCAGGCCTGGAACCCACTGATTAGAGGTGGGAAAGAACACCTAGGATCTTTACATGGTAATGATTCCTCTAGTCCTTCCCGAAAGGGTCCTATGGTCATTTACCTGAACCGCTTTGCACTAGGGAAAAGAGAAATGGGAATGAATGCCCAGGCATTTTGAGATCTGCTGGATGCAGTGTCTGAGTTGACATTAACACCCAGGGACCCAAAGCCTCATCATGGCCCCCTTGTTAGAGAGGTAGTATATAATGACCAGGCGATAAATGGAGTACTGACCAACACTGAGCTTACAGGAGATCCACCGGGTCCATGAACCCACCTGATGGCCATTTCCCTGGTCCCAGGATATTAAGTGAGTTTGGCATACTTGGCAGATGTAACCTCCACATTAGGCTGTAGTCATGTGGGATAAGAACTGTCACAGCAGGGAAAATCAAGTGGAAGGCTCTTGAAGCTATCCCCCATACCTCTTACACAGATAGTAAAGTAAAAAGCAATAGGGCATCCTGGAGAAGAAAAGTAGTGCGGATTAATAGCACTCCTTAGGATTTAAAAAACAGAGGTGTTAGCCCTCAAGGTACCTCCATTTAATTGATCAGTCTAGCACCTGAAGAAGCCCATGGTCCCAGGGTGACAACTGTAGGCTACTGCGAGTTCAAGCAAATAGTAGTCCCAATCACAGCCTCTGTACTAGATGTGGTATCTTTATTGGGGTAGATTAATAGGCCTCAGATATGTTGTCATTGTTTTGGAAAATACATTATTTTCTATCCCAAATCATGAAAGAGGATTAGATATTCACATTGAAGAGACAACAGTGTATATTTATAGTTTTGCTTGAGGACTTATATTAACTTTACTGCTCTCTGTCATAACGTAGAACAAAGTAATCTGGACTCCCTAAGCATACTGCAGAACATCATATTGATTTATTGGATTGGAGATATTATGTTTACTGGGCCAGATGAGCCACAGGTGGTCAGTGTGTTGGAGGTCCTGGTAAGACACATGTATTCCAGAAGGCAGAAGATGAAAACTGTGAAGATTTATGGGTTTCCATGTATATAACATATTTAGGGGTCCCAGAATCAGGAGCATGCTGGTACATTCCTTCTCAAGTAAAAACAAATTACTGTGTCTTGCGGTCTTCTATCCAAAGAAAGAAGCACATTGATGGGTAGGCCACTTTGGATTCTGGAGGCAGCAAGTTCCACATCTGAGGATTCTGCTATAACGTATTTTTTTTTTAACATCTTTATTGGAGTATAATTGCTTTACAATGGTGTGTTAGTTTCTGCTTTATAACAAAGTGAATCAGTTATACATATACATATGTTCCCATATCTCTTCCCTCTTGCGTCTGCCTCCCTCCCTCCCTCCCACTCTCCCTATCCCACCCCTCTAGGTGGTCACAAAGCACCGAGCTGATCTCCCTGTGCCATGCGGCTGCTTCCCACTAGCTATCTATTTTACGTTTGGTAGAGTATATATGTCCATGCCACTCTCTCACTTTGTCCCAGCTTACCCTTCCCCCTCCCCATATCCTCAAGTCCATTCTCTAGTAGGTCTGTGTCTTTATTCCTATCTTGCCCCTAGGTTCTTCATGACCTTTTTTTTTTTTTTCTTAGATTCCATATATATGTGTTAGCGTATGGTATTTGTTTTTCTCTTTCTGACTTACTTCACTCTGTATGACAGACTCTAGGTCCATCCACCTCACTACAAATAACTCAATTTCATTTCCTTTTATGGCTGAGTAATATTCCATTGTATATATGTGCCACATCTTCTTTATCCATTCATCTGTTGATGGACACTTAGGTTGCTTCGATCTCCTGGCTATTGTAAATAGAGCTGCAATGAACATTTTGGTACATGACTCTTTTTGAATTATAGTTTTCTCAGGGTATATGCGCAGTAGTGGGATTGTGGGATCATATGGTAGTTCTACTTTTAGTTTTTTAAGGAACCTCCATACTGTTCTCCATAATGGCTGTATCAATTTACATTCCCATCAACAGTGTTCCCTTTTCTCCACACCCTCTCCAACATTTATTGTTTCTAGATTTTTTGATGATGGCCATTCTGACCGGTGTGAGATTATATCTCATTGTAGTTTTGATTTGCATTTCTCTAATGATTAATGAAGTTGAGCATTCTTTCATGTGTTTGTTGGCAATCTGTATATCTTCTTTGGAGAAATGTCTATTTAGGTCTCCTGCCCATTTTTGGATTGGGTTGTTTGTTTTTTTGATATTGAGCTGCATGAGCTGCTTGTAAATTTTGGAGATTAATCCTTTGTCAGTTGCTTCATTTGCAAATATTTTCTCCCATTCTGAGGGTTGTCTTTTGGTCTTGTTTATGGTTTCCTTTGCTGGGCAGAAGCTTTTAAGTTTCATTAGGTCCCATTTGTTTATTTTTGTTTTTATTTCCCTTTCTCTAGGAGGTGGGTCAAAAAGGATCTTGCTGTGATTTATGTCATAGAGTGTTCTGCATATGTTTTCCTCTAAGAGTTTGATAGTGTCTGGCCTTACATTTAGGTCTTTAATCCATTTGGAGTTTATTTTTGTGTATGGTGTTAGGGAGTGTTCTAATTTCATACTTTTACATGTACCTGTCCAGTTTTCCCAGGACCACTTATTGAAGAGGCTGTCTTTTCTCCACTGTATATTCTTGCCTCCTTTATCAAAGATAAGGTGACCATATGTGCATAGGTTTATCACTGGGCTTTCTATCCTCTTCCATTATCTATATTTCTGTTTTTGTGCCAATACAATACTGTCTTGATTACTGTAGCTTTGTAGTATAGTCTGAAGTCAGGGAGCCTGATTCCTCCAGCTCCATTTTTCTTTCTCAAGATGGCTTTGGCTATTCGGGGTCTTTTGTGTTTCCATACAAATTGTGAAATTTTTTGTTCTAGTTCTGTGAAAAATGCCAGTGGTAGTTTGACAGGGATTGCATTGAATCTGTAGATTGCTTTGGGTAGTAGAGTCATTTTCACAATGTTGATTCTTTCAATCCAAGAACATGGTATATCTCTCCATCTATTTGTATCATCTTTAATTTCTTTCATCAGTTTCTTATAATTTTCTTCATACAGGTCTTTTGTCTCCTTAGGTAGGTTTATTCCTAGATATTTTATTCTTTTTGTTGCAGTGGTAAATAGGAGTGTTTTCTTAATTTCACTTTCAGATTTTCATCATTAGTGTATAGGAATGCCAGAGATTTCTGTGCATTAATTTGGTATCCTGATACTTTACCAAATTCATTGATTAGCTCTAGTAGTTTTCTGGTAGCATCTTTAGGATTCTCTATGTATAGTATCATGTCATCTGCAAACAGTGACAGCTTTACTTCTTCTTTTCCGACTTGGATTCCTTTTATTTCTTTTTCTTCTCTGATTGCTGTGGCTAAAACTTCCAAAACTATGTTGAATAAGAGTGGTGAGTGTGGGCAACCTTGTCTTGTTCCTGATCTTCGTGGAAATGCTTTCAGTTTTTCACCACTGAGGACGATGTTGGCTGTGGGTTTGTCATATATGGCCTTTATTATATTGAGGAAAATTCCCTCTATGCCTACTTTGTGCAGGGTTTTCTTAATCATAAATGGGTGTTGAATTTTGTCAAAAGCTTTCTCTGCATCTATTGAGATGATCATATGGTTTTTCTCCTTCAGTTTAATATGGTGTATCGCATTGATTGATTTGCGTATATTGAAGAATCCTTGCATTCCTGGAATAAACCCCACTTGATCATGGTGTATGATCCTTTTAATGTGCTGTTGGATTCTGTTTGCTAGAATTTTGTTGAGGATTTTTGCATCTATGTTCATCAGTGATATTGGCCAGTAGTTTTCTTTCTTTGTGATATATTTTTCTGGTTTTGATATCAGGGTGATGGTGGCCTCGTAGAATAAATTTGGGAGTGTTCCTCCCTCTGCTGTATTTTGGAAGAGTTTGAGAAGGATAGGTATTAGCTCTTCTCTAAATGTTTGATAGAATTCGCCTGTGAAGTCATTTGGTCCTGGACTTTTGTTTGTTGGAAGATTTTTAATCACAGTTTCAATTTCAGTGCTTTTGATTGGTCTGTTCTTATTTTCTATTTTTTCCTGGTTCAGTTTCACAGGTTGTGCATTTCTAAGAATTTGTCCATTTCTTCCAGGTTGTCCAGTTTATTGGCATAGAGTTGCTTATAGGGTCATATTGTGTATATGGTGGGATTGGAAGGGAGTCCTCCTTCCAGAAAACCAGACAATTAATTCCAAAAAGTACTGCCTCCAATTCGATCACCTGAAAGCAGCACACAATGAAGAGCGTCCAGAATTAGTCAATAGAAAACACATAATCTTCCATCAGGATTACGCAAGACTGCATGTTTCTTTGATGACCAGGCAAATACTGTTATAGCTTGGCTGGGAAGTTATGATTCATCCACCATATTCACCAGACATTGCACCTTCAGATTTCCATATATTTAGGTCTTTACCAAATTCTCCTAATGGAGAAAATTTCAATTCCCTGGAAGACTGTAAAAGGCACCTGGCATAGTTCTCTGCTCAAAAAGATAAAAAGTTTTGGGAAGATGGAATTATGAAGTTGCCTGAAAAATGTCAGAAGGTAATGGAACAAAAGGATGAATACATCATTCAGTAAAGTTCTTGGTGAAAATGAAGAATGTGTCTTTTATTTTTACTTAAAAACCAAAGGTACTGTTTTGCTAACCCAGTATATCCCAGCATCCATGAAACATTTCCAGCTTTGAGTGCATCCCAGAGCAGGAAAAGTCTCCAGCAGGACCAGGTTGTAGTGCAAGTAGCCCCACTCTTGGGCCACACACTCTGGCAGACCAAATATGATTAGGGGTTATCATTGATGGGAAAATATGTCATATATAGTTTGTGTTAGGCCCCAGTGAGAGAATCATAATGTAAACCTTTCGGGTTCTGGAGCATGGCCTTGCCATTTGCAGCGGAAAATTTTATACCATTTGAAAAACAACTTCTGGCATGCTACTGGGTCCTGGCAGTGATGGGTCATTTGGATCCATTAGTTTGGATCATGGCCAAACTAATTGACTTTATGTCCAGAACTGTCCATCATGAACTGGGTCCTATCAGATCCACAAATCATAAGGTCAGATGGGCCCAGGAACAATTCATTGAAAAATGAAAGTGGTATATCTAGGACTGAGTAATATCAGGACCAGAAGACACATGCAAAATGCATGAGCGTGAGCAGTAGCTCAGATCCCCATGGCATCCCCCAGTGTGGCACAAGTGATCCTTCCTCAGCTTATACCAATGGCTATATGGAGAATTTAATACACCAGTTGGAAGAAGAGGAGAAGACCTGAATTCAGTATACAGATGAGTTGGCTTCATATATGGGTACAAGTCAAAAATGGTAGCTACACCAGAATCTCATTCAAAGATGGCCTTGAAAGATAAGGGAAGTCCTCTCAGTGCACAGAGGATTGGTGGACCTGGTTACCCCTTTTGCGTAGAAAGAGAACTAACCTGAGATTAAATGTATGCATACTCATGGACAGTACGGAGTGGCTTGGCCAGCTGATCAGGGGCCTGGAAGGAGAAAGAATGCAAGATTGATGACAAGAAAGTCTGGGTTAGAGGGGTATGAATGGACGTATGAGAGCGAGTATGAGTTGTGAAGATCATCATACCACATGTTGATATCCACCAGGTAGTATTTACCATGGCAACGATACTAAACAACAAGTAAACAAAATGACCTGTCCAGCAGATAGCAGCCAGCCTCTGTCATCAGCCATCTCAGTGCTGACACAATGGACATATATATCATGGTAACAAAGGATATGCAAGGCCTCAACAGCCTGGACCCCCATTTACCAAGGCTTGTCTAGCTATGGCTACTGCTTAATATCCAGTGTGCGAGCAACAGAGAATAATATTAAAATGACACCATTAGTCAAGAAGACCAATGATCCTGTAGCTGGCAGGTAGACTATGTTGAACTCATTTTATTCTGAAAGGATTCACTGTTTATTTTCACGTCTCACAGGAATGGACATGTATTTTGGGTATGAGTTTGCCTTTCCTGTCTGTATGGTCTCACCCAGCACTACTGTCCAAGGGCTTATAGAGGGTTTGATTCATTGGCATGGGATCCTGTGTAACATAGCCTCAGACCAAAGGACCCCCCTTTTTAGCAAAGGAGGTTCATGAATGGGTCTGACCGTGAGATTCACTGGCCATCTCACATTCTACTCCACTCATAAACTGCTAGCCTGATAGATCATTGGAAGCTCAGAGGCAATGCTCTACAGGAGTGAGATGCCATCTTTTAGAATGCTTTGAATTAATGACCTTTATATGGCGTTGTGTCCAGTAGGAAGAATACATGAACACAGGAATCAAGGGGTGGAAACAGTAATGACCCTATTTACTATCTCTCTCAGTGACCTACTGAGGGTCATTGTGTTTCTTTTCCCCACAATTCTGGGTTCCGCTGGGTTAGAGCTCCTGCTTCCCAAAGGGAGCACACTTTCTCAAGGGCACACAGAAAGAACCCCATTGAATTATAAGCTTTAGTTTTCACCTGGGCACTTTGACTTCCTTCTGTTTAGGGACCAAAAGCAAGAAGAGGAGTCCCGGTCTTGGTGGGGTAATTGACTGATCATTTGGAGGAGATAGGGCTGGTATTACACAAAGGAGGAAGGGAGGAGTATGGGTGGAACTGAACTGGTACACTTGGGCCTATATTAGTACTCCCTTGCCTAGTGTGGCTGCAAGTGAGCTGGTACAGTGACCCCAGCCAAAGGGCATGGTAACCGTAGGTTCAGGTCTTTATGGCTGAAGGTCTGAAGCACATTAATAGGTAAGCAGAGGTGGTGGTTGATGGTTAATAGAATCTAAAAAGGATAGTGGAAGGAGAAAATAATGAGTATCTCTTGGGACTCTGAGACCCACTTCTACTTCAGGCACTGTAGTTATCGCATTAATATCTCTCTTCTAAGCTTCTTTTAGGAGGAGGGGCACCCCAGACCCCTGGAGAAGCTTCTCGTCCATCCTGTGTGCAGTAGGGGATTGGAGTAGAAAAAGGTGGGGGATGGCAGCTGCCCCAAGGAAGGACTTCCTGCCAGCTGAGAGTGTTAGAATCATCAGTCTCCACATTTCAGCTCCATCAGAGTCTCCCTCAGCTCTAGAGGCCCACCTTGCCTGAGCTCCCGTCCTTGTGGGGGGCGGAGGGGACCTATTTCTGGTGACTGACTTGGGGGGAGTATACCAGCCATTATGGGTTGGCACAGGACTGTACTCACTTCACCACTTCACAGAGCCCTGCTAGGCTGGCAAAGGTTTGATCAGGCCTGCATTTTCCGTCTGCCCAGTGCTACTTCCTCCTTCATCTCATCACAAGTATTTATTACAAAGAAACATCTTGGACCCCAAACGCTATCTCTGATTCTGTTTCTAGAGAACCTGCAACAGATGATTTACAGGGATAAATAAATCACAAATCAAAATTAGACACAGTCGAAAAAGAATAGGACGTAATAAGGATAGGACATAAACTGCTTGATTTAAGCTAACATGCAGATATCTCTCTGAGTCCTATTCACAGGCTATAGACAGGCTCCAGGTCTTCTAGAAGCCAGAGTGAAATAAAAAGCCAAGTAGCTGGGGGAAACCATGCGATCAGATGAAGGGCAACAATTCCTCATCCTAAGAGTAGAAATTTTTTTTTTTCTTGAGAAAGGACACTGTGTAATGAAATGAACAACCTTAACAATTACAGTTGTGCTGCATGGTTAACTAGGTGGTGCATCCCCATTTGTTACATTTATCTTAAATGGAATTACAATCAATCACATTATCCTAAGCAGGTTTATGGTTTGTCACTCACGCTCCTCAGGCTCTGGATCAGTGGGCATGTATTAGTCACTGGGACCAATTATCCAAGGGTGTTTGATTAAGATGGTTTTATTGGAGATGGAGTGTGCAGAACCACGATGACTAGTGGTGCCTCATGCACTATTATTTATTTCATCCTCCTATGCACCAGAATGTTTTTGCTTGAGCTGACTTATTTACCCTTTTGATTCTCCTTCCCCCAAATGGTGATGCTATTCAGTGCAGAGGAGGACACAGGCAAGTAAGAGAAGGGAGGAAAGAAGAGGAGAAAAAGGAGAAGGAATAAGTGGAACATTGAGAGGCCCAGAGAATCCTACAGCTGGAGAATTCTTTCTTGAGTACCTGAATCACAAGTCAGCAAAGCGTTTGATTTTGAGCCCTTGATTTTCTATTGAACAGAGATACATTACCGGTTTCCTTACAAGAAAGTGATCTTATCTCATTGGACTAATTCTGAGAATAAATCATTCCTTCAAAAAATCAAAGTATTTCTTTTATGGCAACTAACAAACCTTCAAAACTGGGGTTATATTTGGATTTTGCTAGATTAGGTGTAGAAATAGTGTAATGGGTTTCTTGGGGTATAAAATAGATCATTAGATTTATTAAAGTTCATATTTCTAAAAACATTACATTAAAATGCAGCACCTAGAGAAATTTTAAATGATTAAAAAGAAGTTTTTGCCTCTGAGTATCTAAACTCCTGCATTCATTGTATATGGCTTATAATTTTTCTTTTTTAAAATCAGTTTTAATTCTTTTAAAATGAAAAGTAAATCTTTTTTATTCAGTTGTTTCCAGTTATTACTTTTTTATCTCATTTTCGGTTTCTTGGATGCTTCTGATTTCTGCAGAGCTAATTCTATTTTTTAAATCTTTCTAGTTCCATCCCCACACTCTTGATTTTCCCAATCCTTCTTTATCCAAAACATATACAGTTGTCCCTTGGTATCCATAGGGGATTTGTTCTAGAACTCCCAGGGTTACCAAAATCCACATATGCTCAAGTCCCTCATATGAAATGGTGTAGTATTTGCATATAATTTACGTAAATCTTCCCGTGTACTTTACATCATCTCCAGATTACTTATAATACCTAATACAATGTAAATGCTAGGTTAATAGTTGTAAGTACAATATAAATCCTTGTAAATAGTTACCTGCATGCAACAAATTCATGTTTTGCTTTTTGGATCTTTCTGGAATTTTTCTGTTGAGTATTTTCTATCCTTGGTTGGTTGAATCTGCGATTTTGGTACCCGAGGATATGGAGGGCCAATTATATATAATAAAAATCTCACTGATTCAGATTAATTTCAGGAGCAATGGTTTGAACTAAGAAGAAGATTGTATCACAGTCTGTCTTCAAACCCATGTATGCCTTTACATTTATTTACTTTACGTATTGCTGGAATGTTAATAAATTACATGATGTCTTCTGGGAATTTACTTTAATGAAAAGATAAAGAATTCTTATATTTTTCACTGAGTATTATGCTGGCACTTTGCCCTCAGAGCAGTTCTTCCCCCTTTTCCATCACCGTTTTATTTTGCAAGGGATTTAATCTCTGCAGGATGCATTTCTCAGGCTCCCATTAGCTGGCTTCCATCTGGGTGTGGCCAATCAGAATCACTGGTGGGAGATTTGAGGGCAGGAGCTCAGGGACATTTCTATGCTTGTCTCTATGCTTAGGCAGCAAGTGCAGCTCTTGGAAGGCTTCAGGTCTCATTGGACTGACTGCTATGGTTTCTATATTTGCTTGGTGGCCCTAAACCCTGGATTTCAGGAACATTTTCTTTTTCCTTTGATGCTTTAACCCAGAGCTGATGATGGTTTCCTGTGGTTACCAATCTCTGAGCTGTTTCATTGCCCCCTGTTTGACTTCTCAGCTCATCCATGACTCATAAAACTAATTCTCAAATTCCTTCTGTTTTGGAAAATATGGACTTCTAAAATAAATGGTTTGGGGACAACTGAATAGTCATTTGGAAAAAAAAATAGCCTATATCTCTAACCCATTGCTGAAACAAATTCCAAATGGATCAGAGATCTAAATGTAAAATATGAATCCATATAATAATAGAAGAAAACAAGGGTGATTTATCTCTTGAACTGGGCATGAAGAAACTTTCAAACTATAATCCCAAATCTAGAAACAATAAAAGAAAAGATTGATAATATCCATTAATTAATAAATAATAAATAATAAAAAAAATTTTTACATGGCAAAATACCACATGCAAAGTCAAAAGACTAATAAAAAATCAAAAGATTTATGGCCAAAGGGCTGATTTCTCTAATAATAAAGAATTCTTAAAAATCAATAAAAAAATCACAAAATATGACATAAAGTGGACAAAAACCCCAAACAGTTCACAAAAAATATAAAATGGCCCTTAAATACAAGAAAAGATATTCAACATTACTCATAATAAAATGCAAATTAGAACTTTATTGAGGGACCATTTCTCATCTATCAGAATGGTAAAACATGTCAAAATCTAGATAACACATTTGTCAAGGCTGTGGAAATTCAGTTACTTTCGTACATTTCTGGTGGGAATGCAAAATGACAACAACCCCCCTAGAGGGGATTTGATGATATTTAACAAAATTATATATGCATTTACCTTTTGAACCAGAAATCCCAGCTCTGGAAGTTTGTCCTGAAGAAACACCTCCACAAATATGAAACAGCATATGTGTAAGGTTTGCATTCAGGAATGAGTTGTAATAGCAAAACATTCCAGTTAATCTAAATGACCATTCAAAGGAAAGTATCGAATTAAATACAGTGCTCCAGACAATGGTATACGATGTGGCCAAAGAGGAAGAATGAGGAAGCTGTCTCTGAATCCACGATATAATGAAGTGCATATAATAGGCTACCTGTCATGTAGGAAAGAAGGGGAAATTCTTCATTCTTCCAAAATGAAACAGGGTATATCAACCAGATATCAATGAAAATATTTACTTACAGGGTATGTTGGGATGGTGTGGAGAGGGTATAGGGCTGAATGTGAGATTTCTCTTAGTAGACCATTTTTATGTGGTTTTAATTTTGAACATGTGAATATTGTAAATATTAAAAAATCTAACAAAACATGAAAAGGCGGACATTAAATTTGAATAAGTGAGAAATAACCTACTTTATGTCAAATTGATAACAATCACACAGAGAAAAGAATTAAGTAACCTGAACACAAGACTTTGACTGTATACCCTAAACAGAATGTATTGTAAAGTAAAAAAGAACTGTTGATACAAAGAACTATTGACATTTGCTTAGCAGCTTTGTTCTTGATGGTAGTATTTGGTGGTGTAATTCTGAAATTGTTTTGTGTGTATAATAGGATAAAGCAATTGAGTAAATGTATTGATGTTTTGGGGAAGCAGAGTTTTTACTTTCATAAGTGAGGACTAACATAGTGTTGGATTTCAATAAGAGTTATCAATATGAGCTTATTATTTATATTATTGGGTTGGCCAAAAAGTTCATTCAGGTTTTTCAGTAACGTCTTACAAATGAATGAACTTTTTGGCCAACAAAATGTATTGTATTATAGTATAGTATATATTTTGATAGATAACAGGGACACTTGTACACTTCCTAGTTCTGTTTGCTGAAAGGAATTTAAGCAAATCTGCTTCAGTAGCAATGAGTACAACTGGCACCTAGATCTGGATTTCTAAATACCAGTCACCACTAAAGTGCTTCCTAGAGAAATGGGTATTTCCAGGCCCAGAGCAGGGAATTTACAAGGTAAAACTGAAAAATCTCATATCAAAAAGCAAGTAAGTGCACAAGGACTAATAGGTTCATTACAAAGAAAAGTGCAAAAGCTGGCTTGAGACAAGTTACACATCAAAAAGAATGATGATAATTGATTGTAACATGTTGAGTAAACTGAATTCATGAGTTCCTCATGTTGAGAAGAGAGAAAGAGAGAGATACAAAGAGAGACTGAGAGAGAAGAAAAGCTCTTTTTATAAAAGAATGCTAGCTAATAAATGTAGGTGGGATAACACTATTAGGAAATAAGTGTTTTCACTCCAATTTAATAAATTATTAGTTATCAGTTAATTATTAGTTATTCCAACTAGGATGATCAGTGAATGCTGAAACTATTGGGTTAGAGATTGTTGAGGGATAGGATATTTATGTGGTCTAAAAGTACATCCCAGAGATTATTTGGGGTAAAAGGAAAAATATACTTTTATAATGGACATATCTGATGTTTCACACCTTAACCAAGTAATCAAACCTGGCATCTCTAAAAATGGAATAAGCTAACATTATGTGCCTCCTGAAGTAATGAACTGAGATGTATAAAACATCATCTAGGTAGTATATTTGCTAAAAATATTTAATCTAAATCTTAGGTCAGTTTTGGTAAGTTGCATTTTTTGAGAGATTTGTCCATTTCATCTAAGTGGTCAAATTTATCGTCATAAAGTTATAATATTCTCACCCTTTTAACATCGGTAGATTTTTCAGTGATGTATAATACTTCTTATTAATAATATTGGTAATTTGTGTTCTCTTTTTTTCTTGATCAGTCTTAGTAAATGTTTACCAATTTTTTTTCAAGTAATTTTTAACTATAATTTTCTCTCTTTCAGTTTTATCAGTTTCTATGCATATTTATTATTTCACCCTTTCTGGTTACTTTGGGTTTGACTTTACCTTCGGTTACTGACCTAAGACCTTTCTTATTTTCTAACATAACTATTCAAAGTTATAAATTTCCCTTTAAGCAGTGCTTAGCTGTATCCCACAAATTTTGAGATGTGTTTTCAATGTTATTCAGTTTATTTTCTATTTTATCTTAGAATTTTGTCTTTGACCTATGGATTGTTTAGGTGTATTGCTTAATTTTCAAATATTTGAGAAAATTTAAAATATCTTTTTGATATTAATTTCTAATTTAATACCAGTGTGGTCAGAGGACATCCTGGGTAAGATTTCAATCCTTTGACATTTTCGAGAGTTGTTTTATGGCCCCCACATATGACTTACCTTGGCAAATGTTCCATGTGTACTTGAAAAGAATGTGTATTCTGCAGCTGCTGAAAACTTAAATCTAAAATGAGGAAAATAATAGGCATATTTAGAATCTGGTTTATTCTACAGACTAACTGGCCTGGAGTCTTCAAAAGTTAATGGTGTAAAAAAACAGTTAATACACAAAAACATTCAGACTTGTCTAGATTTAAAAAGACTAAAGAGCCAAAACAGTAAAGTATATGAACTTTAAGTGGACCCTGGATCAGAAAGTAGAAAAACAATGGAAGTATAGAGTAGCCTATGAACCTTGAGTGGATCCTGGATCAGAAAGTAAAAAAACAATGAAAGACATTTTGGGAACAGTTGAAGAAATTTAAATATGGACTGAATAACAGATGATATTATTGAATCTTTTTAGGTGTGATAATGCATTTCAGTTATACTTATAAGAGAATATCCTTATTCTCTGGAGCTGGATGCTGAAGTATTTAGGGGTGAAGTATTTAGGCATGATGTCCGCAACTTATTTTCAAATGGCGAAGAGAGAGAGAGAGAGAGGGAGAGAGACGCCAAGTATAAACATTGGTGAATCTAGGTAAAGAGAATGTGGTTATTCATTGTACCATTCTTTAACTTTTCCTTGGGTTTGAAATATTTCAGAGTGAAAAGTTGGGGGAAAAATCCTCCCTCTGTGTAAATAATTAGGGTAATTTTCATTATTCCTAGTTAGACCCTACTAATAAAAGCGTCAGGTACATTGATTTAGTTCTCAGCACGACCAGTACTATTGTTATCATCACTGTTTTGCTGTGCCATAGAGAAAAATAAGGTTAAAGAATGTTTCCAGCATTGCAAGAGTAGTAAGAGCAGTAAGAGGGGGCTCAGGGGCTCAGACTTGAGTCTCATGAACTCCAAAGCCTGAGCTCTAAACCTCTACCCCATCTTTCTCCTACTTTGACCTCCCAAGTGCTTGAATTCCTAATTTTTTGGTTGATACTGTTACCTTCCTTTGCATAATAAATGTTTTCCCCATTAGGTAGACTAAAGTTAAACTTCTGCCCATTCCGTATCGGGCTTATGACTGTCAGAGCAAAAATTAAAGAGGTAAGAGAGACTTTATTCAAGGTTACTGCAGTAAGAAAGAGAGACTAGAACCCAATGAGTTCTACTCCGCTGAAACAAAGGGCTGGAAAGATTTTAAGAGCTGGGATGGGGGTGGGGAGGGTCATAGGCCATCCATGTTTGCTAATTGACCTTACCCAAAGGAAAAGTAAACTTTCTGTATCTTCATGGCAGAAAGTAGTTCTACAACTTGGAACAGGGTGTCCATGGGAAGTTAGACTCCATCCTCCCACAGAAACTAGGAGATAAGGGATCTGTCTCCCCTGATGTTTATATTTCAAAGGGATGGCTCCGAGGTCCTTGAGAAAGATAGTACAGGCTTGTAAAATTGGTTAAGAAGCTTTTTAAAAGATTTACATCTCAAAGAAGCAGAGAAAGGGTTTGCAATTATAAGTTTTCAAAAGTAAATGCTCTAGGAAAAGGGAAGCCTATCTGAAGTTTAGTTAAGCTGGAGGAATTATAAGGCCATTTTGGTCATGACAATGCAGATTTACAGGGGTCTGACTGAGAGCTGTGCAACTTGTGTTCTCACCCCAGCCCTCACTCAGATTCCCAACTTTCCCTTGGTCTGCTCATGACTACACAAATCCTTCTTCTCCTTTTGAAAATGCAGAAGTACTTCTCTTCCTCTGCTCATACATCTTTCTTCTTCCCACCTTAGTTCTGCCTGAGGATAATCCCTTTACAAGCCCATGATTCTCTTCTCTTACTTTCTTCCTGAACTTTTAATCCTCTTCTTTCCTCTTCCCCTTCATTCTTTCTTGGGGTAGGCCATCTCTTGGCTCCCTTCCATTTCTAAGTCTCTATGGGTCTCTGACTCTCTCTCAGGGTCCACTCAGGAAAAAGGAAGTAGGGCTATACCAGTGCAATAAAGAGTCTAGCTCTTCTCAGATGTTCATAAAAGGCAGGGGTTGAAAAGATTTTCTCCAACTTATGCCACAGGAGTAGCAGAGTGAATTGGTGATGGGCAGGAGTTAATGGAATTTGCAACATACTGTGTAGCTTTGAGTAAGCTTGATAATTTCTCTGAGCTTCATTGCATTTGTTTCCAAAATAGGACTAATATATATAATTTTAACCATAAGAGTTAACTAAGGTGATGGATATAAATCCACAGTGTCAAGTATTGATATTTACTAACTTATCACTGTTTCTTTGAAAAAACAAAATAAGTCTGCCTACAGAATGCTAATAACTGCGTTGAGAAGATCGAAGGTGACATTTTCTCAGGTGAACTATCTGATCACTCCCCTCTTGTGCTAGATCTGCCCTCAAAAGTAAGTGTGGTAGTTTTGTATTGTGTCAATTTAGCTAAAACTGAAGTTCCCAGAATTCCTTTCCCTGTATAATTCTAAATCATTTGGGCCGTGTGAGGCATTTCACAGGAGGTGTGGTGGGTGGAAGTGAAGCAGCAGCCATGTTCTTTATGCCTACAAGGTCAGTGCAGGGCATGGTACTGGTATAGCCCGCTGCATCTTCTCACATGCTGTAGCTGATCTCCTGGTTCACCTCCAGCTCCTACTGCCTTCATGCTTCTCTAACTCCTGGACCCAGACATGTGATTAGTTCTTTGATGAAGGGTGCCAGCTTCCCCTGCAGGATACCTCCATCATCAGAGTAGGAGCTTGGAGGCAGTGAGAGACTGCAGTGGGTACTAGTCCTTTCTGCTCATCCTCATAGGTTCCAACTTTTCCTTACTTCTCCCATTTCCCATCTGTCTTCTCTTTCTGATGGTCTTGTCTGCAGATTTAGGCTCTAGTACCAGAAGAAGGTAGAATAGTTTCACATAGACTCTTTAACCTGTTCCACCAATTGTGTAAAGTCAAATCTCTGATTCATCTTTTAATGTATCTGATCTGTCATAGTGGTTTTGCTTCTCTAATAGAACCTTGTCAGATATAATAGGTAATGAGTTTCATCAGAGCTGCATAGATCAGGCTTGATATCTCTCAGTGACTAGGACAATTCAGTAAAAGATGACCATTTCCTGGGGTGTAAGAAATGAGGCTCTGTCCCTGGGCCTTTAAGATCTCCTTCCTTGTATAGTATGTGGAAATATGTCTATTTTCAATTCTGACTCCTTTGAATCAGACTAATTCTAAGATGGTGTTTTCGCTCCATCAGTGATTACAAGCTATAATGATAGGCTTTCCTAATGTGGTGACAAAATATCACAAAACGTTGCAGATGTTACTTTGGTAATTTCTAATACAGACATTGAATGATTTATACAATCTGTGTGTCAGACTGCCAATTTTCACATTTTGAACATAACATGTAAAAATAGTATCTTTTACAAGATAAGATATGCAGTATAAAATATAATAAAAAAAACATTCGTCCATATGTTTGGTAAAAGGTAGTCGAATCTGAATGCTCTCTTTAGCTGTTTTAAATAGGGAAATTGGACAGAGAGTTTCCTTGGGAGCCATGAATTGCCAGAGAAACCAAGTGGGAGAAACTAGAAGCTATTACTTTGGTTGGCCTGTTCTACTGTAATGCTGGGTTTGAACTTTAATCAGTGGCTCAGATTTGAAAAAGGGTGCCTGTGCCAGGACAGAAAGCATAAGAGAAATTCACTTTGTGATGCTGAGAAGCAAATGTTCCTAAATTAATAATACCAGTGGTAATAGCTAAACAAAATTAAATAAAACCTAAAAACACCACAAACATTAGATATTTCTTTGTAGTCTTTATGCATAGTACTGTGTATTATCTTAATCCTCATACAGCCCTATGAGAAAGGCACTTTCCCTTCTAACTATGAGGAAATAGAAGCACAGAAAGACTGTTTCACTTGCCCGAGGTCACAGGCTGGTATAATGAGTTAGAATCCCCATTAGGGTCTGGTTGAGTCCATAGTCTACATTGTTAGGTGACTTTTCTTTACTGTCATGGGAGAGGCCATTCACTGGCTCTCTTTCCAAGAGCTTGGCAAGCTGTGAAAAACCTGTGAGACCTGTACGTATGGACTTTGAAAAGGTGTCCTTTTGCTATTGGTTTTTAATGTTATTGCCTTGTAGTTAGAGAATTCACTGTTCTGTATCGATAGCTTGGTAGAAACTTCTTTTGTGGTCCGAACATGGTCAATTTTTATGAATTATCCATATGTACTTGAAAATAATGCATCTACTTTATTTGTAGGATATGTCTGCTGGATCAATATGGTTTATTTTGCTGTTCAAACCTTTTATCACCTTATTTATTTATTTTTGCCTGCTTGATCTATCAGTTTCCAAGAGAGATGAGGTAAAATATCCCATGATGATTCTTTGATCAATTTCTCATTGTGAGTCTACTTATTTTTCTTATAAAAAATAAGTGACTATGTGGTTCATTTATACGGGATCAGGATTGTCATATCTTCCTGATGAATTTTAAGTTTCATCATTAAGTAAGATCCTGTTTTATCCCTAAAGATGCATTTTGCCTTAGTATAATTTGATATCAGTATTATTATATCATGTTTCTGTTAATAGTTTCTTGCTTTATCTTTCTTTACCAAACTTTAAAAAATATTATAAAAACAGGTCTCTGTGTGTGTGTGTGTGTGTGTGTGTGTGTGTGTGTGTGTGTGTGTGGTGGAGTGCTTTGCTTGGTTTTGGGAATTAAGTTAATTCTGAAATTTATGCAGAGCAGCAAAAAGGCAACGATAGCTAAAACATCCCAAAGGAGGGGATTGGCCTAGCAGATAGCAAGATTTATTTTAAAGTTATAAAAAGTAATTTAGTGAGTTATTAGTATATGGATAGAAAAATAGGCCAATGAATCTGAATAGAAAATCCAGAAATAGACTTTGTTTTCAGACAGACTGGAATTGCAGATTAGTGGGGGAAAGGATAAGCTTTTCAATAAATGGTACTGGACTCATTTACATATTGATTTCCTTCCTAAAATATGACAATAAGTGAAGATGAAAGTTCAAACCGTATAACTTTAGGAGATAATATTGGAGAATATATTATGACTTTAGGGTAGGAAATGACTTCTTAAAATGGTGACAAAAATTCCAAACTAAAAAGGAAAGATTGTTACATTTGACTACAATAAATTAAAAATTTTTGTTCATCAAAACCTGCTATAAACAAAATTAGGATATTTGCAATACATGTACTTGACAAAGAATTAATGTCTAGAATATATAAATAACTGCTCAAAACCTCAGTAGAAAAATGGACAAAAGATAAACTGATATATCACAGCAGAGGAACCTTAAGTGGCCAATAAGCATATGAAATGATCAGTCTTATTAGTAATCAAACAATTGCAAATTAATACCGCAATAATACCATTTTATATCCATCAGTTAGTAAAAATTAAAACATCTGAAAACATCACATTTTGTAAACAACTTACAATACCTTATGACCCAGCAATTCCACTCCTAGACATATGTATATATACCCTAAAAAATGCTTGTTTTTGTGCACCACGAGACTTGTATAAGGCTTTTCATAGCAGCAATGTCTGTGTACATAAAGACCAGAAATAACCCAAATGTCTATCAATTGAGAATGAACAAATAAATTTTGGTGTAATTATACAATGGAATACTAGTTATACACTATTAGAACTAGTTATACACTATTAGAATTAGAATACTAATTATACAATGGATTCTATATCCCTGTGACAGCTCTGCTCCATGGAATACTGTATCCCTATAATATAGGGCTGTGTCCCCCTCAGGAACCCTGGGTTCCTGAGGGGATCTTAAAACCGCAACTCCCAGTCCCTAAAGCTTATGTATGGTCCTACACTCCCTTAATCCACCATGACAGTTCCTTCCCCTTACTGCTTTGCTTATTCATTTCTGAACCTTGGGGATTTCATTTTGTGTCTTTGACATTGATCTTTGTGAAAGAATTTTACATTTTGAATTTTAAATTTTGTGAAGAATGTTTTATCAAGCATTTCTATGATTTTATAGAAGAAGGAGGCTTTTCTGCATCAACAGTGTCACAAGAAGCCACTGCCACCCATCTGTATTGACTTTGCCCATTCTAGGATTCAGTGCTTTGCTATAAAGTCATGTTGCTTTGCCCAAGTTCGGCTGTTCAGTCTGCCAGCAGACAGGAATGTGTTCTTCATGAAATCCTTTTCGAGTTCTATTCTATTTATAAGTTTGTTCCTCTTACTCAAAAAGACAGAGTTTACAGTTTAGAAATATAATTATTTCCCCCTCTTTTAAACATAGTTCTGTTACTTCCACACCAGCCTGTATGGTGACTTACCATGATAAAGCCATTTTCAAAAGGCTTTTCTTATATCAGGTATCTTGGTGCATGTGAAGAATTATTTTCAGCTCTTCTAGAGGGCTGAATGTAGAGTTGTGAAAGGAGACCAGGAATGACAGCAGAGGTATTCTTAAATTACATCTGCAAAACCAAGATTTTAGAATGCAGTCATAAGCTTGAACATTTGCCCTCCCCTCCCCTCCCCTATATACTCCTCTTTCACCTCCTTCTCCTCTTCTTTTTGCATTAAGATTTTTTATTGCACTCTAACATCTAAAACTCTTAGAAAAGTATAGACCACAGAACACATCCACCTGAGAATTATGTAAATTTAGTCATTGTGGGGAAGCATTTTTGAGATATCTTTGATACAATATATTTGTTTCCATTTGAAATTCCATTCCAAATTTGGTGTGTCAAATGCTGAAACTCCCTCATTTCCTTATACCCAGTCTCTATTTTTTTCTCCACTCTTTCCTTTTCATAAAACACAAGAATCTGCCTGGAGTATCTCCCATTAATAGAAAGCCTTATGATACTTGAATGACCCCAGAAAAAGAGGTTTGAGACACTTTCTCCACAAAGTCTATTTGCCAGATACCATCCCTGATTCTAGCCTTTGATCCAGGACGGATAAAAAAGAAAAATTTTCAGATTAGCTGTTGGTATATTAAAAGTTGCCTTATCTTTAAGACCTTTTGGGTCATGCAAACTACTACTTCATTTTAAACTCCAGATTAGATGTTCCTCATCTGATATTACAAATCCAAGAAAATAAATGAGCTGCAAGCACAAGAAATATAAATAAACTTACAGCACAGCACATAATCAGTTTTCTCAGAATCATTAATAAAAAGTTAAAAGCAGTCAGAGGAAAATGAGACCCTTGTGTACAGAGAAATAAAGACACCAGAAAATTTCTCATCAGGAACAATGAAAGTAAGAAAAAAGTGGAAAAGCATCTTTAAAGAACTGAAAGAAAAATACTGTCAACCTAGAATTCTATACCCAGTAAAAGTATCTTTCAAAAATGAAGGCAAAATAGGGACTTCCCTGGCGGTCCAGTGGTTAAGACACCACGCTTCCACTGCAAGGGGTGCAGGTTCGATCCCTGGTTGGTGAACTAAGATCCCACATGCTGTGTGGCATGGCCAGAAAAAAAAAAAAAGACATGAATAAATAAGTAAATCCTATGGAGAATATCGATATTTAAGGAAAAAAAGGAAGGCAAAATAAAGATGTTTTCAGGCATACAGAAGCTGAAAGAATTCACCACGAGCAGACCTCCAATACAAGAGATATTAAAAGAAGTCCTTCAGACAGAAGGACAATGATACCAGATGGAATGTATATACAGGGAAAAAGCGCACAACAAATGGTAATTACATAGGTAAATATGATTTTTTATTATTTAAATCTCTTTAAAAGATAATTGATGACATAAGCAAAAACAATAATGAATTGGGGAGTTTATAATACATACACACATATGCAAATATATGACAAAAATAGCATAAAAACCTAGCGGTGAGAAATGAAAGTGTGCTTTTGTTAAGTTCTTATACTCTGTATGAAGGGGTATAATATCACTTGAAGATAAACTATGATAAGTTAAAGATATGTACTATAAACTCCAAAGAAGCCACTAAAGCAGCAAAGCAAGAGTAACAGCTAATCAGCCAACAAAGGAGATAAAACTACATTATAAAAAAATACTCAATCCAAAAAGATGCAGAAAAAGAAGAAAAGGGAACAAAGGACAAAGGGGACAAATAGAAATAAAAAAGCAAGACGAAAAACTTAAACCTAATAGTTCATATTAAATGTAACTACTCCAGTAAAGCAGAGGTTATGATATTGGATAAAAAAGCAAGACCCAGTAATATGCTGCTTACAAGAAATGTAAAGGCACAAGTAGGTTAAAAGTAAAAGAATGGGAAAATGTTATCTTGGTAACAGTAGTCAAAAGGAAGCTGGAATGGCAATATTAATATCAGACACAGTATATTTCAGAAAACCAGGGATATTACCAGGGATAGAAGACAAAGAAGGTAATTTCATAATGATAAGTAGGTCGATACATCAAGAGGACATAACAGTCCTAAATGTTTACATGCCTAACAGCACAGCTTCAAAACACATGGCAAAAACTGATAAAACTTCAGGAAGAATGAACAAAAGCACAATTATTGTCAGAGATTTTAATTCCCCCACTCAAACACACAGGCAAAAATTCCTCAAGGACATAGTAGTCTTGAACTGCACTATCAACCCACCTAAGTTGATTGGTATTTATATGGCTCTCTCAATATCAATAGAATACACATTATTTTCAAATTCACACAGAACATTTACCAAGATAGACTATTGGGCCATAAAATAAGTCTCAATAAATTTAGAAGGATTACAATATGATCTCTGATCATAATAGAATTAAATTATAAATCAGTAACAGAAAGATCTGTGGAAAATCCCCAAATGTTTGAAAACTGCATAACATACTTCTAAATGACACATGGATCAAGGAAGAAATTAAAAGAGAAATTTGAAAATATTTTGAAATGAATTAAAGTGAAAAAAAACGCTATATGAGAATTTGTGGGATGCTGCTAAACAGTATTTTACTTAGTGCTATTTATAGCACTAAACATCTATATTAGGGAAAAAAACACAAATCAGTGATCTCACAAATCAATGATATCCACCTTAAAAACAAAAGCAGAAAAAGAAGAGCAAGTTAAACTAAAGTAAGGAGAAGAAAAGAAATAATAAAGTTTAAAGCAGAAATCAGTGAAAGAAAACAAAAAAAAGAGAAAAATCAAAATGAAATATAATACTACATGTATTTGAGAATATCAATAAAATTAAGCCTGTAGCCAGACTAATCAGAGGAAAAGAAGACATGTGTTAACCAGCATCAAGAATGAGAGAAATGACATCACTGTAGATTCTACAGCTATTAAAAAGATAATATGGGGGCTTCCCTGGTGGCGCAGTGGTTAAGAATCCTCCTGCCAATGCAGGGGACACGGGTTCAAGCCCTGGTCCAGGAAGATCCTGCATCCTGCAGAGCAACTAAGCCCGTGCGCCACAACTACTGAGCCTGTGCTCTAGAGCCCACATGCCAAAACTACTGAAGCCTGTGTGCCACAACTACTGAAGCCTGTGCACCTAGAGCCTGTGCTCCGCAACAAGAGAAGCTACTGCGGTGAGAAGCCCACGCCCCGCAACGAAGAGTAGCCCCTGCTCGCCGCAACCAGAGAAAGCCGCACACAGCAACGAAGACCCAGTGCAGCCAAAAATAAATAAAATAAAAATTTTAAAAAGGATAATATGGAATTGTTATTAACAGTTTTATGCCCATAAATCTGACAACATAGTTGAAATGGACAAATTTCTTGAAAAACTCAAAATACCAACATTCACTTAATAAGAAGCAAATAAACTTGAATAACCCTACTTAAGATACTGAATTTTTACTTAAAAACTTACCCATAAAGAAAAATTAGCTCTCAGATGGCTTTCTGGTGAATTCTACTAAACATTCAAGGAAAAAGTTGTACTAATATTATATGAACTCTTTCAGAAAATTGATGAGGAAGAAACACTTCCCAACTAGTTCTTTGAGGCTACCCTTAACTTGTTAGCAAAACCAATTATCTTGTTAGAGAAAGTCATTACAAGAAAAGAAAACTACAGACCAATATCCCTTATATGAGCATTTTAAACAAAATTTTAGCAAATTGTATTCAACAATATATAAAAAGAGACCAAGTTGGCTTTATCCTAGGACTTCAAAGTTGGTTCAATGTTTAAAAATCAATGTAATTCATATTAATATCTTAAAACTGAAAAGCCATATGATCAACTCAGTATATGAGAAAAAGCATTTGACAGAATCCCAAATCTATTCCTGATAAAAACTTTCATCAGAGTAGAAATGGACTACAACTTCCTCAACTGAAAAGATGTATACAAAAATACCTACAAGAGACAAATACTTAATGATGAAAGGCTGAAAGCTTTCCCCTTAACAACAGAAACAAGACAAGGATGTTTGCTCTTATCGTGTCTTCTCAGCATTGTACAAGATGTTCTAGCCAGTGCAAACAGGCAAGAAAAAATAAAGAGGCATCCATATTGAAAAGTAAAGCTGTCTTTATTCACAGATAACATTTTTGTCTTTGTAGAAAATGCAGTGGAATATACAAAAAGCTTCTAGAACTAACAAGTAAGCTTAGCAAGGTTGCAAATACAAAATCAATATGCAAAAGTCAATTATTTTTCTATTTTAGAAGAAACCAATTGGAAATTGAAGTAAAAAATATTGTTTGCAATAGCATCAAAAAATGGAAAATACTTAGGGAGAAGTCTGACAAAAGAGGTGAAAAATCAGTACATCAGGAAAAACTAAAGTAGTCTTAAGAATGTTGAGAGGTATACTGTATTTATGGGTTAGGCAACTAAATATAATACCATTGTTAATATAATACCATTGGTCATCAGCTGTTGTTAAATGACTATTCTGCCAAATTATTTAATAGACTTAATCCCCAATAAAAATCCTACCAGGCTTTTTTTTTTTTAAATGGTAGATGTTGACAAACTGATTCTAAAATGTTAATGGAATTTCAAAGGACCTAAAATAGGCAAAACAGTTTTGAAAACAAGAACAAAATTGGTGAACTAAGACTTATTATAAAGTCACTGTAGTTAATATAGTATGGTATCACTGCAAAGACAGACAAAGAGAAAAATGGAACAGAGTAGAGAATCCAAAAATAGACTCACATATATATGAGGAACTGGTTTTTAATAAAAGTGCAAAGGCAATTCAGTGGAGAAACAGTAGTCTTTTCAACAAATGGTGCTGGAACAATTGGGCATCCATATGCAAAATAAAACTAAACAAAAAAAAAAGGACTTTGATCCTGCCTCACACCATATGAAAAATTAATTCAAAATAGATAATAGACCTAAATGTAAAACCTAAATCTATAAAAGTTCTAGGAGAAAATATGGAAGAAAACCTTTGTAACCTTGAAATAAGCAAAGATGTCTTAGATATGACACCAAAAAGATGATCCATAATAGAAGAAAATTGAGAAATTGTACTTTATCAAAATTAAAACTTATGCTCTTTGAATAACACTGTAGGAGACTGAAAGCACAAGCTAGAGTCTAAGAAACTGTTTACAAAACCGATATCAGATAAAAGTCTTGTATCCAGAATAGGTGAAGAACTCTGAAAATGCAAAAATAAGAAAACAACCCAATAAAAACATGGGCAGAAGATTTAATCATACACCTCAATGAAGAAGATGCATGGATGGCAAATAAGCACTTGAAAACCTGAACAACATAACTAGTCGTTAGGGAAATGCAAGTGAGGATCACAATAAAGTACTTCTACACACTGATTATAATGACTAATATTAGATTGACCATATCAAACGTTGGTGAGGATGTGGAGGAACTGGAATTCTCATACACTGCTTGTTGGAATGTAAAATGGTAAAAGCACGTTGGAAAACAGTTTTTTAGTTTCTTCAAAAGTTAAACATTACCTATAACGTATGACCCAACCATTCTGCTCTTAGGAGTGGAATATACCTGAGAGGAATGAAAGCATATGTCCATACGAAGACCTGTGTACAAATGTTCCACACAACTTTATTTGGAAGAGTCTAAAAATGAAAACAACCCACATGTCTGTCAACAAGCAAAAGGATAAACATACTATGCTATATCCGTCCAATGGAATACTACTCAGTAATAAAAATAATGAACTACAGATTCACACTATTATGACTCTCAAAATAGTTATGCTGAGTGAAAAAAGTCACACAAAAATAGAGTACATACTGTATGATTGCATTTATCTAAAATTCTAGGAAATTCAACCTCATGTAGAATGATAGAAATAAAACCAATGGTTGATTGTCTGAATACATAGGTGGGGGTAGAATGGGGAGGGGGAAGAGAGAGGGATTACAGAGATGTATAAGGCAACATTTGAGGGTGAATATGTGTTCATTACCTTGATTGTGGTGATGGTTTTGCAGATGTATAGATATGTCAAAAATTATGAAATTCCCTGAACCAAGATGGCGGAGTAGAAGGACGTGCTCTCACTCCCTCTTGTGAGAACACCAGAATCACAACTAGCTGCTGGACAGTAATCGACAGGAAGACACTGGAACTCACCTAAAAAGATACCCCAATCCAAAGACAAAGGAGATACCACAATGAGATGGTAGGAGGGGCACAATCACAGCAAAATCAAATCCCATAACTGTTGGGTGGGTGACTCACAGACTGGAGAACACTTATATCACAGAAGTCCACCCACTGGAGTGAAGGTTCTGAGCCCCACGTCAGGCTTCCCAACCTGGGAGTCCAGCAATGGAAGGAGGAATTCCTAGAGAATCAGACTTTGAAGGCTAGTGGGATTTGATTGCGGGACTTTGACAGGACTGGGGGAAACAGAGACTCCACTCTTGGAGGGCACACACAAAGTAGTGTGTGCATTAGGACCCAGGGGAAGGAGCAGTGACCCCATATGAGACTGAACCAGACCTACCTGCTAGTGTTGGAGGGTCTCCTAGAGAGGCGGGGAGTAGCTGTGGCTCATCGTGGGGACAAGGACACTGGCAGCAAAAGTTCTGGAAAGTACTTCTTGGTGTGAGCCCTTCCAGAGTCTGCCATTAGCCCCACCAAAGAGCCCAGGTAGGCTCCAGTGTTGGGTTGCCTCAGGCCAAACAACCAAAAGGGAGGGAACCCAGCCCCACCCATCAGCAGTCAAGTGGATTAAAGTTTTACTGAGCTCTGCCCAGGAGAGCAACAGCCAGCTCTACCCACCACCAGTCCCTCCCATCAGGAAACCTGCACAAGCCTCTCAGATAGCCTCATCCACCAGAGGACAGACAGCAGAAGCAAGAAGAACTACAGTCCTGCAGGCTGTGGAACAAAACCACATTCACAGAAGGATAGACAAGATGAAAAGGCAGAGGGCTATGTACCAGATGAAGGAACAAGATAAAACCCCAAAAAACAACTAAATGAAGTGGAGATAGGCAACCTTCCGAAAAGGAATTCAGAATAATGATAGTGAAGATGATCCAGGACCTCCCAGAAAAAGAATTCAGAATAATGATAATGAAGATGATCTAGGACCTCGGAAAACCAGTGGAGGCAAAGATCGAGAAGATGCAAGAAATGTTTAACAAAGACATAGAAGAATTAGAGAACAAACAAACAGAGATGAACAATACAATAACTGAAATGAAAACTACACTAGAAGGAATCAATAGCAGAATAACTGAGGCAGAAGAACGGATAAGTGACCTGGAAGACAGAATGGTGGAATTCACTGCTGCACAACAGAATAAAGAAAAAAGAATGAAAAGAAATGAAGACAGCGTAAGAGACCCCTGGGACAACATTAAACGCAACAACATTCGCATTATAGGGGTCCCAGAAGGAGAAGAGAGAGAGAAAGGACCCGAGAAAATATTTGAAGAGATTATAGTCGAAAACTTCCCTAACATTGGAAAGGAAATAGCCACCCACGTACAGGAAGCTCAGTGAGTCCCGTACAGGATTAACCCAAGGAGAAACATGCTGAGACACATAGTAATCAAATTGGCAAAAATTAAAGAGAAAGAAAAATTACTGAAAGCAGCAAGGGAAAAACAAGAAATAACATACAAGGGAACTCCCATAAGGTTAACAGCTGATTTCTCAGCAGAAACTCTACAAGCCAGAAGGGAGTGGCATAATATACTAAAAGTAATGAACAGGAAGAACCTACAAACAAGATTCCTCTAGCCGGCAAGGATCTCATTCAGATTCGATGGAGAAATCAAAAGCTTTACAGACAAGCACAAGCTAAGAGAATTCAGCACCACCAAACCAGCACTACAACAAATGCTAAAGGAACTTCTCTAAGTGGGAAACACAAGAGAAGAAAAGGACCTACAAAAACAAAACCAAAACAATTAAGAAAATGATAATAGGAACATACATATCGATAATTACCTTAAATGTGAATGGATTAAATGCTCCAACCAAAAGACACAGGCTTGCTGAATGGATACAAAAACAGACCCATATATATGCTGTCTACAAGAGATCCACTTCAAACCCAGGGACACATACAGAATGAAAGTGAGGGGATGGAAAGAGATATTCCATGCAAATGGAAATCAAAAGAAAGCTAGAGTAACAATACTCATATCAGATAAAATAGACTTTAAAATAAAGAATGTTACAAGAGACAGGAAGGACACTACATAATAATCAAGGGATCAATCCAAGAAGAAGATATAATAATTATAAATATATATGCACCCAACACGGGAGCACTTCAATACATAAGGCAAGTGCTAACAACTATAAAAGAGGAAATCGACAGTAACACAATAATAGTGGGGGACTTTAACACCTCATTTACACCAATGGACAGATCGTCCAAACAGAAAATTAATAAGAAACACAAGCTTTAAATGGCACAATAGACCAGATAGATTTAATTGATATTTATAGGACATTCCATCCAAAAACAGCAGATTACACTTTCTTCTCAAGTGCACACGGAACATTCTCCAGGATAGATCACATCTTGGGTCAGAAATCAAGCCTCAGTAATTTTAAGAAATTGAACTCATATCAAGCATCTTTTCTGATCACAACGCTGTGAGATTAGAAATCAATTACAGAGAAAAAAATGTAAAAAACACAAACACATGGAGGCTAAACAATATGTTACTAAATAACCAAGAGCTCACTGAAGAAATCAAAGAGGAAATCAAAAAACACCTAGATACAAATGACAATGAAAACACAACAATCCAAAACCTATGGCATGCAGCAAAAGCAATTCTAAGAGGGAAGTTTATAGCTATACAAGCCTACCTCAAGAAACAAGAAAAATCTCAAATAAATAATCTAATCTTACACATAACGGACCTAGAGGAAGAAGAACAAACAAAATCCAAAGTTAGCAGAAGGAAATAAATCATAAAGATCAGAGCAGAAATAAATGAAATAGGAACAGAGAAAACATTAGCAAAGATCAATAAAACTAAAAGCTAGTTCTTTGAGAAGATAAACAAAATGGATAAACCATTAGCCAGAGTCATCAAGAAAAAGGGAGAGGACTCAAATCAATAAAATTAGAAACAAAAAAGGAGAAGTTACAACAGACACCGCAGAAATACAAAGCATCCTAAGAGACTGCTACAAGAAACTCTATGTCAATAAAGTGGATAACCTGGAAGAAATGGACAAATTCTTAGAAAGGTATAACCTTCCAAGACTGAACCAGGAAGAAATAGAAAATATGAACAGACCAGTCACAAGTAATGAAATTGAAACTGGGATTAAAAATCTTCCAACAAACAAAAGTCCAGGACCAGATGGCTTCACAGGTGAATTCTATCAAACATTTAGAGAAGAGCTAACATCCATCCTTCTCAAATTCTTAAAAAAAAATGGCAAAGGAAGGAACACTCCCAAAGTCATTCTATGAGGCCACCATCACCCTGATACTGGAACCAGACAAAGATACTACAAAAAAAGAAAATTACAGACCAATATCACTGATGAATATGGATGCAAAAATCCTCAACAAAATAGTAGCGAACAAATTCCAACAACACATTAAATGGATCATACACCATGATCAAGTGGGGTTTATCCCAGAGATGCAAGGATTCTTCAACATATGCAAATCAATCAATGTGATATACCATATTAACAAATTGAAGAATAAAAACCATATGATCCTCTCAATAGATGCAGAAAAGGCTTTTGACAAAATTCAACACCCACTTATGATAAAAACTCTCCAGAAAGTGGACATAGAGGGAACCTACCTCAACATAAAGGCCATATGTGACAAACCCACAGCAAACATCATTCTCAAAGGTGAAAAACTGAAAGCATTTCCTCTAAGATGAGGAACAAGACAAGGATGTCCACTCTCACCACTATTATTCAACAAAGTTTTGGAAGTCCTAGCCATGGCAATCAGAAAACAAAAAGAAATAAAAGGAATACAAATTGGAAAAGAAGAAGTAAAATTGTCACTGCAGATGACATGATACTATACAGGGAGAATCCTAAAGATGCCACCAGAAAAAATACTAGAGCTAATCAATGAATTTGGTAAAGTTGCAGGATACAAAATTAATGCACAGAAATCTCTTGCATTCCTGTACACTAATGATGAAAAATCTGAAAGAGAAATTAAGGAAACACTCCCATTTACCATTGCAACAAAAGGAATAAAATACCTAGGAATAAACCTACCTAAGGAGACAAAAGACGTGTATGCAGAAAACTATAAGACACTGATGAAAGAAATTAAAGATGATACCAACAGATAGATATACCATGTTCTTGGATTGGAAGAATCAATATTGTGAAAATGACTATACTACCCAAAGCAATCTACAGGTTCAATGCAGGTTCAATCCCTATCAAATTACCAATGGCAATTTTTACAGAACTAGAACAAAAAATCTTAAAATTTATATGGAGACAAAAAAGACCCCGAATAGCCAAAGCAGTCTTGGGGGAAAAAAACGGAGCTGGAGGAATCAGGCTCCCTGACTTCAGACTCTACTACAAAGCTACAGTAATCCACACAATATGGTACTGGCACAAAAACAGAAACATAGATCAATGGAACAAGATAGAAAGTCCAGAGGTAAACCCACACACCTGTGGTCAACTATTCTATGACAAAGGAGGCAAGGATATACAATGGAGAAAAGACAGTCTCTTCAATAAGTGGTGCTGGGTAAAGTGGACAGCTACATGTAAAAGAATGAAATTAGAACACTCCCTAACACCATACACAAAAATAAACTCAAAATGGATTAGAGACCTAAATGTAAGACCAGACACTATAAAACTCTTAGAGGAAAACTTAGGAAGAACACTCTTTGACATAAATCACAGCAAGGTCTTTTTTGATCCACCACCTAGAGTAATGGAAATAAAAAGAAAAATAAACAAATGGGACCTAATGAAAGTTAAAAGCTTTTGCATAGCAAAGGAAACCATAAACAAGACGAAAAGACCACCCTCTGAATGGGAGAAAATATTTGCAAATGATTCAGTGGACATAGGATTAATCTCCAAAATATATAAACAGCTCATGCAGGCTCAATATTAATAAAACAAACAACCCCATCCAAAAATGGGCAGAAGACCTAAATAGACATTTCTCCAAAAAAGACACACAGATGGCCAAGAGGCACATGAAAAGCTGCTCAACATCACTAATTATTAGAGAAATGCAAATCAAAGCTACCATGAGGTATCACCTCATGCCATTTAAAATGGGCTTCATCAGAAAATCTACAAACAACAAATGCTGGAGAGGGTGTGGAGAAAAAGGAACCCTGTTGCACTGTTGGTGGGAATGTAAATTAATACAGCCTCTATGGAGAACAGTATGTAGGTTTCTTAAAAACCTAAAAATAGAGTTACCATATGACCCAGCAGTCCCACTACTGGGCATATACCCAGAGAAAACCACAATTCAAAAAGACACCTGCACCCCAATGTTCATTGCAGCACTGCTTACAATAGCCAGTTCATGGAAGCAACCTAAATGCCCATTGACAGACGAATGGATAAAGAAGATGTGGTCCATATATACAATGGAATATTACTCAGCCATAAAAAGGAACGAAATTGGGTCATTTGTTGAGACGTTGGTGGATCTAGAGACTGTCATACAGAGTGAAGTAAGTCAGAAAGAGAAAAACAAATATCGTATATTAACGCATATATGTGGAACCTAGAAGAATGGTACAGATGAACTGGTTTTCAGGGCAGAAATTGATACACAGATGTAGAGAACAAACATATGGACACCAAGGGGAGGTAGTGGCGGGGTGGGGCATGGTTGTGGGATGAATTGGGAGATTGGGATTGACACGGATACACTGATGTGTATAAAATTGATGAGTAATAATAACCTGTTGTATTAAAAAAAATTATGAAATTGTACTCTTGAAGTAAATGCCGTTTATTGTGTGTCAGTTATGACTCAATAAAAGTATAAAAAAAACCAACGTGGAGAGATTACTTTCATCCTCAATGTATTGATGAAGGAACTGATGTTTAGCAGTTATCTTGCTTAATGTCACAAAGGGAAAAAAAAAATCCAGCTTATGTGTTTTGCATATTTTAACTGAATCCTTATAGCAATTCATAAGGGTATCTTTTCCTTGTCCCATTTTACAGAAAAAAACAAAAAACAGAGAACTATAGAATTTAACTAACTTGCCCGTCGTCACATGAGTTGTGGTTAAGCTAGGCTCTGAACCCATATCTCTGTGCTTCCAAAGTTTGTGTCTTCTTACTGCTGTGCATCTTGACATCTTTGGGTTCTAGACATGATCTCCAAGTCCTTACATTTTAAAAAGAAAGAATCACCACCACTAAGCCTTGAGAATTTCACACCTAAAGAAATGCCTTTGGCTTTAGGCATAGAAGCATGTCTGAATCCTCCCCAATACATGATGAATGTTGATGTGTGCATGGCACACTATTTGATATTCCTGATATTGTGAGCAATTTCCCATAGGCTAACTGCACCTCCAGCCTTTCCTTGGCATTCAGGAATGCATTTTAGAAGTGGGTCAGTTAGAGTGAGGCCTTGTTCATTTAACTTTTTAAAAGCAAATAATGTATGAAGTTCACTAATTAAAAATAACAGCTAACATTTGTTGAATGACGGACACTCTCTGAGCACTTTATATATATTGTCCTGCTTATCCTCGGAATGCCTAAGAGGCAGGTATTAATATTATATATTTTTTAAAATGAGAAAACTCAGGAAGTCCCTGGCGGTCCAGTGGTTAGGCCTCTGCGCTTTCACTTCTGATGGCCCCCGGTTCAATTCCTGGTTGGAGAACTAAGATCTAAGATGCCGCAAGCCAAAAAAAAAAAGAGAGGAAACTGTAGCTCAAGGAGGTTAAGTCACTTTCCCAAGGCCATGCAGCAAATCTGTGGGGAAGCCTGGGATAATAATTACTTGAATTCCAGAATGTGCTTATCATCTATGCTAAACTGCCTTGTAGTATTTTAACTCTTACTTAAACTCTTTCCTCTAAGTGATTTGAAACATCCATGACAATAGATCATGGCAACCCGTGGTGTTTGATCTCTGTGACTGAAAGAACTCTGGGCAGCCCACAAATCCCAACAGTCCTCCAATGGGACTCTGCAAACCTGGAAACATACTGCAGGCTCCTCAGGAGAAGGAGATCTAGAATACCAGTTTGATCAAGAAGAGCTAACTCGGCCAGGGGAGGTGGAACATCAGTGACCCCTTTGGGATCACTGATTTTATCAGTGTTAGGATGGATTTGGAGAGCAGAGCAGATGAACATCATCTGTGTGAAAGCTTAGAAAATGGTATCAACACCTCTCCTGTCTTCGGTGCACACTCCTCTGAAGTGTTTGAGTCCAGTTCCTCAGACTGGAGAAAGCTGGACTTTCTAGCTGGACTGCTTCTGTCAGAATCACAGAATGCCTAGCTTCAGCTCCCTGCTGCCTCTGGAACTGAACTCAATTTCTAGAACATTAAAAAAAACCCACCACAGTTAATAATTAATATGTGGTCAACACATATTGAAAGTATAGGAAAACAATGCCCGAGATTTTTTTAGAACATTAAGGGTTAATTACCAGATGTATGATGGGAAGCAGTCTTCTTCAGACTTGTGTTTTATTTTGTTTTCAGCAGTGGGACCCATTTTCAAACAAGATCACATACATTTTAAGATGGATAAAATCTTTTTATTAATACAGATTGATTTTACGTTTATACCGTTTGTTTATACGTTTATACAGTCAATCGGTGTGGCCACTTTGAGGAACATAAATATTTGAAATTGGGCATTATGGTGGTGCTCCCAGGCTCACATTTACTTCAGCACCTTACTAAACTAGAAGGAAACCTTGGTGGGATTTTGGCAACATTGGTGCAGAATGTTTTGTGAGATAGTTTGGAAGCTACAGGTATTGACCAAAAGGGCTGAATGATCCTAATAGGGGAGCAATTCCTATGACTGGAAAATCCGGAAAAAACCCCAGAAGGAGTTGGTATTGGATTGAGTCTCAGAGGTGGGGAAGGAATTGTTGTTGAAAGGTATGGGTACGGAGTGGGGTCCACACGGACCATCTGCCTCCTCTGCGTCCTCCTGTACATTTGGCGCCTCATGTAGGTGGGTTCTGGCCCCTGGTACTGGCTGAGCAAGAGTCATCTACTGTTCCTGTGTGAACTTCCTCCCTGTGGTCGCTTAGCCCCTTCAGGCCAGGCTCTGTGACCCGTTCATCTCGGCCCTGTGTCATCTTCCGTGCCTTGCCAGATGCTCAGTACATTCTTACTTAATGAGTAGGGTCCCAGGTAAGGGAGGGGGTCACAATGTATGAAGCAAGAGTTCATTTCTCCCCAGTTTCAAAAGGAGTATTAAGTTAGTCCCAAGGCCCCCCTCCTCCCTTGGCTAGCAAACAGTTTCTCGGAACTGCACTGAGTTCACAGGGGCTCACTGAGACTCTGAGTTTCATTTGGGAGCAGCCTGGAAGAGGAGCACCACATAGGCATGTTTAGACACCTGTTTAGACTCTGTCCACACAAAGCCCCTGAAGTAGATAATTTTGATCAACTGAAGTGCTGATTCTCTTTTTTGCACGTTTCTTTATAATCATCCCAGAACCTTCCATAGGCACTTGGCTCTTAACTCTTCAAGTCACTGCCATGTCTCGTCTCATTCTCCAAGTGAATTTACCTAGCTCCTGCTAGGAACCAGATCCTGCACTAGGTGCTTCAGGGACATCCAAAGGTTGGGGGTGTGTGAGGGCACAGGCAGCAGGAAGGTACAAAGACAGCTCAGCACCCTCGGCTTACCCACAGTAGAGAGCTGCGGCAAAGCACAGAATAATTAACTGCCAAGTGAATTATGCTGACGGCTGATGCTCTGGGGGTTCAAAAGAGGAAGGCAAAAGTTGTAAGGGAATTTACAGAGGATGCAGGAACTGAAGAGGAATTTGGGGCATGGGAAAGCTTTGACCGTTGGAGGTGCACTAGACAGGCTGATGAGAAACTTGGGAGGGCAGTGCACACTCCGTGTTCAGCAGGCAATGGGCAAACTGGTCTAATAGGAAAGGAAATATTTTTTTTGATTGGACACCAAACATCATCATCAACAACAACAAAGCAGTGACAGTGAACACTTCCTGAACATATAATTCTTGTCAAACACTGAGCTAAACACACGATAGTTTTAATCTCAGTTCATTCCCACAAAACCTTATGAGGAAATCAGGGTTCTGCTAGCCTATGCGGTAGTTCTGGGGAATGAGAAAATGGCAGACACCTCATGGGAACGTGAGTTGGAGCAACTGGACAACTTTGTGCAGTGCACAACTGCTGAAGTGTACGTGGTGGTAGAAAGAATCACATTTATGAGTGAGGACCAAGCTCTGTGTTGAATGCTTCACACATATGATAACTTTCTGACTCCTCAGAACTACCCTATGAAGGCTGTGCTATTCATTTCCCCATCCCATGCAGTTCCACTTAGGGGAACTTAATGCTGGTACAGTAAGTTGGAGCCAGTTATGGAGGGTCTTGACTGTAGGCTTGGTGGGAAGTAGGACCTTATTCGGTTGGCTTAGGAGACTTTTACCCGAGCCGCTTGGTGAATCCCTCTGGAGGCCGTCCCAGTTGCTCAGGGCTCCAAGGTCTAGCCAGGGCAGGCTCCATCACCCACTTACCGTGTTCTTGCCGAGAGCACGTCCATCTGTGTCCTCCATCCTGTGCCCGCTCTCTCTGGAGTCCCCCCTTCAGCCTCCTGCTTGTCATCATCACAGTCACCGGCCTTCCCGGGTGCCCCCACCTCCGGCTGGGGCGGTGCGCTCTCTGGTCACGGTGCACACAGGCCCCGCGAGGGTGGGCACAGTCTCGCTGTCTCAGCACCCACAGCACTAAGCGCAGACCTTTGGACGAACAGCAGTTGTGTGAATATTTCCCGCGAAACGCGCTTCTCCTTCCGTTTACTCAGTTTAAAGAGCGCCACCTCTTTGGTTGACCTGGCGTGATGATACTTGTAGATGCAGACCTTGTGTTCCTGCCTTACTAGCGTCTACTTGTATCAGAGCTTTCACACCCTCCTTACCTGCTCCCTCTGATGCTCAGCGTCACGTGCTGTTTCCTTGCTGCCGTCCAGCTTCCAGCACCGGCTGCCAGGCCACTGGACAGATCTGCAGAATTGTACTTTTGTTCCCTGTTTTGAATCACTGCTGAGCATCAGTTGCTTTTTAAACCCCAGTCCTTCAGGCAGGAAGGGTGAGATTTTGGCTCCTCTTTTCCAGGCTGGCTGTACGAATCGAATTACCTGCAGAAAGGGGGCCTTGGCACTTCTTGTCCTAGATGAGGCTGTTGCTTTAGCTGGTCCACGCCTGTGTGTCCATCCTTGGGGTCATAACATTGAAATCTTTCTGTATTTACTGGTAAATAGCCACTGCTCCAAGCCCTTCATGGGCTTCCCTGCCACCCTGCTTGCCCTGGCCTGTCCCCTGGGATCTCTTAAATCTCTCCTAATCCAGCAACCAAAGGGTTAATGCTCAGCACCGGCAGAGCCCTAAGACTGGCTTCAGTTCTGAATGGCTAGTCCAGGGCCACACAGGTCGTTCAGGGTTTTGAATCTCACTCTTGTTTCCTGGCCAAGGAAAGCCCGACTTGCCTTCTTCCCTGCAGATAGGAGGGGCATTTTCACGAGAAGAAAAAGCTTCCATTCCAGGTGAAATGGGAGCTATTGTTTGTTTATTAAGCACTCACTCTTTATCAGGCTCTGTGCTAAGCACTTCATCTGAAACACTTTATTTAATTCTCACAAACGTCTTTGGGAGGCCCCTAATAATGTTTTGCCTGTTTTGTGCTTGAGAGAAAAAGGATCATAGAGGTCAAGAACTTGCCAGGACTGGCAAATGGCAAAACTGGGATTTGAACCCATGTCTGTTAGGCTGCCCAGTCCATGCACTGGGCTTTGAACAGTAGTCCTCATTTCATCTACTAGACTCGGGGTGGACCTCAAGGAGGACCTTCTTCAGTCACATCACTCCTCCTTGATGACTGCTTTGATTCTGGTGGGCGTACGTGGGCTCAGTGAAACACTCCAGGTCACCCTCTCACTGGGATTTGGCAGAAAGAGTCCCTCTTACTGTCATCTGAGTGATATCATTCCATCTCTTTGGCGAGCCTATGTGTAATGGATTCTTTAAGATAACATGCAGTGAGTTATGCCTTCTTGTGTCTCTACCCCTTTGCAATGTGACTTGCTGTCTCACCTATCAAGAGGTGGAGTCTGTTTCTCTACCCCTTGACTCTGGATTGACCCTGTGGCTTGCTTTGTCCAAGAGGAATGTGGTAGAAGTGTTGTTCTGGAATTTTGCAGCCCAGACCTTAATAGGCCTTGTAGCTTCTGCTTGTGCTCTCAAAACCCAACCACCATGTAAAGAAATCTAGACCGTCTTGCTCCAGAGAGCCCACTTGGAGAGGGAGGTCACCTGGAGGGGAACTGGGGCGCCCCAGCCCACTGCTAGCAAGCAAGCACCAAGCCCCCAGATGTGTGGATGAGGCTTTCTTGGATTTCTATTGCTAGCTGAGTCATCCCGGCTGACTCCATGTGGAACAAACACAAGCCATCCACTCTGAGCCCAGCCAACCCACACTGTGAGCCTCAACACGGCTGCTGTTTTAAACCACTGAGTCTTGGAGTGCTGTGTGGTACAGCAGGGGATAAGTGATGCAGTATATAAAGGCAGAGGAAAATTCTATTAAAAGTCAAGGCCTAAAACACTTGTTTATAATTGTTTGTAACTCTTTATAAGTAAAAGTTAACAATTTATTACACAGAGAAATGTCATAAATACCAAGGAAATCAAAGAGGACCTTAATCTATGGAAATTATTAAAATTAACCATTTGGTACCTAAAATCTCCCCAAAGTCAACAGCTAAGCCAGAATAAAAGTTGTCCTTGAGAAAATCTACAAATGATTTTCTTTACTTAGACATTTCCTTTTAAATGACCCGATTTGTTACTCTCTTAATGCAGTTGCAAGATGAAAACATAAATGTTAGAACCTACAAAGTAAGGTGGATATACCTCTCCATTGTCTTCCTTGGAACAGGCACTTGGACATGTCATGGACCTTCATACATACGTATATCATACCTCTGTACACCTTTAATTCAATTTAGCAAGTGCTTATTGAACACTTACTATAAGTAAAGGTAGAATCATATCTGTATAAGCAGAGAGAGAGAGTCTGAATGAGATCTGTGCAAATTCCCAAAAGACTTCCAAAAGATGTATTGAATCTCCACCTTCTTCAGAACTACTAAACAGTTCTAATATTTTCTGACCCCAGCTTCTGGAGTACCAGTTATTTAATAGAATCTAAATACTTGTTGAACGAATAAATTAATAAATGACTAGAATAGTTGAAAAAAGGGGGCCTAAATGAAGGAGAATGAGAAGAATAATCCAGGAGCAGAATAATCCAAAAAAGTAATAATCTATCTCTGGGTGATGGGAGTTGGCTGAGTGTTCCTCGGTCAGGAAAGTTGTTCTCTGCAGAAAGAGTTTCCATATCTTAGGATTTTCAAACACCAGGCTGGAGGGAAGCTGAGCTCAGACAGATATAGCAGCATGTGAAAATTAAGCATGATTTTTAGCTGTGCTTTAGTGTTGGGGGTATAGTCCTGGCTATAGGAAATGCCAGTCCTGGCCTCTGCCCTGGACAGACCGCCCTTGTGGTTAAAGTCCCAATCACAGACAGCCCATTTCTAGGGGAGAAAATCAGGAATACAGAAATGGGCAGTGAGCATCTGGAAAATTCCCAGGACTGTTGAAGAGCCATTTAGTTTTTAGAAAAGACTTGTGGTAGATTTGAGGATTGTCTTCAGTATTTGGACTGCTTCCATGTGGAAGGGGTTCACCTTGCTCTGCATGAGCTCAGAGGGCAGAGGGAGGACTGGAAAGCAGAAGTTACGTCTCTATAGGACACACAAATATAGTACTAAGTGGGGAAGGAGCACCAGATCCCAAGGCAGACTCTTTTCTGGAGAGATGTACTCCTTTTAGCTGTTTTTTGGCCCAAGGAAGTATGGCTTTACAGTAGGATCAAAGGATGAAGATATCTGAGGGGAGGCTTGAAGGTGGACTAAAAGACATCCTTACCAAGGGTATTAATAGCTGAGATTCTAGAGCCAGATGGCCTTCCTTAGAATCCCAGCTTTACAGCTTGCTCTCCTGGGCCAGTGATTTAGCTTCTCCTTGATTCTGTTTCCTTATCTATAAATGGGAATATTAGTAGAACCTACCACATTGGGTTTTTGAGGACTAAATGAGTTAATATTCACACTTAGAACAGTCCCTGTACATCGGTGAGCACTACAGGGGTGCCAGCTGTTATTTCTATAAGAGGGACAGGAAGCGTAAGCTTGTTAGCCAGGTTACCTTCTCTCCTTTCATAAGGGCATAATGTTTACAAAGCTCTTTCACATGTAACAACTAACTTGGTCCTCACAGCAACCGTATGCTATAGATAGTGTCGATATTATTATTCCCAGAAGATGAGAAAACAGGGTCAGAGTCATAAGTGACTTAGCAAGTGAAGAAAGAGAGTCCTGGCTCAGGCTCAAGCCTTTTGTCTAAGTCTAGCAGTCATTCCCCTGCACCAGATTGCCTCCTTCCTCATTTCCACTTTGGCAATACAGCTGGGCAGCAGTAGCTTTAGGATGAATCTGAATAAATGACCCATTTGATTTTAGAGGGCATAGTTATCTCCACACTCCAGCCAGACACTGAGGGACCATGCACCTGTGATTTATGCTGCAATATTTTCCCTTTAAAGGTAAATAATTAACCCATAAAGGAGGTTACCTCTTGGCACACACATTTTCCTTTTGTTATAAAATTTTCATGCCACATATTTCAGCTTCATTGATTGAAAGTCAAATTATGAGCCTCAGGGCAAAGGCAATATGAGGTTTCCAAGAGCCTTCCTGAAATTATCACCAGTTTCCCCATATTAACGTCCATGAATTTATCTCAGTGCGAGGGTTGATAATACAGAACATGAAATGATAAATATGTTCCCTGGTTTCTCACTTGCAAGAGCCACAGATGCCAGAAAAGATGCTCATTTTCTGTAGCTTCCCATGTTCCCCATCTCACTATACCTGTACTGATAAGCCTTTGTGCTTGGTGGCTATTCTGTGGGAAGAGAGCGCTTCTATTTTCTAGTGAAAAAACTGAGCCCCAAGCGCTAGGACTTATCGCCTAAAAGATTCCACATTCTCATTTCTACGAGAGAGTCGAGTGAGATAATGTATGTAAAATATTTAACAGTGTCTGATCACATAACTGCTTAGTAAATGCTGAAAAAAAGAAGTCCTGTGGAAGAGTCAAGAGATCCATTCTGTTGGCTTTACCATTCTGCTACAGGGAGCTTTGCTCCCTCTGCATCACTTTTCCACAAACTAGTTGATAGTCCAGTATGTTGTTTATTTCTTAAAATTCCAAACACTGTGAACAGAAAGAGACATATTATTTATTCAACTAAAATTTATTGAGCACATGGTAGGTATTAGTGAAAGAAATTAAATAATTGCTTTCAGAGAGCTCAGTCTGCTGAACAATCAGTTTAAGGGGAGTGAGATACTGTTTTGGTGTATTTACTACTGTGTCTGGTTAGTGGGGTTTTTTTTTGGTCCTAGGGCACATTTCCTATTCAAACTAGACCTTGAGGCATTCTTTGCCTCAGGAAAGGATTTTTTTTTGTTTTTGTTTTTTTGTTTGTTTGTTTTGTTTTTTGGTCCTACTGCACATTCCCTATTCAGATTAGACCTTGAGGCATTCTTTGCCTCAAGGAAGGGTTTTTATAGCAGAACACAAAAAGATAAGAGTCAAGTCTTGGCTTTTGAGTTTCAAAATTTGTTTGAAAACTCAAGGCACAGACAGTAGTTTCAAAGGAAACTTCCAAAAGTTTCAAAGGGTCTTCCAAAAGCTTAGGAATTTAGGGTTCCAAAAATCTTTGCCTTGAAGAGTCTCAGAGGCTAGAAGATATAAAAACAGAGTTTAGGATTTTTTTTTCCATCCTCCATAGAAGATAAAGATTTTCTGGTCTAAAAGAGGAAAATTGGAGGGAATGCAGTAGAAATGAACACTGGTGCTCTTCCCTCAGATGGGGCCCAAGACTCTCAGCGCCGAGTTCTAGGGAGGATGGGTGAGAAAACTGACAGTATATCCAGGTTGGTTTGGGGACAACCTGGCGGGGAGGGTATCTGCGATTACTTTTCTTGGTGGAACCTGGGAGGATGATGATGCTCCTGCGTTGTTCCTTAACACTCAAGGTCACAGGGGCGGTGGAGATGGGTATGTGCAGTGTCTGGGGCAGGTGGCCTTGAGATGGCCTCTTAGAGCTCAGCATTGCCTGGAGAACAGGAAAATGATTCCCACGTACCCAAAGAAACACAGAAGGAACCAGATAATACCGGACATGGAAAGACAGATCTTGGGCAGAGCTAAGACCTTTGTAGGTTGATAACAGAGGATCAGAGGTGGGTTGGGCTTCATCTCAGCAGGTGTCAACATGAATTAATGATGGCAGCTGAGGAACAGATGCCCCATCCATCTCTCTCCCTACCCCGCCTGTGCTTCTGCACTCTGTGAGGCTCTCAGAGCCCATACTCAAGCTGGGGAAATGTGGGGATTGGGAGAGGGGCCAAATTGGCTGAGAAAATCTTAAATTAACTAATATTACCCGAAGTGACTGAGATTATGATTTGGGAGCTTGAAAGGAAATTAAGTTCAATTGTCAAGCAACAGAGGAAAGGTGTGTTTTTTTGTGCATAATTTAGATTGTAGACAGATACTTTTCTGCCACACAGGCCATTCTGATTCAGTGTGATACTGGCAATGATGGGAGAAGGACAGGGCTCTATGGAAGCTCATAAGAGGTCACCTGACCCAGCTTGGGGTGAGAGGGAGGGGGTGTCAGGGAAGGCTTTCAGAGGGTGATGCTTGAATGGAAAGCAGTAGGAGTGAGTTAGCCCAAGAAACTAGGCAGCAGTATTCCAGGAAGAGGAAGAAGCCACACAAAGATACCTCTGTAGGTAAAATAGGTATGAAGCATACCTATAGCATGAAACATACTATTTTCTTTCTGGAAAAATGTAACTTGTCCTGTGACGTGAGAGTTAAAGCTGTGTATGTCCAGGACGGGAATGGATGAGGTGGTGAAGGTCTTATGTGTCATACTAATTTGGGGAGAAGAGGAGGGTTCTTTTGTGGATATTTTGAAACTGAGGTACCTGTACCCTCACACATGGAGGCCCAGGAGGCAGTGAGTAATGAAAATACAGACTTTCAAGTCACCAGCCTATATGAGGAGGTTGGTACCTTGAGAAGTTAGCAACCAACATGGAATGGACAGACACCAGTTTCTGAGTGCTAACTCTGTTCCAACCTTGTGCTCATTTCTTTGTGTGCATTAAATCATTCAACCATTGTGGCAACTCTTTGAGGTAGGGTTTATTATTACCTCTGTTTTGTAAGTGAAGAAACTGAGGTCTAGAGAAGCTAAGCAAAGCAACTTGTTTGAGGTCACAATCAGCACATGGCCTCGCTGGAATCAGAACTTAACTTTATCTGGTTTCAAAGCCTTTGTTCTTAACCATAAGCCACCCAACCTTGGGGCATCCCAGGAGAGTAAGCAAGGAGTTGGGGTGTTGGCTCCAGGGGAGAGGAGGAGGCCCAGTAATGGTTCTGTCTTCTGAGAAACTGCTTGTGAGGACTTATTCCCTTACCTAATGGACTCCTTCTTGTTTTGGAGGAATGATCTGGCCTATCATAGACAGCAGTTCATGGCCACCACCAAGGGGCTGGATACCAGGCAGAGGGCGCCAGTGTCAGGGATGCTCATGCTGCAGTGTGCCTCAGTACCCCCAGGAAAGCCTTGGGTAGAAACCTCTCAGTGTGGACCAGCAAAAGAAGAGCAAAGGTATCTAGGGCATAGGCCAAGGCAGTGCGAGAGAAAGCAGAGGGTGCAAGCCATCCTAGGGACATGCCTCTCAGCCCAGGACCGCAGCAAGGTGCAGATGCCCTGATGAGGCCCATTTGGGTGATAGTCAGAAGCACTTAGAAGGAGAGGCCGTTATAGAGCAGCAGGATCCTACCTGATTGCTGAGCTTGCAAAGCTGGCCTGATGTTCCCCAGGGGAAGCTTTGATACAGTTTCTCACTTTGGAACGTTTACTTAACTAAATTATCCTGAAACATTATTTGCTTTGGACCCTCCATACTTTAGTCTGATGTGCTCTGAAGAATTCTTTGGCACTTTCAACTTGTCCAGGAAGACATGGGGCAGGAGCGGGACAGAGAAACGAAACGTATGGCTTAGAAGTTAGATCCACGGAGTTATGGGAAGAATGGCCTGGTGGTACCTCAACTTGGCCGGGTCTTGTGGAGAAGGGGAAAGAGACTGACACACTCTGGAATCAGATGACCTGGGTGCTTTGCCACTCACTAGCTGTGGGGCCTTGGGCAAGTAACTTCCTGTTTCTGGGTCTGAGTTTCACATTTGTAAGATGGGTATATTACAGATGTTTAAGGGTTATTGTGAGGAGTATATGAGATGATGTGTGTCATAAGTTGTTCAGAAAAGCTCCCTGCACACAGTAACTCCTTCAGTTAGCTCCCATTTCCATGTGTAATAACCACTACATTCGTTGTTACATTTACTATTCTTATTGTTGATCTGTGGACACAGCTGTGGCGTTAGGTTGGGGAATCACCTTGTCCTCTGTCCTGCCTGAGCCTCTCTGAGTTGTCCCCAGAGTCAAAGGTGGCACTCCTCCCCTGAGGAAGGAGGACTGGCCAGAGGGGAGCAGGCTCCGGGGAGCTAAGGTTTTCTTTGAGTCACTTGGCCCTGAAGATGCGAGGGCTTCCCGGGGAGGCACTTTCCTGAGCAACCGGTGGGGAGGCTGGAGGGGAGCAGATTGTTCCAGCAGCAGTGGTGGTGGTGCTGGGTCCCACACGGGTGCTGGGGGCGTGTGCTGACTGTTAGGCAATGGAGTCCTGCCTGAGACCCCACCTGCCTGGAACCAGGTGGAGGCTGTCCAGCCCCTTGTCTCTGCCTCTCCTTGGACAAACTGTAGCTCCCAGAGGTTCTTCCAAGCCCATTCCCAGACTTCTGAGGGACTGTGGTGGGGAGGCAGGTCTTAAACAAACTCTTGGAGGGATAGTTCTCCAAAACTTGGTTTGGGGAGTTAGGATGGCAAAAGAGCCCAGAGCATGGGCTTCAAAGCCAGGCAGACATGCAGTTAGCTTCTGATTTTGCCATTTATCAACCATGTGATCTGGGTGAGTTACTTTACTTTCAGAGCCTCAGTTTCCTTAGCTGTAAACAAGAGATAATTTTAAACTGCCTGCCTTTTGGAGAGAATAGTTGTGAGAATAGTGCTTGGCACGCAGTGAGTACCAAAATGTACTAAAAATGATAGTCATTTAACAGATACTCATGTGATGCTTACTATGTACCAGGCACTGTTCTAAGTGCTTTGCAGATATTATCTTGTTTAATATTCTTATGAGGTAGGTAATATAATTGTCTTTGTTTTCCAGGGGTAGAAACTGAGGCACTGAGAGGTGAAATAACTTGTCCAGGATCCCACAAATACTCAGGCAGTTTGGCTCCATACCAGTCTGTGCAGCCTCATGGTTACGATCCTATTCCATGAAGGACAATGACAAAGGGCCTTGAAGGTATAAATACGAACTATAATGGAAAAGCCCCCTCCCCCCGAAACAGTATGTCGCTAGCACTCACTGTAGTGAGGCTCTGTTCCTTTAAGGACAGAATTCATCCACATTTCTAGTGACCAAATAGATGATCCCGGGCAGACCTAGCTACCCCCTATCCCGAACTCCCCTCTAAGAAGCTCTTCTTCTTGAGTGATTTGGAAAACAGAGGACCATGGGCTTGGTCTGTGCATTTCACTTTGTTTTCGACTTTGCTTGTGGGTTGGATGGATGCAGCCTTAAAGCCTCATCTCCACTCCCCTACACACACACACACACACACACACACACACACACACACACACACACACACACACACACACACACACACACACACAGTTCCTCTGGGTCTGGAGGACAAAGCCTGATTTGGTTCCAACGACCAAGTGTCTGCTTTGTTCTTGAGCTAAGTGCCCACCTCTGTGGCCGCACACCTCCCTGTACACACATTACCCTCATCACGGCCCTTTCCAGAGCAGCTGGAAATGATCTGCTTATATGAGAGAAATGAGGTGGAGAATTTCTTGCAAGAAAAGCAACCACATGAGAAAACAACTGCTCTGCTTCTTTCTGGGCCGAGAGGAAGACTGCGGCTATGGAGTCATTGGGTCTCTGGCCTTTCTGGAATGACCCAGAAAGAGTCCCAGCAGCCACTTCTGGTTGGGAAATTGTGTTACATGTCCAGGGAAGGGAGAAGGAAGAAGGTCCCTGTAATTAGGATGCCAGGGAAACCTCGGGCAGGGAGCTGAGTGTGAGGAAGGCCCCAGAGGCTCAGGCACATTGAGGTTTAAAGAGATTTGGAGATGAGATGAGAGAAAGGGGGATTAAAAGAGAAGAGGAATGTGGGTGAGGAACTGGATCTCCTGTGATATTCTTTGTGAGAGATATGAATAGAAATTAGAATTGTGTTTTAATTAATTTTACTTGTTGGGCTTGTTTCTTTGAATTCACCACTTAATCAAACAGGGGTACGTGGTGGGCCCAGGACTTATTTTGGTTACATGCTTGTTTTTCCCTTATGCTGTGAAATTCTTGAGGGCAGGAACTGTGTCTTATTCATCTCCATATTTTTTAGCACCTAGGAGCCCAGCACAGAGTAGGTGCACTTGCAGTGGGTTGAACTAGGGTGACCAACTTGTCCTGGTTTATCCGGCACCCTCCTGGCACCCACCTTCCCATGTTCTGAAGTCCTGGAAGTCCTGAGTCCCAGGCAAACTAGAATGGTTGACACCTTAGGCTGAATCAGTAAAAACTGAACCCTAATACTGATTCTCTGTCTTGCCCTTGGCTATCGAGAACTTGAGAGAGTAAGTGGAACGCCCAGTGGAAATTCGGTCCCACTCTTGGTCAGTCTCTTGGTGGCTGTGTATCAGAGGGAATGCTGTCTTCTTCCTGCATGATTCATTCTCATTTGGGTGGTAAATGTACAGTGAGTCCAGCCTAGCTGCCAGGCCCAGCCTGACGGGTCTCTTTTAAGGCCCTTGCTATGTGTCCCACAAGCCCCAGCAGCTGTTGAGTGCTCACCACTGCTTTCTCAGCTGTGAACTAGAGGTCTACAAAAGTGATTCTTCTACTCTGAAAAAAACTGCCTCCATCTCAGTGTAGCATAAACAACTTCTTTTTGGTATCAGGGTATTAAGGAAAAAGGATTATTGAAGGTCCACCAATCCCAGAAACTCATAGAATTGTTTATTTTCTGAAACCCACTCTGCTTCTCTTACCTCTGGGCCTTGGAATATGCTATTTCCTTTGCCTGGCTTTTATCCTTTTCTTCACCTGCTGAACTGCTCCTCAGTGTGACTCCCTCCAGGCAGCTCTCCCTAACTCCCTCTTCCATTGAGATCAGCCCTCCTACCACGTGCTCCCCAGAATCCTGGGTTTATCAGTCTGTGGCCTGTGCTCGCCCCTGTACTCTGAGTCCCCGGGCTATGTCCAAGGTGCTCTTCTACAAGCCACATCGGCCAAGCGGGTGGTAAAGGGAGCCCCCAGGACAACTTTGGAACACGTCACCTCTCAGAAATCTGTTGAGTCCCCTGCAAATGAGTTTGCCAAAGATGGTTATGATTTGAACAGAAACCTTGGCTGGGCAGGTGCTACAAAGGGATCATGGAGATGTGAAAAGAGAATAGCCAGCTTATCAGAGGGAGCTTAGAGTCCAGAAATCTGACTACTAGCAGGTACGAGATTAACAGCCCCCCTCACATCTATTTTCGGCTGTTCTGCTATTATTCTTTCATTTTCTGGGGATAGAAGAAGCAAGTGATACTTACGGGCTCTCTGCTTGTTACATAAACATAAAAGGTGTTTTTACACTTTTCCTTCTCTAAGGACAAGCTAGAAAGGCGTCATGCAGTTCACCAGCTGCCCAGCCAAGTCCTAGAGGATAGAAAGCTGTCACACAGAAGGTCTTCATGCAGAAAAGAACACTGCAGAAAGAGCCAGAAGCCTGGGTTGTAGACCTGGCTTTGTACCATCCCATCTTATGACCTTGAGTAATTTTGTTTCTTTTGTGTTAATACCATCTTATGACCTTGAGTAATTTTGTTTCTTTTGTGTTAATAATATTCACTGTGTGTGTTAGTCAGCTCATATTTTATCTCATTTGTTAAAAAAAAGAAAATGTCTTGAGAAGTAAATCTACCGCCCCCGCTCCCCCCACCCCGGCCCCTGCCAATAGATGATGAACTTGTGATAAAGTGACTCTCTAAGCAGGGTTTGTATCCATTGTTATACAAGTAGCATGAGAAGTGGGGTTCAAACCCAAGTCCTTTTGACTCTACAGCTGAGCCTTTAGCCATGACACTGTTTCTTTTGGTCTCTTTATCTGTTAAATGAGGTCTCTTCTATTTATGTCATTCTCAGATACATGATGACAAACAGGCCATCCATATTTTTAGCCATACTCATGAATGGAAGCCCTGTCAGAAAAGAAAATACCACACAGGTGTCTTCTGACTTGGATGTTTCATGGAAAAAGTCTTAAGATAGCATCTTTATATCTTCCTCTAAGCTCACCAAACGTTTAATTTTTGTACATGTCATTACTCTGCCTGATGGAAACAGGAGTCAGCTGCATATTTCTGACATGTCTTAATGAAGTCACTGGAAAAGGCACTTTGCAAATGAAAAGGCAATGTGTGTGGGGAAATAGAGTGAAATCCTTCAAAGATGATGAAAGATGACACCCCTCCACGAAAAGGACTGGTCTTTTGGATGAAAAAAACTACTCCTCTAGTGTGCACTGGGGATTTCTGAGGCTACATCAGTGCCAGGAGTGTTCCCAGGAACACTCAGGTTTTTGATGGTATTCGAAATACCTGAAATAATTACTCTCACTCTCAAATCCCAGTAGAGTGTGATGATTAAAGCAGGAATGATGGAGTCTGATAGCTGATAGGAAGGGGTTCAGATTTCAGATTCTGTGTGTTGATAGGAATCAGCCCTGTCCTTTTAGGCCAAGGGTAATTAACGTTGCTGCACCCCAAACCCTTTATCATCTGGTGAAGCCCATGAACCTCTTTTCTTTTCTTTCCTTTTTTTCTTTTTGGCTGTGCCGCTTGGTTTATGGGATCTCAGTTCCCCGACCAGGGGCTGAACCTGGGCCCTCGGCAGTGAGAGCGCAGAGTCCTAACCACTGGACCGCCAGGGAATTTCCCCATGAACTTCTTTTCAAATTTTGATTTTTAAATGATTAAAATAGAAAACATAAGATTTCATAGGAAACCAATTATTCTGGCTATGAAAATATATAATAGAATAAATTTTGATATAGTAATATATATACTTCTTTATTAATGCTTTAAATAATGAGCTCTAGTGATGGACTTAATAGCCACTAATTTTTATGTGTGATGCATTCTTGAAATATTTCGACTGTTAGTGATATAAAGATGCCTGTGCCTTCTATAGGTAAATATGTTACAGTACTATCAGTTCTTCTGTGGATAGTTACCTATGCTCACAATTGACAGATATGTTAAGTTTCGGTAAGAAGTTAGTATAAATGGTGATGTAATTATTTTCTCTCATCCAGGTTCATGGGCCCCACAAATTCTATTCATAGGAACATTTGGTCCTCTGTTCCATAGGGGCTAAAAGTCTATAAGATACATTTTCCAGTGAAGATCTCCTTTATGTTCTTCCAGTGGGAGAATGCTTGGGTACTTAGGTGCAGACAGGGAGAAATGGACTTCTTCATCTAGCCCTGGTGGCAGTGGCATCAGCCAATGACTGAGGAGGTCCATGAGCTCCTGAGGCAGCTGTACTGGCAGCTCAAGGGTTAAGGGCCATGGATCAGAAAAGGGCAGGCTCTCAGGTGGGGCAGTTACTCCCTATAGTTTATTTTTGGGTCACAGTGAGAATCCCCTTTTGCTCCTCCAGCCCTCCCAACAATGTTGTAACTTAATTCTCTGTATTTAATCCCTCCACTTAAAATGTCTAGAGGGGCATCTGCTTTTATATTGAATTATATATTTTTAAAAAAATCCCAACTGTATCTCTTACCAGTTCTGGTCCTCAGGTAAGTTAATGGACCTATCTATGCCTCAACAGCATAATACCTAGCTCAAAGGTTTGTTGTGAAAACCCAGTGGTGCACATGGAAAGATCTCTTCCAGTATTATCTGGGAACCTTTGACCTGATCAGCAGCATACATGTTAGGATGACATTTCAGAGAAAGTGAATTCATTGCCTGTAATTGATATGGAAATCAGATCTGGCTTGAAGTATCCCTTGAACATAGTTAAGTAGGATCATGTATTTGTTTATATGGACAGTTTTAAAAAATAATGAAAAATAACATTAGAAAAAATAATGAAAACTACTGTCACTGCTATTGTTCAGTCGCTTTTGCTCATCTCAGATGTGGCCCCTTGGGCAGTTAGGCTATAATGTCCATGATCAGCTTAGGCAAACTGAAACTCTTGCAGGGTTATATATAAAAATGACTGTAATTTCAAGTCACCTTAGACTTGTGGATGATCTCCTTCTTTCAATTTAAATGAAATAACAAAAATAGCCAATATTAAGTATCAAGGGCAAATTGCCTTCATCAAACTCAGAAAGGAGAATATTTTGTCAAACTACTGGAAACATATGAAGTATCTAAACTGAATTATTGGGTAATTCTACAGATTTCCAAAATTTTTTTGTGGGCAAAAGATCTGTCAGAAAGATAGTAAATTCATGGGACTTCCCTGGTTGTCCAGTGGTTAAGACTTCACTTTCCAATGCAGGGGGTTCGGGTTGGATCCCTGGTCAGGGAGCTAAGATCCCACGTGCCTCGTGCCCAAAAAATCAAAACATAAACAATATTGTTAACAAATTCATTAAAGACTTTAAAAATGGCCCACATCAAAAAAGTCTTCAAAAAAAACCCAAAAAGAATGAAAGATAGGAAATTCTTGGTGGCTACATTGCCCACCACGAACCAGGAAGTGAAGGACGTAAGAGAACCCCCTGGAGAGGTAAAAGTTACAGTTAACGCATGCTGGTCATAGCAGAGATAGATAGAGACCTGCAGGAGAAACATTGGTTCTCCATTCAGAAACACTGTCTAGAACGTTTGACTTATTAAAAAGGAGAGAGAAAGGCAGAGGAGAGCTGTACAAGGGTGCATAAGCAGTGTTCACCTGGCCAGAGTAGAGGGGGCTTTAAGCAACAAACTTGGAGTATTCGGACTTCACTGATAAAACCTTCCCTGTGTAGTGGAGAAAGGGGGGTAGGTACCATGCATCTTGGCTGATGCCAGTCAACACTGGATTCATCCTCATGTGCAAACCCCTTGCTCACCAAGCAACACTGTGCTTATGATGTGACTTCACCATGTGGATTTGCTTACAGAGACAGAATGGGATGATAAAAGTAACAATAACAACAATAGCTAATATTTTCTTTAGTGCTTCCTATGTGCCAGGAATTGTTCTGTGTGGTTTGATATTAAATAATATCTTCACAATAATCTGATGACGAAGATTTTATTTTATTTTTAACTTCTGTATTTATTTTTGGCTGCATTGGGTCTTCGTTGCTGCACGTGGGCTTCTCGTTGTGGTGGCTTCTCTTGTTGTGGAGCATGGGCTCTAGGCACACGGGCTCCGGTAGTTGTGGCATGAGGGCTCAGTAGTTGTGGCTCTCGGGCTCTAGAGTGCAGGTTCAGTAGTTGTGGCACATGGGCTTAGTTGCTCTGCAGCATGTGGGATCTTCCTGGACCAGGGCTCGAACCCGTGTCCCCTGCACTGGCAGGTGGATTCTTAACCACTGCGCTACCAGGGAAGTCCAGGAAGACTTTATTAATATTTTATTAATATCTACATTTTACAGGTGATGAAACAAAACTGAAGTCCCACAGCTAAATCCTAGAGTTTATGACAGTTGGGACGATGAAAGGTGTTGCAATTGTTTCTTTCATGCACCTGTTTTCAGGTTTTGATCTCAAATTATTTTATTCTTTTTTGTGCTTTAGCATGTGTGGAAACACTAAATCACCAAATTTAAGTGATGAAAGCTGATTTTGCTTTCTTGAAATACAGATTACATTTCCAGTTGGCTGCTTCAGAAATCCATTTAGTCAGTGAAATTGGTGAGTGGAAGCCCATACAGCCTATATTTTGAAATTCCCTTATCTGTAATTTCAAAAGCAAATCCAACAGGCTTATTTTCGTCTCTAATTAAGGTTTGCTTTTATCCACTTCACATGACCTCCTCTAGCCATGTCTTACTTTAGATGATGTCACCTCTTTTATAGGACAGCCTTCCATTTCGGTAGCCCAGGACCTGGTTTCTGTCACACTGCAGAGGCTTAACTTTGCAGCCAGACAGTGTTCTCAATGCAGCCGTATTATGAGAAGAGGCTTAAGCCTAGTGGTTTCAAGGATGGGCAGATCCTTAACAGCAGCTCCTACCTGGTGTCCTGGATTCCTGAAGATGCACGTAACTATTAGCTGTTCACTCAGGGGCAGGCAGCGCTGGGGAATTTAATGGAGCGAGGATGAGGAATGATGGTACCCACAACCAAAGCTATTTGCAATAGGCTATTTGTGAAATAGCTAGGAAGCTCAAATTGATTTTCTTGTCCGTTTCCAAGGGTTAGAAATGATATTGTTCCAAGGCAATTTTAAGACCTGGTAAGCATGCCACAAACAAGCAAAGGATAATGACTTGGTTCCACAGTGATAGACCTGTTACAAGTAATGAAACCTGTCCCCAACTCTTCTGAAAAGACTGGAGTGGTTTAACACCCAGATGAGGGAGTGTGGCGCCGGGATGGGACAAGAGGAGCAAAGGGGATGAGAGAGAAAATACCATGCACATCCGCCTAAGTGACCTAAAGAACCCGCATTCTGTCTTACCATAGTCATGGTCCTGTGGTAAAAACCTTTGAATTCCCAACAGAGTTTCTAAGTCCACTTACATTAGAGCAACTTCTATTCAGTAGAATGCCAAAAACCCGGAGACCGTCCATGTTCACAGCTGTAGAATTTTATCCCTGCACAAATGTTTCAAATAATTTGCCCGCATAGGGCAAGGTGCACACTCCTGAGAATTGGACTCAATTTTCAGATATTCAATTCTTTTGTCTCTGTCAGCTCTCTGACATGTTTTTAATGTCAATATGCATTTCATTGGACTGGAAAATTCTCATCTTGTAGCTCAAAGTCATAGACCAAGAACAAAGCAATGGAATATTTTCTCTGAGTGGTGCCGTAGCTGCCTAAGTCATTCTGCAGCAACACATACTCATGTCAGACAAGTACAGCAAACCTTTGGAGATTTTCTTGTTTTCCTTTTACTCTTCATTTGTTTGTTTGCTTTTTAGCTAACTGGAACTAACAACAAAGGTTAGCCTGAAAATACCCATTAGCTAAGCCCTTGGAAGCAATGGGCCCCTGGCAAGGAAAGACGCTGGGAAGGGTGAAGTATAGGCCAGTTTTCAATTAAGGAGGCAGTGTGGAGAATGATTAGGGAAAACAAATAAGGTAGCCCATCTGCAATATCTGATTATCGATAGGGGAGTGACCTCTTTCTGCCAATAAAGGCCAAAGGTGCCTATGTTAGTTATTCAGACTAGCAGCTTAAAGCAACAAGCGTTGATTATCTCACAGCTTTTGTGGGTTAGGAATTCAGGAGCAATTTAGCTGGGCGCTTCTGGCTTGGTATCTTTCTGATCAAGCTGTTGACCAGGGCTGCAGTCACTGAGACTTGCTGGGGCTGGAGGTCCCTCCTTCAGGCTCACTCATGTGGCTGTTGGCCAGAAACTGCCATGGCACCCTGTCTGTCGGGTTCTGCGTGGCATGGCTCCCCTCACTAATCTAATCTCCGAAGTGGCGCGCCGTCACTTCTGCTGTTTTCTTTTTGTGAGAAGCCAGTTCCGAAGTCCAGCCCACACTCAGGAGGAAGGAAGGTAAGCTTTACCTCTTGAAAGCAGCAGTATCAAAACATTTGTGGGCATATTTTTAAGGCCAGGACACTGCCTGTGCTTAAAGTAAACTGCAAGAACATGAGGAGTAAATGCTTAGCAGACTCCAAAGGAGGAAAAGGATAGACAAGCCAGGAGAGGAGAGAAGCTGTCCTGACCCGTGTGGGGAGCGGGGGCTCCGTGTAGGCACAAGGGCCCTCACGGTGAAAAGAAGAGTCAGAGGTCAGATGAGACAGGGAAGATCCCAAAGCAAAAAGAGTTGAGATTAGAAAAGACAGAGAACCGCTGTAATGGAGATTCAGTGTGTAGAGTGGAGGGCAGCAGGTCCCGGGTGAGTCTAAAGCAGCATTAAAGGAGGCCAGCAGGACCAGCAGGATGGCTTGTAGAGGAGCAGGCCTAGCTCACGGGCCGGTGTGAGGAGGGGCTGCGTATTCAGGGAGCTGCAGCAGAAAGGAAAGGGCCCTAGAAGCACAGCTTGGCTTGGCTACTCACCTGATCTGAGGCCTGGGGAAGTTACTAATTTGGCATTTTTATCAGACAAGTATAATTGAATATTGTTCATTTCAGTGGTTGAACTGAATATTTTGCCTCCCCGAACTTTGATTTTTTCAGTTCTAAGATGCAGATGATACTAGGTGCCCTGAAGTATTGATAGTGAGATTAGAGATCATGTGTGTCAAAGGCCTAGTCCCATGCCACACTCAGTAAATGGCAGACGCTTTTGTTATACAGTTAATCTTGGTGGGGAAGATGGCTGAAAAGTAGTCGCCAGAAAGAACTCAGGACCATTTAGCTTAGAAGACAAAGGACCAGATTCATTCCTGACCATCACTAATTTTCTTAAGCAATTCCCCTCCCCACCTGGGCCTCAGGTTTCCCACCTTTAAAATGAAGACATTGGCCTAGAAAAACTCTTAATAACTCCTTGAATGCAACTGAGAAATTTAATGAAACAAAGCAGGGCGCTACTGGTTTAAGCAGCTTCCTTGCTTGCTTGCTTGTTTATTTATTTATTTATTTATTTATTTATTTATATTTTGGCTGCATTGGGTCTTCGTTGCTGCGCGGGCTTTCTATAGTTGTAGCGAGCAGGGGATACTCTTCGTTGCGGTGCATGGGCTTCTCATTGCAGTGGCTCTGCTGCATGTGGGATCTTCCTGGACAAGGGCTTGAACCCATGTCCCCTGCACTGGCAGGTGGATTCTTAGACACTGTGCCACCAGGGAAGTCCCAAAGGTATAAGTGGCTTTATTTTCACCAGCAAAGGGGAGTGTCAAACTGATGAAAGAAATATTGATAATTCTAGCCCCAAACCTGGTTATTAACAGAAATGTCTATGTGTTTGTATGTGAGTGTGCATGTATGTGTGTGCCTCTATTTGTGTATACATGTTTTTTTAAATTTATTTTAATTTATGTTTTTATACAGCAGATCCTTATCAGTCATCAATTTTATACACATCAGTGTATACATGTCAATCCCAATCACCCAGTTCAGCACACCACCATCCCCACCGCTTTCCCCCCTTGGTGTCCATACGTTTGTTCTCTACATCTGTGTCTCGATTTCTCCCTGCAAACCAGTTCATCTGTACCATTTTCTAGGTTCCACATATATGCGTTAATATACGATATTTGTTTTTCTCTTTCTGACTTACTTTACTCTGTATGACAGTCTGTAGATGTATGCACGTCTCTACAAATAACCCAATTTCGTTCCTTTTTATGGCTGAGTAATATTCCATTGTATATATGTACCACATCTTCTTTATCCATTCGTCTGTCGATGGGCATTTAGGTTGTTTCCATGACCTGGCTATTGTAAATAGTGCTGCAATGAACATTGGGGTGCATGTGTCTTTTTTTATTTTCTTTTTTTAGTTATTTCTGAGATATACATTTTAAAGTAATAACTAGAATTATGACTTATAACATTATACCAGAACATATAAGATTTTTAGAAATTTCATGTGATGTCTGAAACACTTATATTAACATATTTCCATACAAATAACCCAAAGAAAGTTTAGTATTAGTTGTGGTTTTTTTGTTTGTTTTTTTATACTGTAGGTTCTTATTAGTCATCAGTTTTATACACATCAGTGTATACATGTCAATCCCAATTGCCCAATTCAGCACACCACCATCCCCACCCCACCGCGGTTTTCCACCCTTGGTGTCCATACGTTTGTTCTCTACAACTGTGTCTCAACTTCTGCCCTGCAAACCGGTTCGTCTGTACCATTTTTCTAGGTTCCACATACATGTGTTAATATACGATATTTGTTTTTCTCTTTCTGACTTACTTCATTCTGTATGACAGTCTCTAGATGCATCCACATCTCTACAAATGAACCAATTTCATTCCTTTTTATGGCTGAGTAATATTCCATTGTATATATGTACCACATTTTCTTTATCCATTCATCTGTCGATGGGCATTTAGGTTGTTTCCATGGCCTGGGTATTGTAAATAGTGCTGCAGTGAACATTGGGGTACATGTGTCTTTTTGAATTGTAGTTTTCTCTGGGTATATGCCCAATAATGGGATTGCTGGGTCATATGGTAGTTCTATTTTTAGATTTTTTAAGGAACCTCCATACTGTTCTCCATAGAGGCTGTATCAATTTACATTCCCACCAACAGTGCAACAGGGTTCCCTTTTCTCCACACCCTCTCCAGCATTTGTTGTTTGTAGATTTTCTGATGATGCACATTCTAACTGGTGAGAGGCGATACCTCATTGTAGTTTTGATTTGCATTTCTCTAATAATTAGTGATGTTGAGCATCGTTTCATGTGCTTCTTGGCCATCGGTATGTCTTCTTCGGAGAAATGTCCAGGTTTTTAGGTCCATGTATTTAGGTCTTCTGCCCATATTTTGATTGGGTTCTTTGTTTTTTTTTGTAATGAGCTGCATGAGCTGTTTATATATTTTGGAGATTAATCCTTTGTCCAATGATTCATTTGCAGATATTTTCTCCCATTCTGAGGGTTGTCTTTTCATCTTGTTTATAGTTTCCTTTGCTGTGCAAAAGCTTTTAAGTTTCATTAGGTCCCTATGTTTATTTTTCTGTTTATTTCCATTACTCTAGGTGGTGGAACAAAAAATATCTCACTGTTATTTATGTCCAAGAGTGTTCTTCCTATATTTTCCTCTGAGAGTTTTATAGTGCCCGGTCTTACATTTAGGTCTCTGAGCCATTTTGAGTTTATTTTTGTGTATGGTGTTAGGGAGCGTTCTAATTTCATTCTTTTACATGTAGCTGTCCAGTTTTCCCAGCACCACTTATTGAAGAGACTGTCTTTCTCCATTGTATATCCTTGCCTCCTTTGTCATAGATTAGTGGACCATAGGTGCATGGGTTTATCTCTGGGCTTCCTGTCTTGTTCCATTGATCTGTATTTCTGTTTCTGTGCCAGTACCATATTGCCTTGATTACTGTAGCTTTGTAGTATAGTCTGAAGTCAGGGAGTCTGATTCCTCCAGCTCTGTTTTTTTCACTCAAGACTGCTTGGGCTATTCGAGGTCTTTTGTGTCTCCATACAGATTTTAAGATTTTTTGTTCTAGTTCTGTAAAAAATGCCATTGGTAATAATGATAGGGATTGCATTGAATGTGTAGATTGCTTTGGGTAGTATAGTCATTTTCACAATATTGATTCTTCCAATCCAAGAACATGGTATGTCTCTCCATCTGTTGGTATCATCTTTAATTTCTTTCATCAGTGTCTTATAGTTTTCTGCATACATGTCTTTTGTCTCCGTAGGTAGGTTTATTCCTAGGTATTTTATTCTTTTTGTTGCAGTGGTAAATGGGAGTGTTTCCTTAACTTCTCTTTCAGATTTTTCATCATTAGTGTATAGGAATGCAAGAGATTTCTGTGCATTAATTTTGTATCCTGCAACTTTACCAAATTCATGGATTAGCTCTAGTAGTTTTCTGGTGGCATCTTTAGGATTCTTCCTGTATAGTATCATGTCATCTGCAAACAGTGACAGTTATACTTCTTCTTTTCCAATTTGTATTCCTTTTATTTCTTTTTCTTCTCTGATTGCCATGGCTAGGACTTCCAAAACTATGTTGAATAATAGTGGTGAGAGTGGATATCCTTGTCTTGTTCCTGATCTTAGAGGAAATGCTTTCAGTTTTTCACCATTGAGAATGATGTTTGCTGTGCGTTTGTCAGATATGGCTTTTATTATGTTGAAGTAGGTTCCCTCTATGCCCACTTTCTGGAGAGTTTTTATCATAAGTGGGTGTTGAACTTTGTCAAATGCTTTTTCTGCATCTATTGAGAGGATCATATGGTTTTTCTTCTTCAGTTTGTTAATATGGTGTATCACATTGATTGTTTTGCGTATGTTGAAGAATCCTTGCATCTCTGGGATAAATCCCACTTGATCATGGTGTATGATCCTTTTAAGGTGTTGTTGGATTCTGTTTGCTAGTTATTTTGTTGAGGATTTTTGCATGTATATTCATCAGTGATATTGGTCTGTAATTTTCTTTTTTTGTAGTATCTTTGTCTGGTGTTGGTATCAGGGTGATGGTGGCCTCATAGAATGAGTTTGGGAGTGTTCCTTCCTCCGCATTTTTTTGGAAGTATTTGAAAAGGATGGGTGTTAGCTCTTCTCTAAATGTTTGATAGAATTCACCTGTGAAGCCATCTGGTCCTGGATTTTTGTTTGTTGGAAGATTTTTAATCACAGTTTCAATTTCATTACTTGTGATTGGTCTGTTCATATTTTCTGTTTCTTCCTGGTTCAGTCTTGGAAGGTTATACCATTCTAAGAATTTGTCCATTTCTTCCAGGTTGTCATAGAGTTGCCTGTAGTAGTCTCTTAGGATGCTTTGTATTTCTGCGGTGTCTGTTGTAACTCCTTTTTCATTTCTAATTTTATTGATTTGAGTCCTCTACCTCTTTTTCTTGATGAGTCTTGCTGATGGTTTATCAATTTTGTTTATCTTCTCAAAGAACCAGCTTTTAGTTTTATTGATCTTTGCTTTTGTTTTCTTTGTTTCTATTTCATTTATTTCTGCTCTGATCTTTATGATTTCTTTCTTTCTGCTAACTTTGCGTTTTGTTTGTTCTTCTTCCTCTAGTTCCTTTAGTTGTAACGTTAGATTGTTTATTTGAGATATTTCTTGTTTCTTGAGGTAGGTGTGTATAGCTATAAACTTCCCTGTTAGAACTTCTTTTGCTGCATCCCATAGCTTTTGGATCATTGTGTTTTCATTGTCATTTGTCTCTAGGTGTTTTTTGATTTCCTCTTTGATTTCTTCAGTGACTTCTTGGTTATTTAGTAACGTATTGTTTAGCCTCCATGTGTTTGTGTTTTTTACGTTTTTTTCTTGTAATTGATTTCTAATCTCATAGCATTGTGGTCAGAAAAGATGCTTGATATGAGTTCAATTTTCTTAAAATTACTGAGGCTTGATTTGTGACCCAAGATGTGATCTATCCTGGAGAATGTTCCATGCGCACTTGAGAAGAAAGTGTAATCTGCTGTTTTTGGATGGAATGTCCTATAAATATCAATTAAATCTATCTGGTCTATTGTGCCATTTAAAGCTTGTGTTTCCTTATTAATTTTCTGTTTGGATGATCTGTCCATTGGTGTAAGTGAAGTGTTAAAGTCCCCCACTATTACTGGGTTACTGTTGATTTCCTCTTTTATAGCTGTTAGCAGTTGCCTTATGTATTGAAGTGCTCCTGTTGGGTATGTATATATTTACAGTTGTTATGTCTTCTTCGTGGATTGATCCCTTGATCATTATGTAGTGTCCTTCCTGTCTCTTGTAACATTCTTTATTTTAAAGTCTATTTTATCTGATATGAGTATTGCTACTCCAGCTTTCTTTTGATTTCCATTTGCATGGAATATCTCTTTCCATCTCCTCACATTCAGTCTGTATGTGTCCCTGGGTCTGAAGTGGATCTCTTGTAGACAGCATATATATGGGTCTTGTTTTTTTATCCATTCAGCAAGCCTGTGTCTTTTGGTTGGAGCATTTAATCCATTCACGTTTAAGGTAATTATCTATATGTATGTTCCTATTATCTTTTTCTTAATTATTTGGGGTTTGTTTTTGTAGGTCCTTTTCTTCTCTTGTGTTTCCCACTTAGAGAAGTTCCTTTAGCATTTGTTGTAGAGCTGGTTTGGTGGTGTTGAATCCTCTTAGCTTGTGTTTGTCTGTAATGCTTTTGATTTCTCCATTGAATCTGAATGAGATCTTTGCCAGGTAGAGTAATCTTGATTGTAGGTTTTCCCCTTTCATCACTTTAAGTATATCATGCCACTCCCTTCTGGCTTGTAGAGTTTCTGCTGAGAAATCAGCTGTTAACCTTATGGGAGTTCCCTTGTATGTTATTTGTTGTTTTTCCCTTGCTGCTTTCAGTAATTTTTCTTTCTCTTTAATTTTTGCCAATTTGATTACTGTGTGTCTCGGTGTGTTTCTCCTTGGGTTTATCCTGTATGGGACTCTCTGCACTTTCTGGACTTGGGAGGCTATTTCCTTTCCAATGTTAGGGAAGTTTTCGACTATAATCTCTTCAAATATTTTCTCAGGTCCTTTCTCTCTGTCTTCTCCTTCTGGGACCCCTATAATGCGAATGTTGTTGTGTTTAATGTTGTCCCAGGGGTCTCTTAGGCTGTCTTCATTTCTTTTAATTCTTCTCTCTTTATTCTGTGTGTAGTAGTGAATTCCACTGTTCTGTCTTCCAATCACTTATCCGTTCTTCTGCCTCAGTTATTCTGCTATTGATTCCTTCTAGTGTAGTTTTCATTTCAGTTATTGTATTGGTCATCTCTGATGTTCTTTAATTTTTCTTTAATTGTTCTTTAATTCTTCTATATCTTTGTTAAACATTTCTTGCATCTTCTCGATCTTTGCCTCCATTCTTTTTCCAAGGTCCTGGATCATTTTCACTACCATTATTCTGAATTCTCTTTCTGGAAGATTGCCTATCACCATCTCATTTAGTTGTTTTTCTTGGGTTTTATCTTGTTCCTTCATCTGGTACGTAGCCCTCTGCCTTTTCATCTTGTCTATCTTTCTGTAATGTGGTTTTTGTTCCACAGGCTGCAGGATTGTAGTTCTTCTTGTTTCTGTTGTCTGCCCTCTGGTGGATGAGGCTATACAAGAGGCTTGTGGAAGTTTCCTGATGAGAGGGACTGGTGGTGTGTAGAGCTGGCTGTTGCTCTCTTGGGCAGAGCTCAGTAAAACTTTAATCTGCTTGTCTAGTTATGGGTGGGGCTGGGTTCCCTCCGTGTTGGTTGTTTGGCCTTAGATGACCCAAAACTGGAGCGTACCTGGGTGTTTGGTGGGGCTAATGGCGGACTCTGGGAGGGCTCACTCCAGGGAGTACTTCCCAGAACTTCTGCTTCCAGTGTCCTTGTCCTCATGGTGAGGCACAGCCACCCCCTCCTCTGCAGGAGACCCTGCAACACTAGCAGGTAGGTCTGGTTCAGTCTCATATGGGGTCACTGCTCCTTCCCCTGGGTCCCAATGCGCACACTACTTTGTGTGTGCCCCCCAGGAATGGAGTCTTTGTTTCTGTAAGGTGAGATCTTAACAAAGGGCACCGCGAAACAGAGGAAGCTTCAAGTGAGCTTTATTAGGGAGCGCTCCCGGGCGAGGTTCACTGGTCCGAGAGAAAGGGGCCAGAGAAGTCGCACCCGGGTGAGGGTCGGGCAAGATTTTATAGGGGAAGAAGGGAAAGGGGTGTGGTGAATCTGGGAGGGCGCAGGGTATTCCTTATTTGGTGGTCTTTTCGGGTATCCTGGGGGACTGTTAGTCCCGCCCCTTGAAAGGCGGGAAGGCTGGGCTGGGTTCAAAGTCCCCAGGTCAGTTCCTGGAACTGGGTGGTCCGGAATGTCTCCAGGGCAGTTTCTGGAACTGGGTGGTCAGGAAAATGTCAGTCTGATGCAACCTGTGAATCTGATTGTGTTCCCCTGCCTCGGGCCAGTTGGCCTTACAGTTTCCCCCAGTCCTGTCGAAGTCCTGCAATCAAATCCCGCTAGCCATCAAAGTCTGATTCTCTAGGAATTCCTCCTTCCATTGCTGGACCCACAGGTTGGGAAGCCTGACGTGGGGCTCAGAACCTTCACTCCAGTGGGTGGACTTCTGTGGTATAAGTGTTCTCCAGTTTGTGAGTCACCGACCCAGGAGTTAGGGGGTTTGATTTTATTGTGATTGCATCCCTCCTACTGTCTCATTGCGGCTTCTCCATCTTTGAATGTGGGGTATCTTTTTTGGTGAGTTCTAGTATCTTCCTTTCAATGGTTGTTCAGCAGTTAGTTATGATTCTGGTGTTCTCGAAAGAGGGAGGGAAAGCATGTCCTTGTACTCCGCCATCTTGAACCAATCTATATGTGTGTTTTTGAGTGTTTGTGTTTACCTGCATGTGTCTGTGGGTATAGGAGGTGGAGAAGCAAAGGCAACAGTAAGAAAGGGGCCACCACTGATAATTACTGTGCTTCTGCTCAGTGCCAGAGCACTGGGCTAGGGATTCAGCAGTGACAGACGGGGTGTCTGCCTGGTGGAACTGTTGGCTTGGTGGTCCTGGCCATTGCTTTATTCTGCACTCCTTTTCTCAGTCTGGGAAATGGAGTTTCCAGAGCCTTGGAAATAACTTCATGCCCATATTATAAAGGTTAGTTATGTAGTCGGGAGCTGCAGGCACCAAGGGAGGTCAGTGTTTCCTCTTCTGGGAGTCTACTATGGAAGTCTCATCAGCTGGTTGGACTGGAAGCTGCAATGATTCATGTGGCATAGACGTGTAGGGCAGGGAGCCCTGAGCTTGCTTGTTGCGGTTAACATTTTATGGCTTCTCCCACCCCTGCCCCTCACTCAGAAGGCAACACTTGGCTCCAAGCCAAACTTTCCAGTTATGCCATCAATAAACTTAGTGACATTGGCAAGAAAAGCAAAGGAAAAGAGTGTTTGCTTTGCCTCAGGTCTGATTTCCACCCATATGCCCTGTCTGTCCTGTTGGTAGCTTCCTCATGGAGCATTTGAGAAAAAATAAGAAATAATTATTTAATGGTCATGTTGGAGATTGTTGATTTATAGAGCCAACATATGTTCCCATATGTACTTTTTTTATTGAAAGATTATACCTCATCAACTCATTTCCTTGTCAACCAGGAGGTGCTGAAGGGCACCTCAATCCATAAATGAAAGGGACAAAGTTAAATTCACCAAAGAAATGGACAAAGCTGGGCCTGGAACCGGATGCCCAGGATGTGGCTACCTCTAGTGTGAAGGAGAACATTCTGGTTGCACTAGAGCTTGCTTCTCTTGAAGATGTCCTCCTGATGTTTATATATGTTTGTGTGGTTTTGTCTGTGGTGTATCTTATATTCTCATTTCCCTGAGGCTGGGATTGCCTATGATATGGTACCCGTGGGGCTTAAGAAATGCAAGAGATCTCTGAATGAATGGACATGTTCGAATTTGGGCGCATTAGGCTCAGGGCTTGTTATGAACTCCCAGTGATGAGTTCACTCTGTGTAGGGTCTCACTTATCTCTTCCTGAAGCAGCCACCATGTAAGTGGTAGCCCACAGAGAACCAGCAGAAAAGAGGAAGGGAAGAATGACCTGTTCCCCACCCCCACCTCCCGGCCACAGGATCCTGAGGGAAGCAGTCCTAACTGTTGGCAGAAGGAGCATCCAGCAGTCAGCCTCCCCTCTTCCAACTGTTCTGGACTTCTCAAGGAACATTCCATTCAGCCAGCTTATGTCATGTTCTGAGATAGACATGGTCGCTAACACCAAGAGTGGGTGGTCATTGAGCTTGAAACGTTTTGGGTGACTGCAAAGGACAAACACATCAGCCCCACGCTGGTGTGTCATATATGAGATGTGTCTGTGGAGCATGGGAGCTTAAGGTCCACTGGCCGTCGGTCTCATGTCGGCATGGCTGCTAGATTGCTAGGTGAACTGGCTAAAACTCTCTCTTCCTGAGGGGCTGAGGAGACTCTTGGAGAAAACTCATCCTGAAGGCAGAAGGAACCAGGCAGGGCCAACTTGAGAAGTGCAAGGCTTTCTCCTTCATCATGACTAAGTTCTGTGGTGAGTGGGGAACCAGAGATGAGTCTGAAAAGGAGGTGACCAAGGAACACTGTTCCTGGACCCCTGTGAGAGCGTATGAAGCCCTGCTGACTTCATAACCCCTGTGCCATGTTGAGTACCGCAGGAAACACTCAGAGGGCAACATCCACTTAGAAATGGCAGCCGGGTCTGTGCAAGGCATTGGAGCCCTCAGAGGCCACAGCTATGTCTAGCTACGTGCCACTGCCCAGGGGTCATAGTGGTATCCAGGGGAAATAGAAGTGGAGCTCACAGGGTGGTTCTTGACCCAAATCAGAGGGCTGTGTGGTCCTGATGAGATTTGACTCTCCTATGTTTTTAAATGAAGTGAGCATCTTCCTAACGTTTGTAACATTAGGAATAATTGTTGAATCCTGGTCTTTGTCTCTCTTTTTTCTTCTAGTTTTATTGAGATATAATTGACGTACAGTGCTGTATAAATCTCAGGTGTACAGCATAATGTTTGACTCACATACATCATGAAATGATTACCAAAATGGGCCATCAGATTTATTATACTGTTTTTCCTTAAAGACTTCAGTTTACCAAAACCTGTGCTTTAATACCTGTGCCTGCTGTGTCCCTGCCATTCTTGTGACCTCATTTTTTTTTTTTTTTTAACACATAGCTGCATTTCCGGCAACCCCTTTGGACTAAAGAGCCTAGATACATCCATGTTGGGATCTCTATTTGACAGCGTTGAGCTTGTCATCTGAAGGCAGCAGGAAGTCTGACAGACACTAAACATTTTTTAGAAGCTAGAAATTCTACCATTTGCGGAGTTGAAGACAGTTTGAACATTTCTGGATGAATGCTGCCATTCGTTTTTGGAATTGAACCTCTTAACGTTCTTGGAGGACTGTCTCTTTGGTGAGAGCCTTTCAGTCATGCAGATGTAGGACAATAGTAATCCCTCATTTTCCTTGGGGAAGCCCCACATGCAGCAGAGAGCCAAGTGGAAGTGCCGCAGACTGAGATGGGAAGTGTTTTGTTCTGAGAAGGCAGCTGACAGTGTGTTTTGTCCCTGAAGAGGTAAGAGACCTATTTTAAATATTTCATTTTGCTTTGCTCTTACCTCCGGATTTGGCCTGCCCATGCATGTTCTTAGAAAACACAGTCTTCATATTCCAGCATCTGCTCACAGAAGAAGGGCAGCTCGAGCCAGACAAGGGGGCGGGGATGCAGGTGTCAACTCATCTCCTGGTGAGGAAAGATGGTGAAGAGGCCTGGGATCAGGCTTGGACAGGGCAGATGGGACCCTTGGTACGTCTCATGCTGTTATTTCATCTAGTAAAAGGCCACGTGTTGCTAAGTATACTATTATGACTGTTATGGCCCTTTTTTCCAGGGTACGGTTGTGGGTTTCCTCCTGAGGAAATTGAGGTTTCCACTGTCAACTTGAGAAGTTAATTCTAGAGCAGGAAAGACACTGGCGTTAGATGGGAGTGTGGAAGGACTTCCTTAATTTGGAGTCAGGAGGGAAGAGAGTGTTGGGGAGGCTCTGGGTGTGAAGATGCTTGGAGCTTCCTGCTGAAGGCAGTGAGTTGGGCCCTGCCATCTGGGTCAGTCTAGGAGATAGGCCAGGCCTGGCTGCCGTAGGCATCCTGAGTGAGAGAGAGCGCCCGTGGGCCTTTAGAATGGCCAGCTCAAGGAGAGCATAGTTACCTTTCAGGAAGAAGTTACGCTTCTTTGAACCTGTGCTGTCTTGTTAACATCTCAGCTGTGCTTTGCGAAATTAGAAAGCACAGGGCTCTCCCGCTGAAGTTGGGATTCCCCCACGGGGAAGAGGCAGCTATGTCTGGCCAGACCAGCAGGTTTCAGAGGAAGAGCTTGGAGAAATTGCTGGGGATTTGCTAGAGGGACTTACATTAAGTGGGGCTTATGAATTGTAATGATTTGAGTTTTTTAAGAAAAGGTAACTTTGTTTTATAGTCAGGGGCCAGTGAGAATGTAAACTTGGTGGTTTCTATGGGGATTCCCACAAATATCAACAATACATTGTTTCTCTTCATAAAAATTAAAATCACATTAGTGTGAGGGATTCATGCCAGGGCCCCGGCATGGGAAACACAGGGAGTCCTCTGGACTGGAAAGACAAAGACTGAGAGGTGTTAGGCCGATATGTGCCGGGTCTAACCTAGGCAAGGCAGAAGAGGGGAGACGAATTTGTTCTGTAGATGTACACATTCTGGAGTGTCGTGGGGCTGCCTCTCTGCTTCTCTGCTTTACTGCAAACCATCGTTAGTGAGGTGGGACAGCGATAGTGCTGACCACCAGGTTTGTAAAAGAGAACCCAACGGTATGGCATTATTCAAGATGGGATTTTGTGGAAAAATGTAAGAGCTGGAAGGTGTGACTGTAAGAACAAGTTCAGAAACATTTTGCCTTTTCAGAGACAAAAATGTGAGGAACGAGCAAGAAAATAGAAATAATGCGTTTCTAAATTTAATCACTGAACTGAGAGCATTGATGTCTGATTCTTGTCTGAGATGAGAATCCAATTCTCTGTGACCTGGAGGAGAGCTCAGCCCTCTCTGGACTTCAGTTTCCACCCAGTGGAATAAGAGGTCAGGCTTAGCTTGTGTCTGATCCTCTCCAGCTGTGATGCTCTAGCCCTCCACGGTGGGACCACCACTTGATGGAAATATTGGTCTATCACAAATTGAGATGCTTAGAGTGCTGCCCTTGGCTACACACACACTGATGGCTTGAGTAGAAGAGGACTGGCTTTCAGATGCCCGAGTGTGACAGAGTGAAAAGGCCTTCATTACTCAGGCAGCCTGGACGGATGCCTGATGGCCCTTTGTCTCCCTGCAGCGCCCCCTGGTGTTCTGGGCTTTGTACTCCACGTAGGCATCCTCCCAGGTCACTTACAGGAAGCCAGGAACCTATTATACAATGCTGGGAACTCATTTTGAGGGTGTCAGGATTGCTGGGTCATTTCCCTCTGCTCAACTTCGCATACCAAATAACAGTATTCAAATGCTGCTTATTCCCAAAAGAAAACAGGAAAGGGACATAAGGCAGCAGTGCTGTCATTTCTGCGTGATTCCAAATCCAAAGCAGGGACAGGACCAACAGGAAAGCACACAAAACATAGGACGAACAGAACTTCCTCTAGAAACAGAGCTGTTTTATCATCAGCTGTAAATTAAAAGCATGTTCTGGGCAGCTCTTGGCCCTCGGCTGCAGGTGTAATATCACATTCTAGTTTACAAGTAGCTGATGTGTGATTCTGGGTATAACAGTTATCTGTAATTGAAATCATTATAAAACAAATCCCCCCTGCACTGACTGAGACAGTAATCAGCATCAGGAATGCTGTGTATACAGCATTCAAGACCCATAAATATGCAAGATTAATTTGCTGAACTTCATTCAGGCTTCCAGCAGTGCCGTCACCTGGGACCAGAGAAACAGCAAATTAATTCTGAACCTCTGCTAGTTTTAAAACATCAAGAGCAGCCTCCTTTGTGTAGGTGTCTTCTGCAGTGCTTCTCTGCCTTTGCAGATACTTTCTGGAAAAATCAAACAGCTAGAATGCAAAATGCTGTTTGGCCACAGAAGGTACCCTGGTGCCCCACCTTGTTCCCATGACCTCTTCCTTCCTTCCCATCTCAGTGACCCTCATTTCCTCCTCAGGTCCCTAAAACTACAAACAGAAAAAGAGAAAATCCTGACTTTGGTCAGCACACTGGAAAAACCTCTTAGATATCAAATTGAGGAAGAAGAAATGCCTAATGGCAAAGCGTTAGGATTTGGGTCAGAAAGTAGATCTAGTTCCGGCTCTGACTAACTGCCGTGTCTCCTTGGACAAATTGCTGTCCTTCTTTAGGTCTTAGTTTGCATTTAAAAAAAAGAACTTCGAATTGCTAAAATTTCTTCTAGATACTTTTATGTTTCACTTTCTTCTCTGTCCAATCCAGTTTGTTACTTTCCTTCAACAGTGTTCTGTGTAATAAAAATATTGTTGATGTCTCTCTCCCTTTTTACCTACTCTCTGTTCTCTTTAGCCTTGCACATCATACTTCTTTTATTCCTTAGCTATTATTTTTAGTTTTGGGTGGAGGTAGCCATCAGTGTACTTGTTCAGTCCACTATGTTTATCTTGAAGTTTCCATGACACTTCATCTTCCAAATAAGGTGGTACTTTTATAATCTAATTATTACAGAGGAGGAAACAGAGGCCCAGAGAGGTTAAGAAAATTGCCCAGAGCTGCAGAGTTAGTGACAGCAGACAGATTTAAACTCAAGGCTGCCTTTTGACAAAACCCATGTTCTTAGCTACAGGGCTGTCCTGAAGTCACGGCTTCTTTTGCAGATGTGTTGGGCCTGTTCTTGGTGCACTGACAATGCCAGGATTCTGAGCTATGAAACTGAGGAAAGACCGTGGACCATGGGAAAGAGTCCAAAGCAAAGGACACTCTGACAGGAGAGGGCCTGTCCACCAGCTTTTCCCTTTGCACATCACCACATGTACAGAAAGAAATGTGCCTTTTGTCATCATTTTAATTTCTGTGTATAAAACACATGCTCGTCTGGCCCTCTCTGCAGTGGTGGCTGGAATCAGAGTGAGGAAGATAATGTAACATTAGATTTCAAGCACATTCTTCTTTATTATTCTTTTTTTTAATTGAAGGTTTTGGTATATATAGATTACATGCAGTTGTGCATAATAATACAGGGAGATCCCATGTACCTTTTACTCAGTTTCCCCTGATGGTAACATCTTACAGTTGAAAATTTTTTTAAGTTCCTAAATATTACATTAATACATTTTGTTGTAATAGGTTCAAGTAATACTGAAGTATACAGAACAAAGTATGAAGTTCTGTTTCAAACCTTGTTCTCTTGGGCTCTCTCCTCATCTGGGCCCTACTCTGGTTTGTGTACCTCCTTCTTCCCCTATACCTCTTCCTTATCTTGTTATAATGGTCAGGGGTCATCCTGGGGCAAAATAGAATTCGGGGATTTCTGGCTGACTCATGCTCTTTTTGATGGTGCGTATGGATGACGTCAGCAACTCTTGATCTCATCTGTCCTCTAATTGTCTGACATCCTCTGAATCCCTTATTTCCATGCTTCTTTACATACCCAGCAAAAAGAAATAATACATATAATACAATATAGACATTTAATATCTCTTCTATATTTGGTATTAAGTATTATGCTTATGTACTAAGTATTCTATACTAAGTAGAATACCTTGATTTTATTTATCTTATTTAACACACCATCAGGCACTGTTCTAAGCATTTTATAAATATTGATTCATTTAATCCTTACAGTAACTCTGTGAGGAAGGCACCATTATTATTTTCATTTTATAGGTGAGGTACAGAGAGGTTGTGCAAGATCACACAGCTAGTAAAAGATGGGGACAGGATTCACACCCATCAATCTGGCTCCAGAGTCTGAGCTCTTAACCACTTACGCAACTAACTCATGGATAGTTGGGTACTTCACCTCTTTTTTTTTCCTTTTCTAATATTTACATGTTCCCCCTACATTATCTCCTTTCTTGTAGGCTATAAATGTGTTCTAATATTAGACACCTTAAAAGACATCCCCCCGCCCCCATACACTAGCCTTTGTTTCTAAGGCCTTGTCTTAAGTTACCACCCCATCTCTCTTTCCTGTGTTTGTTTTTAGCAAACCTTGAAAGACTCTTCTATAACTGCTGTCTCCACTTCATCATCTAATTCATTCTTGGACCCACTGCAGTCAGAGCTTCTCTCTTAATCACTCTATGGAAGCTGTTCCAGTATCATCAAAACAGTCATTTCCTCTTATATGTTGATGTGATTAGTTATATTAATACCTTTCCTAATATGAAATCATTCTGGCACTGACATCAGTTTTCACTTTTTAAACTCAGTGCTGGATTTGGTTTGCTAATATTCTATTTATAAGTTTGATTAGTATCGGATGGACTATTTCCTTAAAACTCAGGGAACATAGGAAGTTCTTTCTAGTCCATTTAATTTCCTTGTTAATTTATAGAGGTTGGTTTTCTTGTAGAAAATAGTTTTACTATCTATGTCATTCATGTCTCTCCCCATGGGATGTCTTTTATTTACCAATTAAAAGGGAAATAAATGTGCTTTCTAATTATCACTGAATAGTCACATAAGGCAAACCTTTACACTGGAGCATGATTTTGAAAAGCTAGAATAATCTGTTTGGCTTTTACACAAGGTTCTATTATGAGTCCCCAGAAAATGCAGATTGGTAGAAAGAACATTCTCTATTGAGAAAAGCCAAAGAGTGACAATGATGATGATGGTGGCAAAAAGTTTTTTATTTTATTTTATTTTATTTATTTATTTTTTTTTTGCGGTACGTGGGCCTCTCACTGCTGTGGCCTCTCCCGTTGCGGAGCACAGGCTCCGGACGCGCAGGCTCAGCGGCCATGGCTCACAGGCCCAGCCGCTCTGCGGCATGTGGGATCTTCCCGGACCGGGGCACGAACCCGCGTCCCCTGCATCGGCAGGCGGACTCCCAACCACTGCACCACCAGGGAAGCCCATGTTTTTTATTTTTAAAAGAAAGAGAACAGTTATCATATTTTCAGGATTTAAACTATGCTAGTCACTTGACTGATGGAATGTGTCATTTACTAGGATGTAAAGTCTACGAGGGCAGGACTGTGAGTATTGTGGTGATTACTTTGCATTCACAACTCTATGAGGTGGCTGCTACTATTATCTCCAAATTGCAGATGAGGAAACTGAGGCTCTGAGAGGTGGAGTAACTTTCCCAGGTTCATCCAGAGAGACTAGAATGGATTGCTGGTTTTTCCTAATAAAGTTGAAGCATGGTGTTAATAGGTACCGTCAGGCCCCTGTATGCCCTGCGCTCCTTAAGCCCCCGCTAACCCTGTCAGGCAGAGTGACCAGCAGTTTGTGTGAACCATTCCCATCCCACGTTTTTGCACACGGATGCTGCTTCCTGTCTCTATGCAATGCCTTGAACTCTGATCACCTGGCTCGCTTCCACTTGCCCTTTGAGGTTTATCCAAGTATTCTCTCTTCCTTCTACCATTCACTGCACCCCCCCCCCCCCGCCCCACCCTGAGCTCATTTCTCTTGTGGTCGTGGCACATTAGAGATCCTCCAGATCCTTATCTGTCTCCTGCATGAGACAGTAGACTGTGTTGTTCCCCACTGGGGCCAGTGGCCTCTGGGACCTCTCAGAATGTGTTTGTCAGATAAATGAAGGATGAGAGTCTCCAGATGGTTCCCTCTCCAATCTGAGCCTAGTCCTTCACAGGGCTGTGGCTGGTGACCTCTAACCACCCCCCACCCCCCACCCCCCAACCTGGCAAGGTTGGCTTCTGGGTTCTTAGACCCACAGCCTCTCACCCTCTGACCATTTTCTGCTTCTCCAGGGAACCACTCCTTACTCCGGAGAGCATCACACGTTCCTCACAAGAAAATACGTTTAGTTCACTTAATTGAAGGTTAAGAAGTCATAAAACTCATTGAGCAGGAGGCTGAGAACAGCTATAGCAAAATCAGGCTGAGGTCAGAACCACTCAGATATGGGGGACTACAGCCCTGGAAAATGACATGGATAGCTGAAAATTCCTTCTCTGTATTTTCTTAAAGAGAGGCCACTTTCAAATAATCTTTTTTTTTTTCTCTAACTGATAAACACTGTGGCATTCAACTTGATCAAAATAATCTAGCTCATCAGTATTTCCACGGGCTATGTAACTGATCAGGAGATTTTCTTCTTTTGGAAACATTTCTTTCTGTGGAGAAATAAATGGAAAGAAATCCAGAAAAATATATCCTACTGTTAGCTCCAGAGATATACAATTTCTAAAAAGGTTGCTATCTATCTTATAACAAGAGCAGAAAAGAAAAAACCTCATTTGTATATAAAAATAAGGTAGAGATTGTGGTTCTCTCTGCCGTATGCAAATCCTATAGGGTCTTGCTATTAATCTGCTATTAAATCCCAGTTCTCTTCCTGAGATTGAACCAGCAGGTCAAAATGACAGATGCTGCAGTTGCCAATGCAGCAGATCATTGTTTTCTGAAAACAAGTGTGTTCATGTGAGAGGGACCAGGGCTTGTTCCCTAGCCTGCCTCTTCGTGTAGTTCAGGAGCATGTCAATAAGGCTCCTGATTGAATTCTCAACACTGAGCACTGAGCCTGGAATCTAGTCAGAGTTCAATGATATATGTTGAGTGAGTGAATAACTAAGTGACTGTATTCACTCCTCCCAAAATTCACACCGTGACTGGCCCTTATATATATTTCGTGTACAGAATTCTTCCAGGGTACTACCCATTCTTTAAGCCAAAGTGCCACCATCTCCATGACATACAGGAATTGTGTGAGCACAGAGGATGGAGCATCTGAATCTGCCTTGGGTTATCAGAAATGCTTTATGGAGGAAGTGCTGTTTGAGTTGCATCTGGGTGGATTAAGAGGTAGAGAAGAGAGAGAAGGCTCTCTAGGAGGAAGGAGGGGAACTGTTGCAGGTGAAGAGAGTCAGGGGAGCGGAAGGGCATACTCTTGTTGGCTTCTTCCCAGAGTCCAGGAGATCAGAACCTCGCGGGCCAGTGATTCATCTCCCTTGCAGGCCTTTGAGAGTAGGAGGGTCTCTCTGCTCCTACATGCCAGGATCCTAGGGCATCAGAGTCTCTGATCTGAGAATCTCCCCCACCCTGAGAGCCAGGAGCATCCACCAGGCCTCTGCCCTAATCTGCCTGGTGGTCCCAGCCAGACCTATATTCCGCAAGAGGTATGAGTGGTACTTGGTGTGCCCTCAGAGAGCTGTGATGCGAGTATGCGAACTGCCTTCTACTGTCCATCATTCCTTAGGACCCCTCCTCAAGAGGCACCCACACGGTACACAGTAGAGGCCCTGGCACATTGCAGGGCTCAGTAATTATTTCTGAGACGAATGAATACTAGAATCTTGGAGGTGGAATCATTACCACATTCCCCATCTAAAATAATCCTGGATTATTTCTTCATTCATTGGACTCTTGGTGGAGGGGTGATTTGGAACATTTCCATCCCCACTAAATATTCAGACAGTGAGTGCCCAGTCTATTCTTCTCACTTTCCTCTGAGTAGTTAAACATGTCCTACATGAGGGTTTAGCCTTTTGTCCAAGCTGCCACCAGACACTCAGTAAAGTGGCGTGCTCTGCAATTGGATCTCATTAGGATAAAGAGAGTTGGTCTGGTCCTGGGGATGTAGGAGACAGATGAATCACAAGGTTATTAGGTGCACAGGAATTGTAATCAACTGAGAAGAAAGACCAAGCAGCATGGTCATAAACAAGAGTGTCCTATCCAACAATTTGTAGATAGGCAGTCACTCCCAAGAACACGAGGGCAAGCACCATTTTGAAACTCCTGCCAGGTGTGTTGTAGTAAAGGGAAATTTGAATAAGCTGATGTTCGGAGGCATATCCCTTCCTTTCCAATCACAAGGCTCTGGTGCTAATTAGAATTTTATCAATATAACTGATACACTGAATTGGCTTTTAATAGCTCAAAGAGGTTGAGACGTTAGGAAAAATTTCATTTTGGAAGAGATCATGGAGTAGAATTTGTGACCTGCTTCAGGCATTTTAGCAGGTGCTGACCTCTGCCCCTCCTCCATTCACTACTTCCTTGTCAATCCATGCTCCAGTTATTCCCCCATGCCTCTGTTAGTGTCTCAGTCTTCTGTGGCCTCTAGTTTCTCTCCTTCTTCCTTCTCTAATCCATGCTAGAGTGAGCTTTCCAAGATCAAAACTTGACCACGCTTTTCTCAGGTGAATGTCTCCTAATCAACTGCAGAGTAGAATTGAAATTTGTTGTTGCAGGGGACCTGGCCGCACACAGTCCTTGTCTATTTTTCCCTTCTGTCACTATCTCTTCCTTCATCTGTCTTCAACTTCCTTCTGTACCCCAAGCAAGTTATGTTATCTTCTGTTCCTTCACCTTTCCCAGTCATTTTCTTCTTTACCACACTTGCCCTTCCTTCCTCAAATATATCTGATTTTTAACTTTTCAAAACCTTCCCTGTGAAGCCCTCCTGCTGGCACAGTCACTCCCTGCAGTGTCCCCATAATACCTATACAAGTCCTATCAGGGAGTTTTCTCATTGTATGTTTGTATGTATGTGTTTGTTTTTTATTGAATCATAGTTGATTTACTATAGTATATTAATTTCAGGTGTACAGTATGGAGATTCAGTATTTTTACAGATTATACTCCATTTAAAGTTATTATAAAATAATGGCTATATTTCCCTGTGCTGTACACTATATCCTTTTTGCTTATTTATTTTGTATACAGTAGTTTGTATCTGTTAATCCAGCGGTCCCCAACCTTTTTGACACCAGGGACCGGTTTTGTAGAAGACGGGTTTTCCATGGACGGGGGTGGGGGTGGGAGGGAATGGTTCCCGTGGTAATGCTAGCGATGGGGGGTGGCAGATGAAGCTTTGCTCGCTTGACCACCGCTCACCTCCAGCTGTGTGGCCCGGTTCCTAACAGGCTGCAGACCGGGAGTTGGGGACCCTTGTGTTCATCGCATACTTCTCTCTCCCCCTCCCCTGCCCTTCTCCCCAGTAGTAACCACTAGTTTGTTCTCTATATCTGTGAGTCTGTTTCTTTTTTTTAATATCCATTTGTTTGTTTTATTTTTTAGATTCTACATATAAATGTTAACAAGGAGTATTTATCTTTCTCTGTCTGACAAATCACTAAGCATTATACTCTCTAGGTCCATCCATGTTGCTGCAGATGGCAATATTTCATATATATACCACATCTTCTTTATCCATTCATCTATTAGTGGACGTTTAGGTTGCTTCCCTATCTTGGCTATTATAAATAACGCTGCTGTGAACATTGGGGTGCATGTATCTTTTGGAATTAGTATTTTTATTTTCTTTGGATATATATACAGAGCAGTGGAATTGCTGGGTCATATGGTAGTTCTATTTTTAGTTTTTTGAGGAACCTCCATACTGTTTTCCACAGTGGCTGCACCAATTTACAATTCCACCAACAGTGTGCTAGCGTTCTCTTTACTCCATTTCCTCGCCAGCATTTGTTATTTGTAGACTCTTTGATGATAGCCATTTTGACAGGTGTGAGAGGATAACTCATTGTGGTGTTGACTTGCGTTTCTCTGATGATTAACAATATTGAGTATCTTTTTCATGTGCTTGTTGGCTGTCTGTGTAGCTTCTTTGAAAAAAAAGTCTATTCAGGTCTTCTGCCCATTCTTTAATTGGGTTCTTTGTTTTTTTGATAGTGAGTTTTATGAGCTGTTTATGCATTTTGGATAATAACCCCTTATCATTAATATTATTTGAAAATATTCCTCCCATTAAGTAGGTTGTCTTTCCATTTTGTAGATGGTTTCCTTTGTTGTGCAAAAGCTTTTAAGTTTAATTTGATCCTATTTGGTTTTTTTTGCTTTTGTTTCTTTTGCCTTAGGAGACAGATCCAAAAAAAAACTGCTACAGTTTATGTCAAAGAGTGTTCTGCCTATGTTCTCTTCTAGGACTTTTATGGTTTCAGGTCTTACATTTAAGTCTTTAATCCATTTTGAGTTTATTTTTGTACACGATGTGAGGAAATGTTCTAATCTCATTCTTTTACATGTAGCTGTCCAGTTTTCTCAGCACCACTTGTTGAATCGACTCCATTGTATATTCTTATCTACTTTATTGTAGATTAACTGACTGTAAGTGCATGGGTTTATTTCTGGGCTCTCTTTCATCTATGTGTCTGTTTTTGTGCCAGTACCATACTCTCTTAATTACTGTAGCTTTGTAGTATAGTCTGAAGTCAGGGAGCATGATACTTCCAGCTCACCTCTTTTTTCTCAAGATTCTTTGGCAATTTGGTGTCTTTGGTGCTCCGTGTAAATTTGAAGATTATTTGTTGTAGTTTGTGAAAAATGTCATGGGTGTTTTGACAGGATTACATTAAATCTGTAGATTGCTTTGGTTAGTATGGACATTTTAATGTTATTAATTCTTCCAATCCAAGAACATAGGATACCTTTCCATTTCTTTGTATCATTTTCACATTTCTTCATCAGTATTTTATAGTTTTTAGAGTATAGGTCTTTCACCTCCTTGATGAAGTTTATTCTGAGATATTTTATTTGTTTTGATGTGATTATAAATGGGATTGTTTCCTTAATTTCTCTTTCAGATAATTCATTATTGGTGTAGAGAAAAGCAACAGATTTCTGTCTGTTAATCTTGTATCCTGAAACTTTACTGAATTCATTTATTAGTTCTAATAGTTTTTGGCGGGGACTTCAGGGTTTTCTGTATATAGTATCATGTAATCTACAAATAGTGACTCTTTTACTTCTTCCCTTATAATTTGGATGCCTTTTATTTCTTTTTCTTGTCTTATTGCTGTGGCTAGGACTTCCATTACCGTGTTAAATCGAATTGGCGAGAATGGACATCCTTGGTTTTTTCCTGATTTTAGAGGAAAGGCTTTCAGCTTTTCACCATTAGTATGATGTTAGCTGTGGGTTTGTCATAATGGCCTTTATTATGTTGAGATATGTTTCCTCTGTATCAACGTTGATGAGCGTTTTTATCATGAATGGATGATGAATTTTGTCAAATGCTTTTTCTGTGTGTATTGAGATGATCCTGTGATTTTTATCCTTCCTTTTGTTAATGTGGTATATTACATTGGTTGAACTGTGAATATTGAACCATCCTTGCTTTCCTGGAATAAATTTCATTTCATCATGGTGTTGGATCTTTTTTATATATTGTTGAATTCAATTTGCTAATATTTTGTTGAGGATTTTTGCATCTATACTCATTAGAGATATTGCCCTATACTTTTCTTTTTTTGCAGTGCCTTTGTCTGGTTTTGGTATCAGGGTGGTAGTGACCTCATAGAATGTATATGGGAGTGTTGTATCCTCTCAACTTTTTGGAATAGTTTGAGAAGGATAGAGCTCTCCTTTATCTGGTAGAATGCCCCTGTGAAGCTATACAGTCCTGGACTTTTGTTTGCTGAGAATTTTGTTTTTAACTACAAATTCAGTTTCACTGCTAGTGATTGGTCTGCTCACATTGTCTATTTCTTCCTGATTCAGTCTTGGAAGGTTGTATGTTTGTAGAAATTTGTCCATTTCTTCTAGGTTATACAATATTTTGGCTTATAACTGTATTATTCTCTTATGATTTTTTAATAGATCTTTATTGGAGTATAATTGCTTCACAATATGGTGTTCATTTCTTTTGTACACCAAAGGGAATCAGCCATATGCATGCATATGTCTCCATATCCCCTCCCCTCTGAGCCTCCCTTCCATCCTCCCTATCCCACCCCTTTAGGTCATCGCAAAGAACCGAGCCGATCTCCCTGTGCTATGCTGCTGCTTCCCACTAGCTAACTATTTTACATTCGGTAGTGTATATATGTCGATGCTACTCTCACTTTGCCCCAGCTTCCCCCTCCCACCCCGTGTCCTCAAGTTCATTCTCTATGTCTGCATCTTTATTCCTGCTCTGCAGCTGGGTTCATCAGTACCATTTTGGTTTTTTTTAGATTCCATATATATGTGTTAGCATATGGTATTTGTTTTTCTCTTTCTGACTTACTTCACTCTGTATGACAGACTCTAGGTCCAGCCACCTCACCTCAAAACTGATAACTCAATTTTGTTTCTTTTTATGGCTGAGTAATATTCCATTGTATATATGTGCCACATCTCATGATTTTTTAAAATCTCTGTGGTATTGGTTGTTGTTTCTCCTCTTCCATTTCTTATGTTGTTTATTTGACTCCTTTCTCACTTCTTTATGATCCTGCCTAAAGGTTTATCAATTTTGTTTATATTTTCAAAGAATAAGCTCTTAGTTTTATTGACCTTTTCTATCTTTTTGGTCTCTATTTTATTTATTTCTTCTCTTATCTCTATAATTTTCTTCCTTCTGTGAACTTTGTGTATTGTTTGTTGTTTTTTAAATTCCTTTAGAAGGAAGGTTAGGTTGATTATTTGAAATTTTCCTTGTTTCCTGAAGCAGGAAAACTTCCTTCTTATAACTGCTTTTGCTGCATTGCGTACATTCTGGAAAGTTGTGTTTCCATTTGTATTTGTCTTCAGGTATTTTTTGATTTCTTCTTTGCTTTTATCATTGATCCTTTGGTGCTTTAGTAGCATATTGTTTAGTCTCCACATGTTTGTGCTTTTCCCATTTTTCTTCCTGTAAATTATTTCTGATTTTGTACTGTTGTGGTCAGAAAAAAAAAATGCTTGATATTTATTTATATTCTTTTAATTGTAAAACACATGTAACATAATTTACCATCTTAACCATTTTTAAGTGTACAGTTCAGTAGTGTTAGGTATACTCACAGTTTTGTGCAGCCACTTCAGACTTTTTCATCTTACAAAACTGAAACTCTGTTCAGATTAAATCTCAACTTCCCATTTCACCCTCCCCTCATCTCCTGGCATTGACCATTCTTTCTGGGTCTATGAATTTTATTACTTGGGGTACTTTACGTAAGTGGAATTATACACTATTTTTCCTTTTGTGACTGGCTGTTTTCACCTAACAGTGTCCTCAGTGTTCATTTATGTTGTAGGATAGGTCAGAGTTTACTTCCTTTTTAAGGCTAAGTAACATTCCGTTGTATGGATGGGCCACATTTTGTTTCTCCAGGTGTCATATTGATGGACAGTTGGGTTGCTTCCACCTATTTGCTGTGGTGAGTAGTATTGCTGTGAGCTTGAGTATGCAGATTTCTGTTTTAGTTCCCGCTTTCAATTATTTTGTGTATATACCTGGAAGCGGGATAGCTGGATCATATGATAATTCTATTTTTAATCTTTTGGGGACTTGAGACTTGTTTTTTGGACTAGCGTGTGATCTGTCTTTGAGAATGTTCCATCTGCATTTGAAAAGAAGGTGTATTCTGCTGTTTTTGCATGGAATGTTTGATAGATATCTATTAAGTCCAGTTGATCTGTTGTGTCATTTAAGACCACTGCTGCCTTACTAATTTTCTGTCTGGATGATCTGTTCATTGTTGTCAGTTACTCTCTTTACGTCTATTAATGTTTGGTTTTTTTTTTTTTTTTTGGTACGCGGGCCTCTCACTGTTGTGGTCTCTCCCGTTGCGGAGCGCAGGCTCCGGACGTGCAGGCTCAGCGGCCATGGCTCACGGGCCCAGCCGCTCCGCGGCATGTGGGATCCTCCCGGAGCGGGGCACGAACCCGTGTCCCCTGCAATGGCAAGCGGACTCTCAACTACTGCACCACCAGGGAAGCCCTAATGTTTGCTTTTTATATTTAGGTGTTCATGTTTTGGGCAAATTTATGTTAACGGGAATAATATCCTCTTCTTGTATTGATCCCTTTATCAGTATATAATGCCCTTCTTTGTCTTTTGTTATAGACTTTGTTTTAAAGTCTATTTTGTGTGATCTGAGTATTGCTACCCCTGCTTTCTCATTATTTCTATTTGCATGAAATATCTTTATCCATCCCCTCACTCTCAGTCTGGGTTTTTAGTTCTGAAATGAGTCTCTTGTAAGCAGCATATAGATGGGTTTTGTTTTTTATCCAGTCAGGCACCCTGTGTCTTTTAATTGGAGATTTTAGTACAAGGACACTTAAAGTGATTATTGGTAACTTACTGACATTTTGTTACTTGTTTTCTGGTTGTTTTTGTAGTTCTTTCCTGTTCTTTTCTTTTTCTTATAGTTTCTTCCCTTGCGGTTTGATGATTTTCTTTACTGGTATGCTTGTGTTACTTTCTTTTTGTTTTTGTGTCATCTATTGTAGGTTTTTCATTTGTGGTTACCATGGTGTTCATATATGTCGACCTATATAACTATACCTACTTGTTTTAAACAGGTAGTCCTTAAAGTTCAAACACATTCTAAAAGGTTTACATTTTGATTCCCTTCCCTCACACTTTGTGGGTTTTTAAAAAATTTGTTTTATTGAAGTATAGTTGATTTACAATGTTGTGTTAATTTCTGCTGTACAGCAAAGTGATTCAGATATATATGTGTATATATATATGTATATATATATATATATAACTTTCTTTTTCATATTCTTTTCCATTATGTTTTATCACAGGATATTGAATATAGTTCCCTGTGTTATACAGTAGGAACTTTAGAAGTTTATAAAGTTTGTAAGTTTATATGGATAAACTTGTTGTTTATCCATTCTAAATGTAATAGTTTGTATCTACCAACTATTTGTAATAGTTTATATCTGTAAGTTTATATGGATAACCTTATTGTTTATCCATTATAAAGGTAATAGTTTGTATCTACCAATCCCAAATTCCCAGTCCATCCATCTCCTTCCCCCTTTCTATTCAGTGGCAATCAGAAGTCTGTTCTCTATGTCTGTGAGTCTGTTTCTGTTTTGTAGATAAGTGTATTTGTGTCATACTTTAAATTCCACATATAAGTGATATCATATGGTATTTGTCTTTCTCTTTCTGACTTACCTCACTTAGTATGATAATCTCTGGGTCCATCCATGTGGCTGCAAATGGCATTGTTTCATTCTTTTTTATGGCTGAGTGTTATTCCATTGTATTAACGTACCACAGCTTCTTTATCCATTCATCTGTCAGTGGACATTTAGGTTGTTTCCATGTCTTGGCTATTGTGCATAGTGCTGCTATGAATACAGGAGTGCATGTACCATTTTGAATTATAGTTTTGGTGGGATATATGCCCAGGAATGGGATTGCAGGGTCATAGAGAACTCTATTTTTAGTTTTCTGAGGAACCTCCATACTGTTCTCCATAGTGGCTGCATCAATTTACAATGCCTCCAAAAATGTAGGAGGGTTCCCTTTTCTCCACACCCCTCCAGCATTTATTTGTAGACTTTTTAATGATGGCCATTCTGACCAGTGTGAGATGATGCCTCATTGTAAATAGTTTTGATTTGCATTTCTCTAATAATTAGTGATGTTGAGCATCTTTTCATTTGTCTGATTAATGACTTTGACAGTTTTGATGAGTATTGATCAAATAGTTTATATAATGTCCCTCAATTGAGATTTGTCTGATGTTTTTCTCATGATTAGTTTGGGGTTATGTGTTCTTGGAAGGAAAACCATAGAGGTAAATTGCCATAAAAATCACATTTTACCAAGTGTACTTATGATCAACATATTTGTCACTGTTAGTGTTGACTTTGATCAACTGGCTGAGGTCGTGTGTATAGTGTGTGTCAAGATTCTCTGCTGTAAAGTTCCTCGTTTCTCCTCTTTCCATACTGCAGTCTTAGAAATGAAGTCACTATTGCAGCCCGTACATAAGGAGTGGGAAGCTTTGCTCTCTGTCCTTGAGGGTGAAGTATCCATGCGCATTATTTGGAATTGTACTGCACAGGAGATTTGTGCCTTGTTACATTTATTTATTTAATTATTTTTTTCCAGTATGGACTTAACGGATATTTATTTTAAACTTCAGGTTATAATCCAGTACTACTTTATTTATTTTGTTGCTCAAATTCATTCAGCCTTGGGCTTTGGGAGGTCTTTCATTTGGCTCCCGTGTCCCTTTGACATACCTCCATCATTGTGTACTTTTTTTAAAAAAAGTACTTCTTTATGTTCTGGTGCTACAAGATGATCAAGGCTCATGTTGTGTATTTCTTGCCTCAGACGTAGAATAAATCATTTCTCCAAAGAGTACTGATTTTTTAAGGAGAAGGATGTTAAATTCTGAGATCTGGGTACTAGGTGTATTCACTGCTGCTGAATGCTGTTGTTTATAGATCCTCTCGGCCAATAGAACAAGGAAATATATGTGTATAGTAATGTGTATATATACATATCTATAAATATATCTGTATGTAGCCATCTCTAACCGTTTTAAGGTAAACATGAGTTCACACTGATGTCTCCAAATCTGATTCATTACTACATGTTCTAGCCTCTTCCCCTTGCATGTCTGTAACTTCCCACTCCAACACTGAGAAACTTGGATCCCACAATCCACCAACAATTTACTTAATTGTTCAGTTCCAGTATATATGTGTAGCAGTATCATAACCTGCACTCCCATGGGGAACAACTTTATCAGTTGGAGCACAGTGCTTATGTACAGTTTTCTTTTGCCTTTAGGCTTATATTACAGATTTCACTTATTTAAAAGTTACATAAGTCAGGGACATTCACCCCAACCCCTTCAGTGAGGTTGTTACATACATTTGTAATACATTTGTTTTGTCAGATTTTGCAGTTCATCTTGGGACTCTCCCAATTTCCTGCCATGATTTTTTTGAAATTTGCATGTATTAAGACTCACACTTTGTGCTGAAATCTTTTATGGATTTTGACAAATGTGTAATGTCATGCATTCCCCTTTGCTTTACCTATTTAACCCTGTTCCCTCCTCTTGGATGTAACCATTGATATGTTTACCACCTGTATAGTTTTGCCTTATCCAGAATGTCGTATAATTGGAGTCCTTTACATACTGTCTCTTTTCCCTTAGCAATATTCATTTAAGATTCATCCATGTCTTCTCATAACTTGATAACTCATTTCTTTTTATCCCCCAGTTTTATTGAGAGATAATTGACATAAATCGCTGTATAAGTTTAAGGCATACAGCGTGATGATTTGATTTACATATATTGTGAAATGATTACCAAAATAACTTCAGCTAACATCTGTCATCTCATATAGATACGATAAAAAGAAAAGAAAAAAGAAAAAAATTTTCCTTGTGATGAGAACTCCTAGAATTTACTCTTAGCAACTTCTCTGTATGTCATACAGTAGTGTTAACTATAGTCATCATGTTGTGCATTGTGACCCTACTACTTATTTATCTTATAGCTGGAAGAGTGTATGTTTTGACCACCTTCCTCTAATTCCCCCTCTCCACACCCTCTGCCTCTTTTTTTTTTTTTTTTGTGGTATGCAGGCCTCTCACTCTTGTGGCCTCTCCCGTTGCGGAGCACAGGCTCCGGACGCTCAGGCCCAGCGGCCATGGGTCATGGGCCCAGCCACTCCGCGGCATGTGGGATCCTCCCAGACTGGGGCACGAACCCATGTCCCCTGCATCGGCAGGCGAACTTTCAACCACTGCGCCACCAGGGAAGCCCACATGACTATTTTTGAATTATGGTTTTCGCAGGGTATATGCACAGTAGTGGGATTGCTGGGTCATATGGTAGGTCTATTTTTAGTTATTTAAGGAACCTGTTCTCCATAGTGGCTGTATCAATTTACATTCCCACCAACAGTGCAAGAGGTTTCCCTTTTCTCCACACCCTCTCCAGCATTTACTGTTTGAAGATTTTTTGATGGTGGCCATTCTGAACTGGTGTGAGGTGATACCTCATTGTAGATTTGATTTGCATTTCTCTAATAATTAGTGTTGTTGAGCACCGTTTCGTGTGTTTGTTGCCAATCTGTATATCTTCTTTGGAGAAATGTCTGTTTAGGTCTTCTGCCTATTTTTGGATTGGGTTGTTTGTTTTCTTATTATTGAGCTGCATGAGCTGCTTGTAAATTTTGGAGATTAATCCTTTGTCAGTTGCTTCATTTGCAAATATTTGCTCCCATTCTGAGGGTTGTCTTTTCATCTTGTTTATGGTTTCCTTTGCTGTGCAAAAGCTTTTAAGTTTCATTAGGTCCCATTTGTTTATTTTTGTTTTTCTTTCTACTTCTCTAGGAGGTGGGTCAAAAAGGATCTTGCTGTGATTTATGTCATAGTGTTCGGCCTATGTTTTCCTCTAAGAGTTTTATAGTGTCTGGCCTTACATTTAGGTCTTTAATCCATTTTGAGTTTATTTTTGTGTATGGTGTTAGGGAGTGTTCTAATTTCATTCTTTTACAAGTAGCTGTCCAGTTTTCCCAGCACCACTTATTGAAGAGGCTGTCTTTTCTCCATTGTCTATTCTTGCCTCCTTTATCAAAGATAAGGTGACCATATGTGCATGGGTTTATCTCTGGGCTTTCTATCCTCTTTCATTGATCTATGTTTCTGTTTTTGTGCCAGTATCATACTGTCTTGATTACTGCAGCTTTGTAGTATAGTCTGAAATCAGGGGGCTTGATCCCACAAGCTCCGTTTTTCTTTCTCAAGATGGCTTGGCTATTTGGGGTCTTTTGTGTTTCCATACAAATTGTGAAATTTTTTGTTCTAGTTCTGTGAAAAATGCCATTGTTAGTTTGATAGGGATTGCAATTTGAATCTGTAGATTGCTTTGGGTAGTATAGTCATTTTCACAATGTTGATTCTTCCAATCCAAGAACCTGTTGGATATCCCTCTATCTGTTTCTAACATCTTTAATTTCTTTCGTCACTGTCTTATAGTTTTCTGCATACAGGTCTTAGGTCTCCTTACGTAGATTTATTCCTAGGTATTTGATTCTTTCTGTTGCAATGGTAAATGGGAGTGTTTCCTTAATTTCTCTTTCAGATTTTTCATCATTAGTGTATAGGAATGCAAGAGATTTCTGTGCATTAATTTTGTATCCTGCAACTTTACCAAATTCATTGATTAGCTCTAGTAGTTTTCTGGTAGCATCTTTAGGATTCTCTATGTATAGTATCATGTCATCTGCAAACAGTGACAGTTTTACTTCTTCTTTTCCAATTTGGATTCCTTTTATTTCTTTTTCTTCTCTGATTGCCCTGGCTAAAACTTCCAAAACTGTGTTGAATAAGAGTGGTGAGAGTGGCCAACCTTGTCTTGTTCCTGATCTTAGTGGAAATGGTTTCAGTTTTTCACCATTGAGAATGATGTTAGCTGTGGGTTTTTCATATATGGCCTTTATTATGTTGAGGAAAGTTCCCTCTAAGCCTACTTTATGGAGGGTTTTTTATCATAAATGGGTGTTGAATATTGTCAAAAGCTTTCTCTGCATCTATTGAGATTATCATATGTTTTTTATCCTTCAGTTTGTTAATATGGTGTATCACATAGTTTGATTTGCACATATTAAAGAATCCTTGCATTCCTGGGATTAACCCCACTTGATCATGGTGTATGATCCTTTTAATGTGCTGTTGGATTCTGTTCGCTAGTATTTTGTTGAGGATTTTTGCATCTATTTTCATCAGTGATATTGGCCTGTTGTGTTCTTTCTTTGTGACATCTTTGTCTGGTTTTGGTATCAGGGTGATAGTGGCTTCGTAGAATGAGTTTGGGTGTGTTCCTCCCTCTGCTATATTTTGGAAGAGTTTGAGAAAGATAGGTGTTAGCTCTTCTCTAAATGTTTGATAGAATTCGCCTGTAAAGCCATCTGGTCCTGGGCTTTTGTTTGTTGGAAGATTTTTAATCACAGTTTCAATTTCAGTGCTTGTGTTTAGTCTGTTTATATTTTCTGTCTCTTCCTGGTTCTGTCTTGGAACGTTCTGCTTTTCTAAGAATTTGTCCATTTCTTCCACGTTGTCCATTTTATTGGCATATAGTTGCTCTTAGGAATCTCTCATGTTGCTTTGTATTTCTGCAGTGTCAGTTGTTACTTCTCCTTTTTCATTTCTAATTCTACTGATTTTAGTGTTCTCCCCTTTTCTCTTGATGAGTCTGGCTAATGGTTTATCAATTTTGTTTATCTTGTCAAAGAACCAGCTTTTAGTTTTATTGATCTTTGCTATTGTTTCCTTCATTTCTTTTTCATTTATTTCTGATCTGATCTTTATGATTTCTTTACTTCTGCTAACTTTGGGGATTTTTTGTTCTTCTTTATCTAATTGCTTTAGGTGTAAAGTTAGGTTGTTTATTTGAGTTGTTTCTTGTTTTTAAGGTAGGATTGTATTGCTATAATCTTCCCTCTTAGAACTGCTTTTGCTGCATTGCATAGGTTTTGGGCCATCGTGTTTTCATTGTCATTTGTTTCTAGGTATTTTTTGATTTCCTCTTTAATTTCTTCAGTGATCTCTTGGTTATTAAGTAGTGTATTATTTAGCCTTTATGTGTTTATATTTTTTACAGATTTTTTTTCCGGTAATTGATATCTGGTCTCCTAGCGTTTTGGTCAGAAAAGATACTTGATACGATTTTAATTTTCTTAAATTTATCAAGGCCTTATTTGTGACCCAAGATATGATGTATCCTGGAGAATGTTCCATGAGCACTTGAGAAGAGAGTGTATTCTGTTGTTTTTGGTTGGAATGTCCTATAAATATCAACTAAGTCCATCTTGCTTAATGTATCATTTAAACTTTGTGTTTCCTTATTTATTTTCTTTTTGGATGATGTGTCCATTGGTGAAAGTGGGGTGTTAAAGGCCCCTACTATGATTGTGTTACTGTTGATTTCCCCTTTTATGGCTATTAGCATTTGCCTTCTGTATTAAGATACTCCTATGTTGGCTATATAAATATTTATAATTGTTATATCTTCTTCTTGGACTGATCCCTTGATCATTTATGTAGTGATCATTTGTCTCTTATAATAGTCTTTATTTTAAAGTCTATTTTGTCTGATATGAGAATTGCTACTCCAGCTTTCTTTTGATTTCCATTTGCATGGAATATCTTTTTCCCTCCCCTCACTTTCAGTCTGTATGTGTCCCTAGGTCTGAAGTGGGTCTCTTGTAGACAGCATACATACGGGTCTTGTTTTTGTATCCATTCAGCCATTCTATGTCTTTTGGTTGGAGCATTTAATCCATTTATATTTAAGGTAATTATTGATATCTATGTTCCTATTCCCATTTTTAACATTGTTTTGGGTTTGTTATTTTAGGTCTTTCCCTTGTCTTGTGTTTCCTGCCTAGAGAATTCCTTTAGCCTTTGTTGTAAAGCTGGTTGTGTGGTGCTGAAGTCTCTTAGCTTTTGCTTGTCTGTAATGGTTGAATTTCTTCATTGAATCTGAATGAGATCCTTGCTGGGTAGAGTAATCTTGGTTGTAGGTATTTCCCTTTCATCACTTTAAATATGTCCTGCCACTACCTTCTGGCTTGCAGAGTTTCTGCTGAAAGACGAACCGTTAACCTTATGGTGATTCCCTTGTGTGTTATTTGTTGTTTTTCCCTTGCTACTTTTAATATTTTTTCTTTGTACTTAATTTTTGATAGTTTGATTAATATGTGTCTTGGCGTGTTTCTCCTTGGATTTATCCTGTATGGGACTCTAAGTGCTCCTGGACTTGATTAACTATTTCCTTTCCCATGTTAGGGAAGTTTTCAACTATAATGTCTTCAAATATTTTCTCAGTCCCATTCTTTTTCTCTTCTTCTTCTGGGACCCCTGTAGTTCGAATGTTGTTGCCTTTAATGTTGTCCCGGAGGTCTCCATAACTGTCCTCAATTCTTTTCATTTTTTTTCCTTTATTCTGCTCTGCGGTAGTTATTTCCACTATTTTATCTTCTAGGTCACTTATCTGTTCTTCTGCCTCATTTATGCTGCTATTGATTCCTTCTAGAAAATTTTTAATTTCATATATTGCGTTGTTCATCATTGTTTGTTTGCTCTTTAGTTCTTCTAGGTCCTTGTTAAACATTTCTTGTATTTTCTTCATTCTATTTCCAAGATTTTGGATCATCTTTACTATCATTACTCTGAATTCTTTTTCAGGTAGACTGCCCATTTTCTCTTCATTTGTTTGGTCTTTTGGGTTTTTGCCTTGCTCCTTCATCTGCTGTCTGTTTTTCTGTCCTCTCATTTTCCTTAACTTACTGTGTTTGGGGTCTCCTTTTCATAGGCTGCAGGTTCGTAGTTCCTGTTGTTTTTGGTATCTTCCCTCAGTGGCTAAGTTTGGTTCTGTGGGTTGTGTAGGCTTCCTGGTGGAGGGGATTGGTGCCTGTTTTCTAATGGATGAGGCTGGATCTTGTCTTTCTGGTGGGCAGGACCACGTCCGGTGGTGGGTTTTGCAGTGTCTGTGACTTTATAATGATTTTAGGCAACCTGTCTGCTAATGGGTGGGGTTGTGTTCCTGTCTTGCTTGTTGTTTGGCGTAGGGTGTCCAGCGCTGTAACTTGCTGGTCGTTGAGTGGAGCTGGGTCTTAGTGTTGAGATGGCGATCTCTGGGAGGGGTTTTGCCATTTGATATTACATGTAGCCGGAAGGTGTCTGCTGGACCGAATTCCTGAACTTGGCTCTTCCACCTCAGAGGCACAAGCCTGATACCTGTCCGGAGCATCAAGACCCTGTCAGCCATATGGCTCAGAAGGAAAGGGAGAAAAAAAGAAAGAAAGAAAGAAAATGAAATAAAATAAAGTTATTAAAATAAAAAATAAAAGAAGTTATTCAAAATAAACAAATTAAACAGTAATAAAGAAAAAGAAAAAAAAAAGAAAGAAGAGAGCAAACAAACCAAAGACAAATCCACCAATGATAGCCAGTACTAAAAACTATACTAAAAAAAACAAAAACAAACGAAAAAAAAAAACAGACAGACAGAACCCTAGGACAAATGGTAAATGCAAAGCTATACAGGCAGAATCACACAAAGAAGCACACACATACACAGTCACAAAAAGAAAAAAAGAAAAAATACATATATATATATTTTTTTTAAAAAAAAGGAAGAGAGCAACAAAATGAACGAACAATCCACCAATGATAATAAAGGCGAAATACTAATTAGTACTATACTAATATTAATACATCTAACTAAATTAGATGCAGAAAGCAAACCTCAAGTCTACTGTTGCTCCCAAAGTCCACTGCCTCAATTTGGGATGACTCATTGTCTATTCAGGTATTCCACAGATGCAGGGTACATCAAGTTGATTGCGGAGATTTAATCCGCTGCTTCTGAGAGATTTCCCTTTCTCTTTTTTGTTAGCACAGCTCCTGGGGCTCAGCTTTGGATATGGCCCTGCCTCTGCATGTAGGTCGCCGGAGGGCATCTGTTCTTCGCTTAGACAGAACAGGGTTAAAGGAGCAGCTGATTTGGGGGCTCTGGCTCGCTCTGGCCCGGGGGAGGGAGGGGTACAGATGCGGGGTGAGCCTGCAGCGAAGAGGCCGGCAGGATGTTGTACCAGCCTGAGGCATGCTATGCGTTCTCCCGGGGAAGTTGTCCCTGGATCCCGGGACCCTGGCAGTGGCGGGCTGCACAGTCTCCCCGGAAGGGAGGTGTGGATAGTGACCTGTGCTCGCACACAGGCTTCTTGGTGGTGGCAGCAGCAGCCTTAGCATCTCATCCCCATCTCTGGGGTCTGCACTGATAGCCGCGGCTCGCACCCATCTCTGGAGCTCCTTTAAGCAGCGCTCTTAATCCCCTCTCCTCGTGCACCAGGAAGAAAAGAGGGAAGAAAAAGTCTCTTGCCTCTTGGGCAGGTCCAGACTTTTCCCAGGACTCCCTCCTGGCTAGCCGTGGTGCACTAACGCCTTCAGGCTGTGTTCACACCGCCAGTCCTCTTCCTGTGATCCAACCGAAGCCCGAGCCTCAGCTCCCAGCCTCCGGCCGCCCTGGCGGGTGAGCACACAAGCCTCTTGTGCTGGTGAGTGCCGGTTGGCACCGATCCTCTGTGCGGGAATCTCTCTGCTTTGCCCTCCGCACCCCTGTTGCTGTGCTCTCCTCCGTGGCTCCGAAGCTTCCCCCCCGCTGCCACCCGCAGTCTCCGCCCGCGAAAGGTTTCCTAGTGTGTGGAAGCCTTTCCTCCTTCACGGCTCCCTCCCACTGGCGCAGGTCCTGTCCCTATTCTTTGTCTCTGTTTTTTCTTTTTTCTTTTGCCCTACCCAGGTACATGGGGAGTTTCTTGCCTTTTGGGAGGTCTGAGGTCTTCTGCCAACGTTCAGTGGGTGTTCTGTAGGAGTTGTTCCACGTGTAGATGTATTTCTGACATATCTGTGGGGAGGAAGGTGATCTCCGCGTCTTACTCTTCCGCCATCTTCCCCCTCTCCTTACTGTTGTTTTAATATTCAGTTCCCTAATGACATATGATGTTAAACATATTTTCGTTTCTTTTCTTGTTTTTTTTTTTAATCCTTTTATTATTCTTTTTTAACAAACGGCCTCGCGGATAGGGGACCAGGGGAGGGGGGAGGAGGGGACTTGTTTTTAAACTTAAAGCTCTTTTGTGTTCTTTTTACTTAATTAGTTCATTTATTTTTGGCTGCATTGTGTCTTCATTGCTGCATGTGGGCTTTCTCTAGCTGTGGCAAGTGGGGGGCTACTCTTTGTTGCAGTGTGCTGGCCTCTCATTGTGGTGGCTTCTCTTGTTGTGGAGCACAGGCTCTAGGCACATGGGCTTCAGTAGTTGTGGCGCATGGGCTCAGTAGTTGTGGCACATGGGCTTAGTTGCTCTGTGGCATGTGGGATCTTTCCAGACCAGGGCTTGAACCCATGTCCCCTGCATTGGCAGGCGTATTCTTAACCACTGTGCCACTAGGGAAGTCCCTAAACATATTTTATTATGCTTGTTTGTTATTTGTAAAGCTTTGGTGTTCTAATTTTTGCCTACTTTTTAATTTGGTTGTTTAGTTTCTTATTGTTGAGTTTTCAGAGTCTTTTGTACATTTGGAATACTAGTCCTTTTGCAGATATATATTTTGAAAATATTTTCTCCCAATTTGTGGCTTTTCTTTTGATTCTCTTAACAGTGCTTGGTGCCAACTGAGAAGAATGGATTTTATTTTCTAATAAGAGTTAAAGTTATGAAGACAGTATTTGTTTTATTCTTTAAACGTATTTTTATTTAATTCTCTAAACATATCATGTGTGTGTTAACATCTTTGTGTGCTGAATTCAACATCTGGAGCTGGTTTTTATTGATGGCTTCTTTACTGAGTATGGGTCACACATTCCCATTTTTCCTCCCCCACACCCCTGCCTTGGGTGTGTAAGTTTTGATTGTGTGCTGGATATTGGTAATGATATGTTTAAGCAACTCTGGAGTCTGAAATCTTCCTCTGAGGAGTGTTAATTTTTGTTCCATTTGGCAGTTCACTTACTGGTTGATCACCTTCAACCTGTATAGACTTGATTTTATAATTTATTTAGGGTGGATCTGTGAAAAGCCTGAGGTGTTTTCTTAGCTGTTCTAACTTGGTGAGACTCAGCCTCCACATTTTATCTTCCCTTTTCGATCTTGTCAGGCCCTGGTCTTAGGTTTTGTTAGGATAGGTTTTGAATATACTTTATTTTAGGATGCGTTCTTTACTTTTTTTTTTTTTTGCGGTACGAAGGCCTCTCACTGTCGTGGCCTCTCCCGTTGTGGAGCACAGGCTCCGGACACGCAGGCTCAGCAGCCATGGCTCACGGGCCCAGCCGCGTCGTGGCATGTGGGATCTTCCCAGACCGGGGCACGAACCCGCGCCCCCTTCATCGGCAGGCAGACTCTCAACCACTGTGCCACCAGGGAAGCCCGCAGTCTTTACTTTTTAGACTCAGCCTTTCTTGTGTCTCAGCTGAATGTCTGGGATGCTGTTGAGGTGTTAATGAATTTTGTCCTCTTAGGCTAGATTTGACCAATGTCCTCTAGTATGCTTGACTGCTATTATCTTTTTTTTTTTTTTATTTTGACTCTGTAGCGGCCAGTAAGTCTCATTTTGTCTACTACCTATATCATCACAGAGCAGTGTTCAGCTAAAACCTTGTGGAAAACTCTCAAGAGGCTTGCAGGGCACCCTCCTGCACAATTCCCATATATATGGACTCTGCTCTTCAGATTTCAGTAGCTCCAGATGCCCAAACTGTGATCTCTTTTTCCTCAGCCCAGTGGGATTGCCATGCTCTGATTGTACTCTAGCTCAGTATGCAGTGGTCAGGAAATTGTCCCTATGCAGATGACTAGGGCTATCATGGGACTCACCTCATAAGTTCTCCTTCCCTTAAGGATCACAGAATTTCACTGCTAGTCAGCCTGTGTCTGTAAACAGTTGCCTCATGTATTTTGTCCGGTTTTATAGTTGTTTTTAGTGGGAGGGTCCACTGAAATCCAGTAACTCCATAATAGCTAGAAAAAGAAATCCCAGCATGACAGTATGTTTTGATTTTTGTCCTCTTTGAAAGACTCTCTTAAATGCCACCTCTTCCTTGAAGTATCTCCTGATAATGTCAGAATTAATCTTTTTCTCCCTTTCTTGTCCATTGTTTTTTGCACTTGTGTTATCACCATGAAACATGAAAGATATATCACATCCTATATCTAGTTATCTGAGGGGTGGCATCATTGTATTACAGCTAATTATTGTCTTTGGGGACTAACAGGACTGGGGAGGGGCTGTCATAGTCTTGTTCTACTCTCAAGGTCAGTGACCAGCAGGATGCATTCTCACATGCTGCATGTTTTGCTCCCCCACTAAAGGGAAGCTCCTTAAGAGGAAGAACTATATGTTTTTAATCTTTGTTTCTTCTCATTATGCCTAACATACTGCTTGAGACAGTGACAATGATGAAAATTAAGGATAACATTTATTGAGTGTTTTTTATCTGCCAGGCACTAGACTAAATGCTAGACTAAGCATTTTATTTAATGAACAGTCATTTGTATGGCGTTTACCATGTGCCAAGTATTATTCTAAGCACTTACAAGTATTAATTTATGTACACAGGTCATATCATTTAAGCCACACAAGAACTTTATGAGGAGCTCTATTATCTCCATCTTACAGATGAGAAAACTGAGGATTGGGAAAGTTAGGCAACTTTCTCAAGTGCTCACACATCTAATAGGTAGGGTACAGCTGAGACAGGCTGGGACCTGGGACTCTTTGCTGCATGCAGTGCTTGCACCTGGACAAATGTCTCCTTGAGCTACAAATTACAAAGAAGCTATATGTGACTAAAAAGAGTTGCATGCATATACAGTTGGTGCAAATTCTGGACAAAAAGATACAAAAAGACCCAAAAACCCAACCACCAGTGCTGAAGAGCCGGGAGCAAAAACAGGGTGTCAGGAGCAAAAGCAGGGTACTGCACATGCTCCCCTGCACTCAGCACCACCAAAGGGGTGGGCAAAACATCTAAGCCACTCCTCCAGCCCGACCCCTGGACACACCCCTACCCTCACCCCATGTAAGAAACCAGCTTGCCCCCGCTCATGGAGGGAACAAGGGAACCTGTTGCTGTTCTCGCTCCCCCCTGCTATAGCAGGGGCCCCAGTAAAGCCTTGCCTGGACTTCTTGTCTGGCCTCTAGTCAATTTCTGTTGATTTGGGAAGGCCAAGAACCCTGGTTCGTATCAGAGCTAGTAGGTAGTCATCAGATATTTGTTAAATTACATACAGTTTATAGCTTATACTTGGTAATGTTTCAGTCCACCTTTACAGGCAGTAATATTATACCAATGCACATAATGTGTACACACCCTGCAGGGATTTGTCTGGTCATTCCAGCTGGCTGCATACAATATCCTGAACCAAGGTGTTAATGCCAGAACTAAAACTTTTTGGAAAAGGAAGCCCTGTAGGGGTTAATGGCCACCCTTCCACAATCTTCCATTTGATGGATTCTAAGCTGCCAGAGTAAGCTATGGTTGTGTGGCTGGACCCAGAACCACAGAGGCCCAATTCTTATTGATTGTTTGCAATCAAAGCTTCCAAATTAGATTGCAGGAAAAACAGCAGAGATTTGAAATGACCAGGAAAAATGTCCTTCTCCAGGAAGATGGATCAGATAGTACTTATACTTTAATTCATGTTTTATGGAGCTATAAGATTCAATAAGACATTTCAGCCTAATATATCAAGACAATTTCAGCACAGTATTTCTCCAAAGAACTCCATCTTTCTCCTGGCAGTGGGTACAAAGGGGAGGGGGGAAAACTCCTGTGTTCAAAACAGACACTTCTGTGCTCCAAACTGAAGCAAGCTAAGAACACGGAAATATCTTTTATGTAGTGTAAGCCCTTCCCACTCTCCACCAGTGATAGATAGTGACATTTTTCCACAGTAGAAGGAAGATTTTACCTTTTCATTATCCTACAACCTGTTATTTATCCTAAGTGCTGAAGGATTTTTAGAGGAAATTTAGCTGATTCCCAGAGCTCTAGTAAATTGCATTTGCTTTCTGCAAGTAATTTTCCTTTCCTTAACTTACTGTAGCTCATTTTCCATGAGTTCAACCAGTCCCTAGTCCTTGTAGTGTGTGTGTGTGTGGGGGGGGGGTGGGTGGGGTGGGGGGGGGGTGGGGGGTGCATCCTGGTGCTACACTGATTTTGAAAGCAGTTCCAGAGACTCCCTTCCCAGCATGTCCAGAATAGATTAGTTGTTAGATATAATATGATAATGATGTATTTCACATACCCAGACTAAGGGAATGACACATATTTTATCTTTTAAAATTTTATTCATTTATTTTATTTATTTTTGGCTGTGTTGTGTTGTTGCTGCGTATGGGCTTTCTCTAGTTGTGGCGAGCAGAGACTACTCTTTGTTACGGTGTGCAGGCTTCTCTTGTTGTGGTGCATGGGCTTCAGTAGTTGTGGCATGAAGGCTCAGTAGTTGTGGTTTGTGGGCTCTAGAGCGCAGACTCAGTAGTTGTGGTGCAGGGCTTAGCCGCTCCACGGCATGTGGGATTTTCCCTGACCAGGGCTTGCACCCATGTCCCCTGCATTGGCAGACGGATTCCCAACCACTGCACCACCAGGGAAGTCCGACACATCTTTTATACTTAATACTGTGACTAGACTTAGAGTGAGAAAGTCCTGGTGCACACCCTCCCCTGGTCCAAAGATTGATATTGGTTTCAGACTGAAGAAATTTTATAGAGGACACAATTTAGAGAATCAGTCAAAGGCCTAGTGAATCTACTATTGTAGACACTGAACTGAACTGTGACCCAGGGGAGGTGGTCTAAGGAGATGGTAATGTGCACTGCCCTTTGGGGTGAGACAGAATGGGTTCAGTTTCTAGTTCTGGTGCTTATTAGCTATGTGTCCTCGGATATGGAAATTAACCTTTCTGAGCTTTCATTTCCTCTCCTGTAAAATAGTCATGATATTTGATGGTTGAAAGCATTAAAGAAATAATGCAGGTGTGACTCTTACTATAATGCTAATAAAAGATTGGAAGAGGGCTTGACAAAACTTAACCATGTTTTCACTGTTCTAGGTTCTTTATATGTATTATTTTGATCAATCTTCAGAACATCTCTCAGAGACTTTCCTCATTTTCACAGATGAGGAAACCCAGAGTTCAAAGTTTAAATGACTTGCCCCAGCAAGAGCTAATAAGTTATCAGCAAAAAGTAAATTGATGCTAGTTGGTGCCACAACACCTTTCAAATGCTGGAGGCGGCACTCCATAAAGTCAGTGAGCATTGGTAGGACTCTGGAGCAGGAAGTTCATCCTGTCCAACCACCTGGGCAGGATGGTTGAAGGTCATCCATCAGTGTTTCATGAACATACTAGCTGTATTTATAACCAGCCTGGTATTTAGCAGCTATTTAAACAAGCAAATAAACATCAAATAAATAAACATAATGGCGTTTCTTGAGCACTTGCCACATGCTAACAGGTTCCTTAAGTTTTATCTCATATTATCTCATCTAATTCTCATAATAACCCTGTCAGACTACCAAAATAATCCCCATTATGAGTGTGGAAACTGGCATTTAAATGCTTATTTGCTCCATGTCACAGGGCTAGTTAGAAGCACAGCCAGGGTTTGAATCCAGGCCTGTTTAACCTCAGAGCACTATCTACTTGCTGACTATGTTAGCAGACTACCCTTCAGATGTGAGGGCACCGTTGCTAGTTGCAAAGTCCAGGGCAGTGTTGAGAGCTCCACAGATGACCATCCTTGGCAGCCACTTTCATGTTTATCCTGTTCCTGTGTTCCTTGAATTTCCCTGATGATTTCAAATGCTAAGCGACTTGGCACTTCATTTGGGAATTCTGCAGTGACGCTGACCACCAACAAAACTGAACAGTCCATGGTGGATTCTTTTTATTATTAACTGAAAGCCATTTCTTGTGAGCCTATTAGAGTAATAATTTTTTTTTAAGATAACCATATTCTTTTTTTAAAATTATTTATTATTTCTTTATTTTTGGCTGTGCCAGGTCTTCATTGCAGCACACAGGATCTTCGTTATGGCATGTGGGATCTTTAGTTGTGGCATGTGGGCTTCTTAGTTGCAGCATGCATGAGGGATCTAGTTCCCTGACCGGGGATCGAACCCGGGCCCCCTGCATTGGGAGCATGGAGTCTTACCATCTGGACCACCAAGGAAGTCCCTAGAGTAATATTTTGATTGAATGAAAATAATTACTAAAATATCTGGCAGTACAGATTTACCCTAATGCAGGTTCAGGCTTAGGAATCATTTATTTGAATTAAAAAAAAAAAAATCACAGCTTTTTTTCCTATAGGAAAATAAGAAAAGTTCTATATGTCTACTTTCTGAGTTAAAGACAAGTTACTGTCCCATGAAAAACACAAATAATAATTATACTCCAGGCTCATATTATGACTAATAAATGAGGGGGGGTGAAGTACAGAAGATTGGTTCCAGGACGGCCCAAGGATGACTAAATAAATCTGTGAATGCTCAAATCCCTTACATAAAATGGCATAATATTTGCATATAACTTAAGCACATTCTCCCATTTACTTCAAATCAACTCTAGATTACTTAAAATATCTAATATGATGTAAATACTATGTAAATAGTTGTAAATACAATGTAAATGCTATGTACGTAGTTACCAGAGCATGGCAAATTCAAGTTTTGCTTTTTTGAACTTCCTAGGATTTCTTTTTAAGTAATATTTTGGTTCTGCATTGATCCAAAATATTACTTGAATTGGCTATGGAGGGCCAACTCTATTTCAGCATCCTGAGAGTAAAGAACAAAGTTATTTTAAATATACTTTGTATATTATTCTTTCTATTAAAAAATACTAGATCAGCTTTTTAGATTGAAAAGTGCCAGGAAAAGGTACAAAATGTGCTCTAATTCCTGTCTAAAACTGGGAAGTGTAACAGGATGACTAGTGGACACAGAGTTGGGAGACTCGGGTACTAATTCCAGAGGTGCCACCTACTGCTGTGTAGTAGAGGAAGCCATGTGTCCTCTCAGGGTCTTGATGACTGTTCCTGTAATGAGAGGACTCCAGGCACTGCATTATTTCATTTAATGCTCACAAGAACTTTATAAGGTTATCTTGGCCCTAATTGGTAGAATAGGGAATTGAAGCTTATAGAGTTCAAGTGCTTTGTTTACAGTTGAGTTGTGTTTCGGCATCCAGAGGCATAAAGGAAGTTTGCTCTTGGTATTGATTCTAGGTGCCCAAAGCAAATGTATGCAGGGGGAGAGGTCTAGCCTTGTCCTAGACACATATAGCAGAACTAATCTATCAGAATTCAGTCAATTCTGGTCTTTCCTATAGTCCTAAAGTCTCTAATAGAAATTGCATGGGGAATATTTCCAATGAAGTTGCTTGGAGGAGCTGCTTATGCGAGATGACTATAAATAATGTTTGGCTTCGTTTAAATTGAACTGAGAATGTGCTGAATTAGGGACTGACTAAAATGTTAAACCACTTTTGCTTGAACCATATTCAAGGACAGGGCTGAAATAAAAAGTGTAAAGCCAGCTGCAAAGGAGGAAGACATAAGGTCAGCTGCATCAGTGATGGCAGCTTGCCCTGGACTTAACTCTGCTTGGCTGCAGTCCTGTCCCAATGGGCAGCTGCAGGGAGGACAGGTGAAAGTCTGAATGGGCTGCCTCAGGAGAAAAAGAGTCTGCAGAGTGGCCCGTTATTACTGTCAGATGGGAATCATCCCTCCAACCAGAATGAATACTTCTCTAGCCAAGTCATCTTTTAGCAATTAATTATATTTGTGAACAATATTGAGATATGTGTGCTTCGTCATTTCTGAACACTTGACAAACCAAGACACAGCCACCCATTTTTGATGAGTTCAAGCTGCAATGTCTGTGAAGACTCAGCTCAAGAATAAAGATGTAAGACTGTTGATGTTTCCATGCCAGTTGTACTTTTGTCCTGATTAATTCGTTTATTCATTCATTCAGCAAACGCGTTCTGAACACTCACTGTGTGGATAGTTCTAAATGCTTGGTATACATCGGTAAACAAGACGGACAAAGGGTCCCTGCTCTCATAGACGTTCAGTTCCAGCGATTTACATTATTAAGTGGAAAGAGCACTAGCTTTGGAGCCAACCAGCTCTAGGTTCTAAACTCAATTCCACCGCTTCCTACCTGTGGGACCTAACCTGTTTGAGCCTTGTTTTACTCAGGGGTAAAATGTGGACCATAAAAACCATAATTCCAGCTCATAGAAATGATGTGAGGTTTGGAACAAATGATGCAAGTATCCATGCTTGGCACTGAAAAGGTCCTCAGTAAAGCTACCTCCTCCTACTTTTCCCAGGCAGTGGCTTCCTTCCTTCCCTGCTCTCTGCTATACACCAGCCAGCTCCATACCCTAGACTTTGTTCTGTGCCCGTTGTGCAAAATTCATTCATCCCTTCCTCAGAGTTGTATTTTCAACTACAACTGACTAGAAAGTAGCAAAAAGAGGGGTGAGTGCTATGGTCTGAATGTTTATATTCCCCCAGATTAATGAGTTGAAGTCCTAACCCCCAGTGTGATGATGTTAGATGGTGGGGCCTTTGAAAGGTAAATAGGGTTGGATGAGGTCATGAGGGTGGAGCCCTCATGGTGGGATTCGTACTCTCACAGCAAGAGGAAGAGGCACCTAAACTTTCTCTCTCGTATGCAATGAGGAAAAGCTGTGAGCGCACAGGGAGAAAGTGGCTGTCTACAGCTAGGAAGAGTGCCTTCGCCAAAACCAGAACCTGCCGGCTCCTTCATCTTGGACTCTTCAGCCTCTAGAATGTGAGAAAGAAGTGTTTGTTGTTTAAGCCACCCAGTCTATGGCACTTTGTTACAGTAGCCCCAGCTGACGAAGCCAGTGAGCTTAATGCCATCTGATAAGAAAGGATGGCCACTGGTGCTGATCCATCCATTTCATTGGTCTGAGCACAGTGATCCTCCCATACAGTCACCAGGTATATTAACAGCGGTCTTCACAGCCATGTCTCCCCACCAGAGTCATCATCCCGTAGGTGGGGACTTCAGATCCCGGCTGACCACAGTGGGTGTTCTTAGAACATGCCACACAAAGTGGAGTCTTCCCTTCCTCAGCATTCTGAATTACAGTCAGACCTCCTTTTGCTTGATTAAATTTTGGTTTACTGTGTTTCCCAGTGACACCAAATTTTTAATTGACTTCAGAAATGCCATTTCTTGATATAAATGAAAACATCTGCCCCTTTGTACCTTTTAAACACTCTTAGTCTTTCTTTGAATTGTTTTTAAACTATTGATAAACTAAACAGAAACTAATAATGACTAAGGAATTGATAATGACCTCTGATACAGCTTAATCAGTGGAGGTATTAATTTCAGGTATCATGTGTAGTTTTCAGGTGAGAGGTAAATTTTAAATTGTATTATACATTTAATAATATTATATTGCTACAAATATATATAATACATATTCTTGATAGAAAGTAGAGAATAAACAAAAATAAGGAAATATTACAGGACCCTGTGGTAAATGCTAGTCATTTCTGGTAAATATTATAGTTGTTAAAGGTTGGTAATCTACTTTTATCAACCTATTTCATCTTTTCCTGTCATTAGATACTTTTATATAATACCATTTTAATAACTTCATTAGTACTCCATTACACAGATGTACCATAATTTACTCCCGCCCCTGATTTTTACATTTATCCCTTATACACTTTTGGACATCACTAACAGCATCATGATGAGAATCTGCAGAGCCAAGTCTTTGATCTCATCCATGTTTATTTCTTTAGAATAGCTTTCTAAAGGCGAAATGGTGGGTCCAAACTTAGAGCCGAACTCCCATTGATTTATATATTTATTTAGCAAATATTTTAAAGCATATTTTCAGGCAGCGGTAGGCACTAAAGAAAAATCATGTGAATGCGTCACACAGTCTCCATCCTTACAAAGCTTATAATCTCATGAATTTGTCTGATTTATCCTCCTGCAAGCAGAATATGAGAGTGTCTTTTATCTAATATGAATAGGCTCCTTCCAAAATGCCTTTAAAAATCTTTCATACACATTTGTTGAACTGCAAAATAAAATCGTTCCCAATGTCCCAACGTTGTGCTATGCGAAGATGCGTACCAAGTCGTATCAGTCTGTTGGAATGACTGATCACACAGTGATGTCCTTTTACCACAGTTCTTGGACGTGAACATGAACTCCTTAAAATCAATAAACTAGTATTTTTATGCCTTGCCTTGACATGTCTTATGCTCAAAACCTCATGTGTTCCTCATTTTAACACCTCTTGTATCTGGGTGTCTGGAGCAAGCCAGACTTGGATGTTCTGTTTGAATGTCATGGCATTTGTGTCCAAACAAGTTAGTGTCCGAAATGGCTCAAGTGGAAATAGGTGGGAAGGGGACTGGACAAGATGGCTTTGAAATGCCGTCTAACCCTATTTTTTCTCCTCCGTTGTCATTTTAGAAAGTAAAAAGTGTCTTCAAAAAGAAGAAAATCTGTTAGAACGCAGACAAAATTTATTCTAAATCATTAACAAAGAAAGACATCTATCTTCTCTCAACACAAAGAGATCCCAAAATGTCATACCCAAGTCTGCAACATGGAAAATCTGAACCATTGAAAATCATGCATTAACTATGGTTATAAGATAGTCATCTCATCTCAACAGCTAAAAATACACAGGGACAGTCAGAAATATTTCCATTTTTTATATCCAGTGAAATAGCTTCATTTTCATTCCACAAAGAAAAAGGCTTCTTTGAACCCTGAACAATATTAAATTTTCTGTTAACTCCCATTATGCCACATTCTGTCTTAAGGTCAATACTCTCAATCCTCCCCTGGCCAGGGCGCCTCCTTTGCATAAGCTCCCAGGGTCCTCCCACATTCCTCATTCTCAGTGAATTCCAACCCATCCCCCCAAGATCCAGGTTCTTTATTCCCCCAGTCACAGCTCCTAAACCCCCTTAATGCCCACCCGTGCTTATTTATTGGCTAGCTGAGCCAAGAGTGTACGACTGAGTTAATGACAGCCTCCTGAATAGGTGACTTTTGCCGTGAGAGAATAGAGACCAATGCTTTCCCGATGCTTTCAGTTAAGGCTTCTGGTAAAAGAAACTGGCATTGGAAAGAAGATGTGTCAAGTCAGTAACTTCAACATCAGAAGTGAGGGTAGTGAGGGTAGTGAGGGAAGGTGAAGTGAGATACCAAAGGATCATTTAATTTGGCAAAATAACACACAAGCTTTTATAGCAGTTACTATAATATGTCTTCAGCTTAGGAACTTCATATTTTGGGGAACTATAAACATGTATTTCCTTAAAATGCCTAAATCATTTTTACTTCATTTGGAGCCACTCACTTTCAAAATACTCAGGAGGCTATGTTTTTCCATAAGTTCACCTAAATCTAGATCGGTTGGTTGCATACACCAGTGAGGTTAAAAACCTCTTAGAGACCTTGCTGTAATGCAGAATCCCAGGCCCTAATCCCCATTCATCTTTATCCAGGAAGTCTGGGCTGGGGCCAGTTAATCCTGATGCAGGTGCATCTAGGGGTAAAATGCCTGGTACATGGATTTGGATATATTATGGAGCAAGCTGGACTCAGAGTTACTGAAATGTGAGGGTTTGAAAATCATGCCAAGGTATTAGCATAGTAGTCTTTAAGTTATGTCATTGGGTGTTGAAGCAAAAGGAGGAAGATAAATCTTCTGTAATATTCCATGACCAAATCAGAGACCATACCGTCATGCAGGGACAGGTTAGGTGCTGAGCTAATCAAATACCTCAGACAATTAAAAGCATATAGGTGTATAATTGCTTTACAGTGTTGTGTTAGTTTCTGCTGTATAACAAAGTGAATCAGCTATATGCATACATATATCCCCATATCTCTTCCCTCTTGTGTCTCCCTCCCTCCCACCCTCCCTATCCCACCCCTCTAGGTGGTCCCAAAGCACCGAGCTGATCTCCCTGTGCTATGCGGCTGCTTCCCACTAGCTAGCTATTTTACATTTGGTAGTGTATATATGTCAATGCATCTCTCTCACTTCATCCCATCTTATCCTTCCCCCTCCCTGTGTCCTACTCCAATAAAGATGTTTAAAAAAAAAAAGGGAGAGAGGGATAAAAACTCTATTGATTAATTAATGTATGGTGTCATGGCTTATTCCACAGGGCTCTATCTTGTCAGCCAGCTAAACAATGCTTGGTTCTGTTAAACCATTTGTATGTTTTTCATATGCTGGAAAAAAAATTGATATGCAGGTTTGGTTTGAAAAACTGTTCAATAGAGATTTTTGTTATCTAGAAAAATAAAATGAAGGAAGATATAGGTCAAAAAAAAAAAGCATATAGGTGTCAAGCAGATTAAATAGTACAGAAACAAGTGAGTGGAAATGAGTCACCGGTATTGGAAGCTTCTGGTGCTTAGCACAAGTGCTCGCTTACTTCAAATTCTTATTATAAAAGAGAGTCTGGGGCCAATGGATGACATGTGAATTAAAAAGTAAAGAAATTTCTTGTCTTTTTTAATGAATTCATTTTTTATTTATTTATTTTTGGCTGCGTTGGGTCTTCATTGCCGCATGCGGGCTTTCTCTAGTTGCGGCGAGCGCGGGCTTCTCACTGTAGTGGCTCCTCTTGTGGAGTACTGGCTCTAGGCGTGTGGGCTTCAGCAGTTGTGGCATGTGGGCTCAGTAGTTGTGGCTCGCAAGCTCTAGAGCACAGGCTCAGTAGTTGTGGCACACAGCCTTAGTTGCTCCATGGCATGTGGGATCTTCCCGGACCAGGGCTCGAACCCGTGTCCCCTGCACTGGCAGGCAGATTCTTAACCACTGCGCCACCAGGGAAGTCGCAATAAATTCATTTCTGAGCCCTCTCACCTTTTTGATCCTTTTAAGGGACTGCTACCACCTATAGGCAAGAGGCCAGACCCCGCCAGTCTGGCACATGGAAGCCTTAAATATCAAGCTCACCTACCCACCCACCCAGCCCCTTACCTACTCCAGCTCCTCTTCCCACACACTCAGTGCTCTATTCCCGTCGACTTTTGTACGTCCCCTAAACATACCCTCCTGGGGAGCAAACCTTGCCTTGTGGCACCCCCTCACCCACCCGCACCCTACTTCCACGCGAGCCCTGCTCTGTAGCAACCATCATCATTTCTCAAACCTTATTCTGGACGTGTCTCCTCTTTGGACCTTTCCTGACCCTCTAAGCCACCCTAATGAAATATCTGAGTTTTTCTTAATGGCCCCACAGCGACTTGAACCCACTCTATAATGTTTTCCAGGACATGTTACTATGTTAACCTTGTTCATTTGTCTGTCTCCCCTTACTAGACTTACAACCCCTCCTGGATAGAGGGCAACCACGTGGTGGTGGCATCACAGGGCTTGCACTTGGGGGCAGATATTGAATAAATATTTTTATGTGAAATACTAAGACCACCAGGTTTTTTGGGTAGACTGAAAAACAGCGTGGTCAGTAGAGCTAACATTTTAAACCTCGGCCTCTTTTCTAATACTTTTCTCTGGAGTGATGAAGGGTTGTGTTGAGGAAGTCCCTCTACTTCACCAGAGCAGTCGGTGGCTTTCCCAGTTTTAGGACATATTGTTGGGGTGGTGATTCTGAGCTGGCCTCTGATGTCTGTGCCCGGCGTCTGCTTACCAGCTGCCATGTGCTGAGGCTTGAGAGCTACACATGAGTCAGATTGGATTTGGGGTGAATGCCTTTTTCTCAAGACTTTCATTCTTGACCTGAAGTTATTCATTTTAGCAGTCCTACATCTGAAATTCTGTTATTTTGTATATTTGATAATTTATACCAATCTGTTGAAGACTTGGATACACATTTTTTTTTCAGTGAACAGAATGGGACAACTCAATGACTGCAGATTGAATTCTGTTCCATTTCACAAATTAGCTTTTTCACACCTATTCAGAAGAGAAAGAGTTGGCTTTGGCCCCGTTGTCCCAGACCCCTCCCTGATAGCAGCTTCTGACCTGGTCTTTCTGTTTTTTGGGTGAATGGGAAAAGATAGCGGTATCACAGGTCCTCAACTGCCCAGACCAAACAGCGTACAGCATCTTTACCTCTAGGAATTGCTAGTGCTAATGCCAATTTAAGGAAGGATAAAGACAAACCAAAGGCAACTTATTATTTTACGGAGATAGATTTTATACATTAATTTATATTCATTGATTGATTAATTCATTTACATATTGACTGAGGCTCTTTCTGTGTGAAGGTTATGCTAGATCTTGGCACAGGGAGGTGACTATCTCCAGTCTCATGGGGAGACATGAGTAAATAGTTACAGGGCTTATGGGGTTCTGAGCTCTGAGGAAAGTGTGGCACTGGGTACCATGGGGAAAAGCAGGGAACAAGGAACTCTGTGTGGGGAGGTGTGGGAGGGCCTCCTCATGGTAGACGTGTAGCTGGCAAGAGAGCATACTAGTGGGTGGGGAGGAGGGCCACCAGGAGGGGAAACAGCTGCTGAAACTCTCAGAGGGCATGTCTTATTTGGAGACCACAAACTTGTTGGTCTGGCCAGAGCGTAGGGTACAGATGTGAAAGTAGAGACAAGAGACTCTAAAATGGGAGAACAGTCCTAGATCTGAAGGGTCTTGGCTGCCAGATGAATGAAAGTCCCCAGGAGATGAATTTGTTTTAGAATTTTACTTCTATTGCGGCTTATCTCAACATCAGCATACAAGAATATATCCATATAATAGATAAAGATAAAACATTAGAACAGCTGGGTAATAAAAATCATGAGACCACAATTACGCTGTAATGCATTTAAAATAGTCCCATACCAAGCTAGCTGATTTGATCATTATTTTCTCCTCCACGAAGGTGCTCCCGCCGCCTGCCTTAGAGCAAGGGCACCCCAGCAGCACCCCAAACACTACAGTTTCCCCTGACTTCCCCTCGAGCACAGTTAAGCAGACAAATGTGCTTCTAATTGCCGGAGACCTCTTTGTTCTCTCTACAGAGATGAGCTTCTTCCAGCCCTTTGTGCTGTCATCTCACTCTGTTAGGCGCTTTCTGTTGGGTGTGGATTTTGCCGTGATGGGTTTCTTTAACAGGCCTTGCTGCTGCTTTTTATCTGAAAGAAAGGGCTGCAAGCATTCAATGGATTATTTATTAAACAGCCGGGCCTGCTTTGAGAGACTTTTTTTTCCTTTTGAGTGTTTAATAATGGTTCTCCTCTCGCATGCTCTCTGCCTAAAAGAAGTTAAACTATGGAAGAAATGATTTAACCATTTAAAAACTAATGCACTTTAGAATTCTGATTTGAGATACAGTAGAATTTTATTAACAAAGGGCAAATCTCATTTTTACAAAGTGGAAATGTGTTCCTACTGGAAGGACAAAACCAAGTCTGGGAAAGTGTGACTCAGGTGATCCGCAGCCCAAGGTGGAATTAATACAGGGCTCAATGTCCTATTCATGAAACCCAGAAGGATTTCCTTGCCCTCTGACCCCTCTCTTCCCCCCCAAAAAAACCCCAGGATGGCCCAGAGAAAGATATATGTAAAAATAATATCCCTCATATATGGCTTTTGGCCAGATCCTTGTGTAAATGAACATCTATCTCCAAGTTATTTATTCATAATATTAGCTCACATCCATTGAGCATAGGGTCCATGTAGGGCATCTTACAGGTAATACTCCCTTTTCCTCTGTAACTCTGTGGGGCAGGTATAATGATTTTCCTCAATTTACAGACGCTCAGAGGAATTGAGTAACTGCCAGGGTTAAACAGCTTCTGAGTGTGAGTGTTGGCACCCAAATTCTGGTCCATTTTCAAGGCACACTGTTTTTTTTTTTAAACAATGCTTTGTGGTCTCCTGATATTTTTATTAGTTACCTTGATAAAACTGTAGGAATTATATACCTGTAATCATCAGTCCTAAAAGGCTTGATAGCTGCCCTTTGAAAAAGCCAGACACTCTCCTGCCTCAGGGCCCTTGCACCTGCTGTATGTCTCCCTGGAATGTTCTTAGCTCAGATGCTTGCATCATTCTCTTCCTCATCAACTTCAGGCATCCTGTTTAAATTGCACTCCGTAGCAATCCTTATTTCTCTTCCCGTTGTTTACTTTTCTCCATAGCGCTTACATACCGCTTACATATTTTATACTTTATTTATTTGCTCATTATCAGTTTTCTCTCGCTAAATGCAGGTTCCAAGAATGTAGGGATTTTTGTTGGTTTTATTCACCACTCTGTCTCCAGCATTTGGAACTATGCCTGGCTCATAGTAAGTGTTCAGTAAAAGTTTGTTAAATATATTGTAAATAAATAGGTATTATGAATAGAAACACCAAGATGACATGTGTACTCATTAGAATGTAATTTCCATGACGGCAGGAACTGAGTTTTGTTTGTCACGTGGTCCCGGGTGCCCTGAAGAGGGCCTGATACATAACAGACATTCAGTATACCTTTATGGATTGGATGCATCAGACCTCATTAATAAAATGATTGGAAATATTACTAGGTTTTTAAAGGAGAGATGAAGAGAGGGAGAGAAGAAAGAACAAGACAGAGAATGAATATGTATTTATATGTAGAGCTCACTTTCATTTTACATTGGTTTTACAGAGATTATATATAGTTTATTAGGTTAGAGCTACACTTTCAAACAAAGTTTGCAATTCCCCAAGAACAGAAAATCAAATTGTGAATAAATATAGCTTATCATGAAAACTCATATAGACTCCCTGTCAGATGCCTTTTTTTTTAATGTATCAGTCGGTCTGAAGTGAGGTGCATTTAATGGTATGTCTTGTAAGTCTTGGCTGTACTAATCATATTCTCTATAGATGTCTATAGATGTATTGGAGTCATATATCATCCAACAACCATTTACTCAGCAGAGAAAATAAGAAAGATTACTCTTGCAAAGTTCATTCTCTGTAGACTCAGGGACAAAACAGGCACTTCAGCTTTACCATGAACCAATCATCATCTACCTGGGAGGGTGCAGGGAAGGGGAAAAATGTAAGATGAATTATAATGATGAACAGGACACTAGCATTTGAAGTGCCTGTTTATTACAAAAATGGGAAAGCTTCAGAGTTATTCTTTCTGCTGCCCGGGAACCAGAGCTAAGCAGAGAGAGGAAAATTGCCTTTGATTGAAGCTTGTGGCCAGCAGCCACTAGTATGCTGTAAAAGCAGAAATAGACATTATAAGATACAGAGGATCACTGTTTGACCCAGATTATCTTTAAATATATTAAAGCACATTTCTTAACATGGAGAAATATTAACAATGCTATGAATTTTTAGAATTTGGAATTTAGATGCTTAGATGTTTAAATAATCAAAAGTATTCAGACTAAGACAATACAAGGTAGAATATAATACCTGAAAAGGATAGTTAAATTATGAATGGGAGGGATGGACTTCCCTGGTGGCACAGTGGTTAAGAATCCGCCTGCCAATGCAGGGGACATGGGTTCGAGCCCTGGTCCAGGAAGATCCCACATGCTACAGAGCAACTAAGCCCGTACACCACAGCTACTGAGCCCGCATGCTGCAACTACTGAAGCCGTCGTGCCTAGAGCCCGTGCTCCACAACAAAGAGAAGCCACCACAGTGAGAAGCCCGTGCACTGCAAAGAAGAGTAGCCCCCGCTTGCCACAACTAGAGAAAGCCCGCATACAGCAATGAAGACCCAATGCAGCCAAAAATAAATAAATTAATTAATTAAAAATAAATAAATAACTAAATAAAAATGGGAGGGTGTTATGTGTGGCAAAATATTAAGCTTAGTCAGCAAATAATTAGTTTGAAGAAGGAATCTTGGTTAGTTCAGGAAAAATGGACAGTTAGACCTATTCAAGACTTTAGATAAGGTTCCTGTGATCCGTTCATTATATTATTGTGAAAATAAGCACTAGAACTAGCTCCCAGCCTATTTCTAAGGGAGGAGTTTACTTCCTGACTCCTTGACAGCAAGCTTGGGCATCTGATTTTCTTTGGTCAGTGAAATGTAAATGACATATGACACTTACTAGCAAAAGCTTAAAGAGCCATCATGAGATTCTGCCATTTCTCTTTTCCTTCTACCATGACGTCAGGATGTTCCATATAGGGCCAGTTCTTCAGCCTTGGTCCCCAAATGGAAGGGGCACGTAGTATATTCATAGCCAACTCATAGGGACATAAATGTGAGTCAGTGAATCAGTCTTTGTTTTTGCAAGCCAGTAATGTTGGAAGTCTTGTTATTGTTGCACAACTTAGCCTAAGCTGACTGTTACTGTCTCTGTATCTGTGAGGAGTATTGAAAACATAGTCTGGTCTTCTCAGAGAACATTCTCAGAGGAGTGGTGTCATGACTTAGATAGAGAACAACAGAGTTCTAAGAATTCAGAGTTTCTCCAGGTGTGGTACCACATCGGAATTAACTGCGAGCTGGTGAAACCTGCAAATTCCCAGGCCTCATCCCAGAATTAGTGAATCTGCATCTCTGGAAGTAAGGCCTGTGTATCTGCATTTTCCCAGACTCCTTAGATGATCCTTGTATAAACCCAAATCTGAGAACTTCTGGCCACGATGTTGAACTGAGACTGAAGGGCTAGAGGAGAGAGGTAGTGAACAAGAAATTAGAAAACTTATTTCACAGGTCTTGAGATTGGGCCTGGTGTTGCCTGCCACTCATGAGCTTTGGGATCCTGAGCTAGTCACTTTAGTTCCAGTATTTGGATTTCTCATGGCTTCCATGGTTTTGGTGACAACCATTCCCACTACCTCTCAGACCTATTGTGATAAAATAATGTGAAAATGCTTCATAAACTTAAAAACACTTTGCATATCAAGATATTGTGGCCTTGTTAAGATATCGTTTGCAGGGGGGAGGGGGAAGCTTTTCTCTAGGGACCTTGGAAACTTCTGAGACCATATATTGAATCAAGATGGAAATCAACAGCATGGCATTGGAAAGCAGGCACAGCCTAGTCAATGCTAATTTTATTTTGCTCTTTTAATAACAAGTAGGAAAATGAATTAGGGATTATTCATGTCTTAAAGGTGGCTTAATGTCTAGAGCCCATCCGATTTAAGCTGCAGAACTGAGAAGACAGACACATCCCTGCTATTTCAATTGAGAATCCCAGATACTTGGAGAAGCCAAGGAGGGAGAACCTGCCAAGTTGTTCTTAGCTCAATAAAGGAAGGGTGAAAGCTCCTCTAAACTCCCCCCCAGCCCTGCTAAGATAGGGCATGTATTGAGTGCTCATCAGGTACCAGCATGTGCTAAGCACTTTAACTGAGGATTCACAATAATCCCAAGAGATAGGTATTTTTGCCTCCTTTTGTAGATAATGAAACTGAAGCTTGGCAAGATAAAGTTGCTTGTTTGTCTAAGGTAACCCCTCTAATAAATGACGGGGCATGATCTTAACCAGATTTTGGCCTCACTCCAGAGTTTTTGCTCTCAGTCACTATGGTTAGTTTTTCTGTACAAAACAGATACAGTCATTGTTGATGAAAAGATGAAAACACAGGTATGTATTGTTTTTATAACCAGAAAAAAATAAAAGTGATATTTGGAACCCATGAAACTCACCACTCAAATACCAAGACATTCTACCTAGCTAGAATAAACTAGAAACTATAGTACAATAAATTATAAAAATTCAGAAACTCTCATAAAAACCATCTTCTTACCTTACATTAAAAAATAGTAAATGTAAAGCAAAAAGACACCCTATGGAATGGGGGAAAATATTTATAAATGATGTGACCAACAAGGGATTCATTTCCAAAATATACAAGCAGCTCATACAGCTTAATATCAAAAAAAAAAAACCAATCAAAAAATGGGCTTAATATCATACAAAAACAATATCAAAAAAAAACAACCCAATCAAAAAATGGGCAAACAGACATTTCTCCAAAGAAGACATACAGATGGCCAACAGGCACATGAAAGGATGCTCAGTATTGCTAATTATTACACAAATGCAAATCAAAACTGCAATAAGGTATTACCTCACACCAGTCAGAATGGCCATCATCAAAAAGTCTACAAGTGGGCTTCCCTGGTGGTGCAGTGGTTGAGAGTCCGCCTGCCGATGCAGGGGACATGGGTTCATGCCCCAGTCTGGAAAGATCCCACATGCCGCGGAGCGGCTAGGCCCGTGAGCCATGGCCGCTGAGCCTGCGCATCCGGAGCCTGTGCTCCACAATGGTGAAAGGCCCGCGTACCACGAAAAAGAAAAAGTCTACAAGTAATAAATGCTGGGGAGGGTGTAGAAAAGAGGGAACCCTCCTACACTCTTGGTGGGAATGTAAATTGGTGTGGCCATTTTGGAGAACAGTATGGAGGTTCCTTAAAAAAACTAAAAATAGAGTTACCATATGATCAAGCAATCCCACTCCAGGGCATATATCCGGAGAAAACTCTAACTTGAAAAGATACATGCACCCCAGTGTTCATAGCAGCACTATTTACAATAGCCAAGACATGGAAGCAACCTAAATGTCCATCAAGAGATGAATAGATAAAGAAGATGTGTGTGTGTGTGTGTGTGTGTGTGTGTGTGTGTGTGTGTGTGTGTGTGTGTGTAAAATGGAATATTACTCAGCCATAAAAAAGAATGAAATAATGCCATTTGCAGCAACATGGATGGATCTAGAGATTACCATATTAAGTGAAGCAAGTCAGACAAAGACAATTATCATATGATATCACTTATGTGTGGAATCTAGAAAAATGGTACAAATGAACTTATTTACAAAACAGAAATAGACTCCCATACATAGAAAACAAACTTATGATTACCAAAGGGAGGGGGGAGGGATAAATCAGGAGTTTGGGATTAACATGTACAAACTACTATATATAAGATGGATAAAAAACAAGGACCTATTGTATAGCACAGGGAACTATATTCAGTATCTTATAATAACCTATAATGAAAAATATATGTGTGTATATATATGTATATATATACATATATATATAACTGAATCACTGTGCTCTACACCTGAAACTAATACAACTTTGTAAGTCAACTATACTTCAATAAAAAAATCATAAATGTAGAAATACATGGCTGTTGCATAGCTGCCTTTAGGTCTGAGTTGAGGAAGTAAGAAGAAATCAAAATCACTGTATCCTTCAAGGTTTTTTATGTCATAGGAATCTAGACACAACTCTAATGATGAAGGAAGAGAAAAACACATCCAGTGGAGCCAACTCTTTTTCCTGCAATTATAACCCATTTGAAATGGGCATCCTGTGTCTTCTTAAAATGCTTTCCTTGATTTTCTCATCACTATAACTCAAAATAATTCCTAAGGAATTATGCCAAAGAAAAGAAATGCCAAAGAAAAAAATGCCCTTACAATCAGGAAAATAAAAATACTCACATTTATATTTTAAAATTACAATGTTCTGCATTATAGTTAAGTACTTAAATGTCTGGTTATCTATTATATTCTATACCTAATACAGGGCCAGGGTAAAGGAGCTGCTCTGGCAATAAAAATGTTTCTTATGCTAATATATCAAAACATAATTAATAAAATACGAATTTCCTTTACGTGATCTAATGCACCTCAGTTTTTGGACCATTCTCTATCCAGCAAACTCCTGTGGCTCTAAATCTTTAAAATTCACATAAAAACAGCTGACACGCAAGACAGGCTACCATGTGGGAAGAGCTATATTGTCAAGAAATGGAGTACATAAAGAGAAGTAATAAGGCCAAGCAAGAGCTTTACAGGACTTCAGAATGAATCCACACCCATAATGAATGGTGACTGAGTTCTTGGAATTACTTAAGAATTCATTTAACCATTTCATTAGTTACTTTCTTAGGCATATTTCAAAACATGTAGAAATTGTCTTTCTTTTACTTTCCTCTCTTTTTCCCTGCCCCATCTCACCTTTCCTTCCTCTTTCCTTTCCTTCTTCCCTCCCCACCCAGCCTGCCTTCCTTTCTTCCTTCCATCCTTCCTTCCCTCCATTGTTTATACTATTCTTCCTTCCTTTTATTTTTACCAGCAAAGGAGGAAAAGCATGATTCTTTTGAGAAGTATTACAGCAAAGTTAAAATGCTGCTATATACATAATCCCTTGCTCAGACTAAATAATTTTAAAAATTCTGAGTGTCTCCTGTTGCTTTTTTTAAAAAAAAATCACAGACTTGTTACTCATTCAGTCATTGATTTTTGAGCACCTACTGTGTGCTAAGCTCTAGGCGTTTTCCCTGTCATATCCACAGCAGGAGGGAGGTAGAGTTTCAGAGCAGGGAAAAAGTTTCTGGGGTTCTTCGTTGTTGAACTCTGGCTTTGGCACTTCTGTCCCATGGCCTCCCTTGGTGAGTGGAGTCAGAGAGACAGACTCTCAAGGTCAAGACAGGTAAGGGTTCCCCTCTTTTCCACTTCACTTAGGTCCACTTCTCACACCTCTGCAAGTTGACATTTCTCTACTGAACATTCCTGACCCTGAGTACTGCTGGAAATAGGTAACCCATCCACTTGTATTCTCTGGATTGGTACCTGGACAGCCAAGCACTGGCTGGAGAAATTATACCATCTGGCAGTTATACCAGTTGGTTCTATTATTAACTCATGGTTACAGCTTCAGCTGCCTTCAATGTGGACCTGTCTTGGCCCATCCAGTTCTCGTACCTGCAGAAGGTGTCTAAATTTGCTTCTATGCCCTTCATCCTCTCAGCAGATGATCTCCTCTTAAAGAGAAAGTAGAAGGCATGGGAGAGGAGTCCCTGGCCCCTTATCTGCAAGCCTCTTTGCCTTCCTCCTCTCAAGTCTACTTGTACTCCGTGTTCTCTCTCTTCCATCTTCTCAGGAACTGTGTGCTGTTAATTACTCCCCCTCTCCCCAGTATCATCAATGTGATATGTCTCCATCTTCTTGGCAACACTTTAACGTGTTCTGGTTTCTCCCAAATTAAGAACAACTCTGGGCTTCCCTGGTGGCGCAGTGGTTGAGAGTCCGCCTGCCGATGCAGGGGACACGGGTTTGTTCCCCGGTCTGGGAAGATTCCACATGCTGCGGAGCGTCTGGGTCTGTGAGCCATGGCTGCTGAGCCTGCGCGTCTGGAGCCCGTGTTCCGAAAAAAAAAAAAAAAAAAAAGAAGAACAACTCTTCCTGAACCGTCCTCCAGCCTCACTATGCTTCCTCTAGTTTACTATAATGCTGAGTAAGGGACAGTGATTTTGTTAAGGTAGCTAATGCAAGCTGGACTTTGAGGAAAATGTGTGTCTTTCAGCCTTAATAACTCCTGTGAAGAACTATAAGACTTCATGGACTGAGATTTATAGAAAATGTTTGCTAATATATACTGAAACGACCCTTCCATTTCTGTAAACAACATTAACAAGCTCAACAAATTAAATGATTAAAAGATGCTAGAAGTTGGCCTTCATGCAAGACATATCTTTCTCTGTTTCTCCTCAATGGCACACTTTTTTTTAAAAATAAATTTATTTTATTATTTTATTTATTTATTATAAATTTATTTTATTATTTTATTTTTTGGCTGCGTTGGGTCTTCATTGCTACGCGTGGGCTTTTCTCTGGTTGCAGTGAGTGGGGGCTACTCTTCGTTGCAGTGCACGGGCTTCTCGTTGTGGTGGCTTCTCTTGTTGCGGAGCACAGGCTCTAGGGCACGGGCTTCAGTAGTTGTGGTGCACGGGCTTAATTGCTCCACAGCATGTGGGATCTTCCCAGACCAGGGCTCGAACCGTGTCCCCTGCATTGGCAGGCGGATTCTTAACCACTGCGCCACCAGGGAAGCCCAGTAGCACACATTTGAATGGGAAGTATTCATTTAATCATGGAGGAAAGGTAAGAATTTAAGCCGAAGAATGCGTAAGTAAAACCAGTGTCAGAGTGCGTGGTTCGTGGCCAGCCTGGACTCAAAAGATCTGAAGGATAGAATTTTTAAAATCTAATTTCCAGTGAGTCAGTAAAATAACTCTTTGTCTTTCTCCTCTGAACTGTAGTAAAAAGCCTATAGCTAACTTCATTAACATCATTCTAGTGAGGACAAATAAAATAAATATGGGAAGAAAAACAATCTGAGCCCTAAAACGAAACTGCTTCTGATAGTTTAGAATGAGCATTGGATTGGATACATTCTGAGGTTCCATTTCTGTATGTGTATCCCATGGCTCCACGCACTTTAGGGAGGTGTGGGTCTCAGCTGTAGAAAGCCCAAGCCCCAGAGCTCAGTTGCCAAAACCCTTGCTCCTCTCTGCATACCTGCAGCTGGAAGCTAGTGCACTCGGAGAATATGGATGTTTAAAATTTGAGGCTGAGCTTCCATTCCACATAGGAGAATTGGCTTTTTTCATCTATCAGTATCAAAGGCAGAATAAATGGCTTCATAACTCTTTTACTTCTGCTAATAGTAGTAATAAATCTAGATTTTATATTGACCTCTGTCCCAAAGCACTTCACAAGCATAAAGAGAAGTACAAACGTCCCACAAAGATTGCTTTATACAGTCAAAAGCCATTTCCTATGAAATGAAAGGCACTCGCTGTTTAACAACCCACGGATACATTAGAGAACAATTTGAGGCAGGATTATCCAATCGTAACCAAAGGCAGAATTGATTTAGGCAGGATGCAATTACCTCAGGCGCTCCTGATCTCCATTTTACATGCCATGTGAAGGGACATTAAGGAGTCCAGTTAGCACACAACTCTCTATTGGGGTTCCATCCCGACTCCTTTTGGGGGGATCAGAGTAGGTGGCACTAGTCCCTATGTGGAAAGCTATTCATTTAACCCCAGGGCCCAGGCTGCCCTGGTGAACCAAAGATTTTTCTCTTTATTTTTGTCTTCTTTTGCTGGTCAGTCTGTTCAGAGGCTCACCTAATTTGACTGTCTTTCCCTTTTCCAATTCTCATTTTTCTCCTGGTGTAATTAATCCCTTTAAGCTTGAGCTAGAGCAGCATTTCTTGCCCAACACTTCTCAACAACCACAGTTCTGAGAAACAGTTACGGAAAATGGTTCTAATCGTGAAACTGTTTTCAGTATTCTCCCTCTTGGAGACTTTCATCATCTACTAACAAATTAAAGGCTCTGAGAATTCCTGTAGTGGTACTGTTGGACTTTGCTTAAGTCAACATTTCCTAGACAAATTCAGTGACATTATTTCCTCCCTCTTTTGTGAAACAGATATTAACATCTGGCAAAACTTAGTCTCCAAGGAGCACTCTTTCAAAAATGCTGTTTAACAGAGTGTCTCCCACATTGAGTTACCTTCTTCCAGGTTTTCTCATCTATGGAATAAAAATATTATTAGACTGGAACTTTTCTGAGATCCCTGTCTGTTTCAAAATAACATGCATATAATGTAAAATGTAGTGCTGGAGGAAGTCATTCTCAAGGTGACCCTAAGTGTATAAAATAGCAAAATTCTTCTCAACCTGTACTTTCCAATAAAGTCTCACAATTGATTTTTCTCTGCTAAGAACTGGAACTCTATTGTCAATAAACTCTAAGATTTATTGGTAGAGGGGTTATATTAGCTGGCAAACACAGGAACTGAACAAGAATTCTCCTGAGGAGAGTATGTTCTTTATCTTTTCTCTCCTAGATTTTAACCTGTCAGACTTCTGTATATTAGTAATAGACTCCATACACTACCTAAAATTATCTCAATGTAAATCCTGCATTAGGAACGGATACAGACGAGAATTCTCATTTTGGTCTTCAGCAGCCACTGTAAGACAAAACCTCTGACTTTGGCGTATAACAGATGAACACATCAAAAGAGCCTAATAGGAGAAGAGGAGAGACATCTCAATTTTCCCTTAAGATCTCTAGATTTTTTTTTTTTTTTTTTTTTGCGGTACGCGGGTCTCTCACTGTTGCGGCCTCTCCCGTTGCGGAGCACAGGCTCCGGACGCGCAGGCTCAGCGGCCATGGCTCACGGGCCCAGCCGCTCCGCGGCATGTGGGATCCTCCCGGACCGGGGCACGAACCCATGTCCCCTGCATCGGCAGGTGGACTCTCAACCACTGCGCCACCAGGGAAGCCCTCTGGATTATTTTGACACGTGCATTCCGGTGATGATTTGGGGAATTTAGACAGATCTTTTAGTCAGGGATAATGGAAGAGTTTAGGCCATGGAGGGTCAGTATACAGCAGTTGCTACTCACTGAAATGTAAGAACCACTAAGAGATCATTCAAATTTCAAGTAAGTACTTCACCTGTCTTTTTCCTTCCTTTCTTACCTAAAGTTGTCACTGATATTGAATCTGTTGGTGAGAAATTTTCTAAAGGGTACATGAGAAAGGAAGTACCTTGGGGCTATCATGTTCATTTAACACCAGTGCATTGGGCGCCTATGGCAGACTAGGTGCTTGGTGCTGGAGATGCAGAAGTGGATGGAGAAGGCACATACAGGTACGATTCCCTCTCTTGTGAGCTAGGACTGTGAAGAGGGACACAGATGGTAATCACTTGACCACATTGCCAACTCTGTGACTTCACACTAAGATACATACAGTCTCTGAAGGAAAGAGGTGTGTTTCTGTGACAGCATCTATTCAAGGGGTTTGACCTAGAACAACAGGGGCATAGACCTCTCAAATAGGATACACGAGGATTTTGTGGAGGAGTAAGAGTTCTCTGAGTTGGAAAGAATATTCCAGACAAATGAAACATCATGAACCAATGTGTGGTGGAATGAAGGGTACTCACAGTATGTGTAAGGAGTAACACGTTGGTATTTTGGGGGTACACAATTTTTGGATAAATTCGTACATCTTTTTGAGTACGTGTCTAATTGGGAAAGAGGACAGGAGGTGGTTGAGAGGAGACTGAAAAACAGGAAAGAGGTAGATCAAGGAAGTACTTGGGTTCTGTATACCTGCCGCATGTTGCATTCAGTGCCCATGGCAGAGATTGCCAGTCAACCGTAGGAATATTTACTGTTGAGTCCTGAAATCTCAGCCCAGAAATCTACTGTAATTGACTTGGGATTGGTTCTTGAGCTGAAGCCTATTTGCCATTCCTGCTGTAAACAATGAGGGAAGATTATTATTTTTTAATCAATGTAGGTATATGATTAGCAATGCTTTAGGAGGATCAATGACCAGAGGATTGATTCTAGAGGAGAGAGGAGTAGGAAGACCAGTTAGGAATAACCTCGAAAATTAGGTGAATAATTGAGCCATTATTATTGAGTATTCATGTATATTTATGTGTAGTATCTCATTTAGACTTCCTTATAACATCATTGAGATATATTATTTTTCCTATTTTTATAGATAAGGAAAGTCAGCTTAATAGTGGTTTAGTAGTTAGGCCCTGGTCACATCGGTAGAAAGTGGCAGAGCTGGACTTGAATTTTGCAAGGCTGGCGGTTTTATGGCCCTCGCTCACTTGTTTGGCCTCATTTCACACCACCTCCTCCCTACCTTTCTGGGTTCTAGTCCTATTGGCGTTCTTTCAGTCTACACTCCCTTACCATAGGGCCTTTGCAGAAACATGCATTTCTCTCTCTCTGAAACAAGCTTTGTCCCTCTTCATATTCTTGATTCCTTCTTTGTCAGTCTTTTCCATCTCATCACTTTCTTCGGGGAAGGCTTCCCTAAAGACTTTTGCAGCACTCTGTTCATTTCCTCCAAACCTCTTGCCTCCCTTTGTACAAACACATTTACTTATGTCATAGTATGATTAATGCCTGTCTCTCCATGATCTAAGTCCCTTGAAAGCAGGGACTGTAGCTGCCTTCACTGACCACTGTATCCCAAGAGGACAAGGCATGATTTAGGGGAACAATTTATATTTATTAAATCAATTATTCCAAATCTCCTTCATGTTGTAGTTACCAAATATATCTCTCACTCTGGTAAGAAGGTAAAAGGGAGGACTGGTAAATGGTTACAGAGTTATGAGCTCAGAAAATAAGAGAAAAAGTATTGGGTAAACCATATTGATTTTCTTCTGTTCCAGAAAAAACGTAATTATCTGGATGCTCCTGGCAGCCCATAAATACAAGAAAGGCATCATTACTCTTAGGTGATAAAAGAAGCTTTCTGTGCTATTATTAAAAGAATTTGATTATGCCAGATTTCCTTAGGAAACCATTGGACGAATTAAATCACTTTAAATTCATTAAATAAAATGAAAGGAGAGAGAGAGATTGGGAAATTCTTAAGCAAAAAGCATCAACCAAAATATTCTAATTCAGAAATAAAAACAGGCAACACAAATCCAAAAGACCAGAAGGGTCTACCAAAGAGATCCACAACAGGCACTTTAAATAATACTTAACTCCCTCTCTTATCTACTGTCAGAATATAAACACACCCCTCCAGTATCATCAGTTGTGATTCTTAGACCAAAGAGTAAAAATACAGGTGGTGGTGTTGTGTGGCTGTACAAAATATTTTCACATTTGAATATAAAAAACTAATCTTAAAGTACCTTGAAATCATCTTAGAAAATTCCTTTTAGAAAAGATCTCTCTCTGAGGTACAGTACCTATTTAGGCAATAGGCTTTATTTATCAGAAAACATGCATTAAATGTGGTATTTTTAAACACTAAAATTTTAAATTATAAATCATATAAGATCATTGTACACATATAAATGATACAAAAGTGTAAAATTAAAAAAAAAAAAACATTCTCAACATGTACCTGTGCCACTGCCAATCTCACTGCCTATGGAGGTAACCCTAAAGATTTCCATTCTTAAAAAGTTTGTTGTGACCTCCACAGTTATGGTCAATTGATTTTTCACAAGGATACCAAGAGATTTCAATGGGGAGAGAATAATCTGTTCACAAATGGTGCAGGAACAGCTGAATATTCTCATGCAAAAGTATGAAGTTGGACCCTTTCCTCACAACATATACAAAATAAACTCAAAATAGATTATAGACCTAAATATAAGAGCTAAAATGATAAAACAATTAGTAGGAAATATAAGAGTAAATATTTGGGGCTTTAGGTTAGGCAAAGGCATCTTAGATATGATACCAGAAGTACAGGTAGATATAAGACAAAAAGATTAATTATAATTCATCAGAATTAAACAACTATTTGACCAACTATAGATTGCTTATGAGAAAACATGGAGGTGAGAGGTTAGTGGACTAATCTCAGTGGAGGTTAGTCAGTGGAGGTTAGTCCACTGACTAAAATACTGAAAGGAGACTTCACAGGTGAATTCTATCAAACATTTAGAGAACAGCTAACACCTATCCTTCTCAAACTCTTCCAAAATATAGCAGAGGGAGGAACACTCCCAAACTCATTCTACGAGGCCACCATCACCCTGATACCAAAACCAAACAAAGATGTCACAAAAAAAAGAAAACTACGGACCAATATCGCTGATGAACAGAGATGAAAAATCCTCAACAAAATACTAGCAAACAGAATCCAACAGCACATTAAAAGGATCGTACACCATGATCAATTGGGGTTTATTCCAGGAACATGAGGATTCTTCAATATATGCACATCAATGTGATACACCATATTAACAAATTGAAGGATAAAAACCATATGATAAACTCAATAGATGCAGAAAAAGCTTTTGACAAAATTCAACACCATTTATGATAAAAACTCTCCAGAAAGTAGGCATAGAGGGATCTTACCTCAACATAATAAAGGCCATATATATATATGACAAACCCAGAGCCAATAACATTCTCAATGGTGAAAAACTGAAACCATTTCCTCTAAGATCAGGAACAAGACAAGGATGTCCACTCTCACCACTATTATTCAACATAGTTTTGGAAGCTTTAGCCACAGCAATCAGAGAAGAAAAGGAAATAAAAGGAATCCAAATCGGAAAAGAAAAGTAAAGCTGTCACTGTTTGCAGATGACATGATACTATACATAGAGAATCCTAAAGATGCTACCAGAAAACTACTAGAGCTAATCAATGAATTTGGTAAAGCAGCAGGATACAAAATTAGTGTACAGAAATCTCCTGCATTCCTGTACACTAATGATGAAAAATCTGAAAGAGAAATTAAAGAAACACTCCCATTTACCATTGCAAGATAAAGAATAAAATACCTAGGAATAAACCTACTTAAGGAGACAAAAGACCTGTATGCAGAAAAGAAAAAATGCCTTAAGACAGGAGAATCTGAGAAAACCAATTCATTAACTAGAGGAAGCGACAGTGGTGGACTGAAGCAAAGCATGACGGAAATTTCTTGGTGCAGGTGCATGCTTGTGCTGTCTTTAAAGCACCTCTGCATCCCAAGATACTTCCTTACCTGGGCTCTTCTGATTCCTGTTCAAACACTCCCAGGCATCTTGAACCAGGGAAGGGAAGGAAGGGTGGTAGAAGAGAAAGGAGGACACAGTGTCAAATGAAACTATGACCAGTGTTACATAGTATTCATGGCTGCCTTTGTGAACTTTCAAAAGTTCTCTGTGTTTTTGGACATACTTCCAAGTACTCTCTCATGTCATGGTTTTGGTGGTCATTCCCAAGACATCTGCATTCATCCACTTATACTTTGGGGGATGGAATGTGCCCATTATTTAATTCTGAGTATGTATCAAATTGTCACTTCAGGCTGCCAACCTAGATTTCTGGCACAGAGTCACAGTTGGATTACACTGTGGGTGTCATACAGTCTACATATGTTTGCTTTTCCATCTAAAAATTGATCACTAAAACCTCAAAACTTAGACACCCATATATAGACGACATGCTAATGGCATGTTGCATTCCTGCAGGTTATTGGAATGGAAGAGGGCGGGTGGTTACAATGCAGTGCCTCACTTACAGAAATAGTTTTGTGATGGGATTTATTAGTTAAGCCACCATGGAGGAATGCAGTTTTTTCTAATAGGTTCCATTCTGGCTCGCTAGATAAACAAAATACTTCTCAAAGAAATTTATGTATTTATACGTAGGCTGGAGATGAAATTGTTTTTGAAATTCAGTACTTAGTGGGCAAAATACAGCTCTAATGCATTCTAGATATAAAGTTTACAAAGACACTGGCTGGGAAATTGATGAAAGGTCACCTTTTTAAAAAAGAGAAGGATAACAGACAGAGAAGACTCTCAGACGTGTAAATGTCCACTCAATGTGGGTGGTGGGGATGAGAAGATGTGTACTTTGGGCAAGGAGGTGATCACATGGATCACTTCAGACTCTGCCACTGGGATATGCCTTGTGGTTGTTTCTGATTTTCATGGCCTTGTCTATTCCTCTCCTTCTTAGCCTACAACTTTTCTAAAGCACTAAGATGTTGTTGTAGTTTGAAATAAGCAGCAGTGTGTTGGGCAGCAGTAGCAATGGGCAGGAACTGTCGCACAGTTTTTGAATTTAGAAAAAAGAAAACCTTTACTAATGTGACTACTACTTGATGGGTTTACAGTGGTATATGCAAAGTATTTTATCATCTTAGCGTTTTAACTTTCGTTCTGTTACTCCTAAAATGAACATCATTAAGTTGCAATCCAAACATTTCTTGGACATCTACCACATACAGGGCCTTTTGCTAGGTTTTCCCAACTGTGAAGTCATTGATAACATTCTGAATTTCGTGAGGTAGCGACTACTAGAAAGGGGTACCTTTCCAGGGACTACTTTATCTCACATAAGTCCTTAACATGACTGAAGACTTATTCTAACCGTGAAGCCTGATAGATTCAGTCCTGAGGCCTAATGGATGGTTTCCATTGCTTTGTTTGTTATGTAGCACTTGGCTTTCCTCCAGCCAGTTGGAGTCATGGAAGACTGTTCATTACATATGCTTAATGGACAGGAAATTAACACAATGGAAAAATATGTATTGCTGCCCAGTCTTTGAAAGTACTTCATTTTTAACTAAGTACAGACAAGAAGTATCTTGTTATTTTACAACATTTTAAAATTATTCCAGCAATACATGTTTACTGTAGAAAAATACAGATAAGCAGAACGAAGAAATTAAAAGTCATCCTTGGGGGCTTCCCTGGTGGCGCAGTGGTTGAGAGTCCGCCTGCCGATTCAGGGGACACGAGTTCGTGCCCCGGTCTGGGAGGATCCCACATGCCGCGGAGCGGCTGGGCCCGTGAGCCATGGCCGCTGGGCCTGAGCATCCAGAGCCTGTGCTCCGCAATGGGAGAGGCCGCAACAGTGAGAGGCCCGCATAACGCAAAAAAAAAAAAAAAAAAAAAAAAAGTCATCCTTGTTACCTAAAGATAACTGTTATTAACATTTTGATATATATCTTTTCAGAGTTATTTCTGTGTTTAGATTGGATCATGCTGTTCATGTTTACAATATGATTTTTCTTTGGTTTAATAATATATGATTAAAAACTTCCTCTGTTGATAGATATATTTTTACAACATTTACAAATGGCTACACAGTCCGTTATGATACTTTGTATAACCCTGTTCATTTATTTGAACCCTGCATTGGTAAACATTTGTAGTATTTTCAATTTTTAGATATACTAAGTTGCATTGCAGTAAACGTTATTGAAATAATTTTTTTATACACATTGATTACTTCCCTAGTAAAAATTGCTTAAAGTTTAATTACTTTGTCAAAGGGTCTGCATTTTTATGTATTTTGTTATATGTTGTCAAATTGTCTTTTAGAAAAGTTATACCAACTTACAATAACATTGTGTAAGAGTGATCATTTTCTCTACATTCTTGACAATTTTAAGTATTATTACTTTAAAAATCCTTATCAGTTCTGATAGGTGAAAACTAGTATCTCATAGGTTAAATTTCTTTGGTTACTTGTGAGTTTAAGCAATAATTTTATGTTTATTGTCCATTTTTACCTTTTTTTTTTGTAAATCACCTGTTCATGTCCTTTGTCCATTTTTCTATTGATATGTTTACCTCTTATTGAAGTAGTCATCATTTTTGGGGATATCAATAACAAGATGATTATCAATGTAATATTTATTTAGGAGTTTTGTTAGAGTTAAAGAAGAAACTATGTGAGCCAACCATCTTGGACTCATAGTTAATGAACACTAAAGATGTTTATATTAATATTTGAAATTTAGTAACTATCATTTATTAAGCAGAGTTTACAAGGAATTCTCCATAGCTTACCATCCCAGAAAATATCTGTGCCCGCCTCCCCATCTCTCTTTCAGTAGGCATACTATAGTAAAATAAATGAGAACCACAGATCTTTCTTCTTCTCTCATATAGGCTTTTTGCTTCAAGCTGAATGGCGGGATGCTATTAGCACTTCTCCCACATCCGGTTAGATCCCTTTCCTTTATTTTGTGCACCCTAGTTCCCAGGGCATTTTCACTCCAGACAGCCAGCACCTGTGTCTCTTGGTGGAAGGGCTGCCCTCTTGCTGTCTTAACTCCCTTGCCCTGCAGGGACCTGTGGACACACGCCTAGGGGCATTACTTAACCAACAACTGGGGCTGTGTAGCCCCCTTGTCCCCTGAGATGGGCAAGTCTGCAGTGTGACCTGTCCCACCTTAGTAGGTCTGCTGTGGAACTGCCACACCTACCCCGCATTGGACGTGGCTTGGTTTACACCCTAGCCTGACCTCTTTCCTTCTCAGTTACCACTTCCCCTTCTCCACTTTACTGAGAATATTTACCATTACATCAGTTTTACACAAATGCTGGTTGTTGGATGGGCCTCTGGAGAATGCCCCCTGAGGCACATATAACAGCGTCTAGAAATTATACTATTATGTCAGGGAAGATCCCTTCATACTGTGAGCTCTAATGTCTAATGAAAGCTACAGTAACTAACATTGTTGAGACTTTACTGTGAATCTAGCTATACTAAATGTTTTTTCACATAATAACTCATCTAATCCACATATTATAGCATATCTATTTTTATCCCCAGATGAGAAAACTAAGCTTAATTTCCTTACGTCCACATAGATTCTCAGTGGCCAAAGTGGGATTCAAAGCCAAGTCTAGTAGACTTTAGAGCCCAGGTTCTGTAACCACAGTGCTGCTCTGCCTCATAAGAGGCTTGGTGAGCTCTGCAGCAGGGTCAGAAGTTCTCAGCACCCTGGGGGCATCCTTGGGCACAGCCTAAGGTGCACGCACACTGGCCGGCCACGGCAGCGTGTGACTCAGTATTCTGCTGGATCACTCTCACATCTACACAAGTTGCCTTTAAAGGACTGCCCTTGTTTTCAGCTCAGCACAGTTTTGTAGGAGAAAGAAAATATGACAAAACTTTCTGTTGGGCGGAAAGTCAGGATAGAGACATATTTGGATGGTATAGAATCTGAATCATCAGGGTTTTTTTTTTTCTTTTTCATTTAGTGGCCTAAGTCGTCACATAAAGTAGAATAAATTATAATTATGTATATGTACTTGAGCATAGCATGTAAATAATTTTAACTTATTTCTAACTTTAGAGACATGATGCTTTCATTTTGACTCTAGCCTATAGACCCAGACCAAAAAAAAAAAAACAAAAAAAAAATACTGAGATTTAAGAGATTTCTGTACATTCCAACTATTTACTTGTTAGCTAACTCAGCCTCCTTATTTAGAAATCCTTATGTAGGGTGCCAGACATAGGAAACAACAACAACAAGATGTCCTGTTAAATATGAATTTCAGATAAGCAATAGATAACTTTTTAATGTAAGAATGTCCCATGTAATTTTCCTCCATGCAGTATTAGGGATATACTTATAACAAAAAACTATTTATTGTTTATCTGGAATTCAATTTAAACTGGGCATCCTATATTTTATCTGGCAACCCAGCTTACTTGGATGCCCACCCCAATAGCAATATTCCTTGTGTTTCAGCTTCTCATAGGTTGTCACAGCTATTCTCATGGGCCAAAAAGTGTCCCTGCTCAAGACAGGTGGCTTGGTCCCCACAGAGGATCTCTTACCGGTCCCATGCTTCCAAATTGCTGTCTACAAACTTGTTTCCATCCAGCTGTCTGAATGATTGTTCCAAAACATAAATAATACCACTCCCCTCCTCAAAACCCTTTGGTGGATTTCTGTCACATGCAGCATATCTAAAGGGCTGGGCACATGTTCTATAAATCCTCACCTGACCGGGTCTTCCTTACCTCACTGACCTCCTGTCCCTCTCCCCAGGCAAGAGTGCAATTTCAGGTTAAGTCTGAGCCTCCTCTGATTCCCCAGCAGAGCAGTGGGAGAGTCTTTCTCCCCTCAAAGGAGCTGGGCTTTCATCCTCTTGCAACAGTCAGTCATTGGCTAAGGTTTACTCCAGGAACATGTGCCTCCCCTGGATTTTAGGCTCTCAGTATCTGGGTGAAGCAGCTTCAGTAACCAGCAGTTAGTTCTCTGATGAAGATTTCTAGAAGATATGAGCCACTAGGAGCAAACAGCACAGAAGCTGAGCAATGGATCCACAGAACCATTAAGGGAATCTGAGGAAGTTTGGATGGTTCTAACAGCATCCACTAGAGCAGGACTCGGACAGGGTCCTAGAGGCATATTGGCAGGGGAGTTTGGCTGCCTTCATTGCAATAATGTCCCCAACTGTTGGCAGCAGCCTGTTAGATAATTAAGGTTCCCAGGCAAGTCAGGGAGTAAGAACGGGCCACTTCAATCACACTGAGGGTCAGGGAAAAACCAATGAATATCTGATTAGTTTAGTTATGAGACAGAATGAGCTGCTCGCTGGGCTTCTTTGGGGGAACAAAAGCAGAAGTGAGTTCTGTCTTCTTGGAGCGTACCATTTTCAAAAAGGCATTTGGCAGTATAGGGTGAAGAGACAGTATTAAGCAGAGCTTCTGATGAGCAAATCTTTATGAAAGAAGCAGCAGAATGTAGTGCCCTCAAAGGTCTGAAAGTGGTGGTTGAGAAAATTGAAAGAGTATTCATTATTTTATAAAGGAATAACCACATGTAAGCGCCCAATAGAAATATCTACATGCTCTAAGGAAATTCTACTTCAGCCCTAATGTGTGCCTACATCTTGAAAACTGCAGGGGTGTGTATATATCACCCATCAGAATGTAACATCCAGGCAGGATGAAGAATTCTTCAAGTATACTTCTGAAAGCACACTGCTATGTTCTGTGATCACTGCTTTATAATTGCTATAATCCATCAATTTAATATTGTCATGAACAGTTCTAATAAATCATGACTAAGTCATGATTGATAAGACATGAGTAGGATCCTGGGCTATGCACTGAGTCCCCCTAATTTATTAGCCCATTTATTTGAAATGGATTGAAATTAAAGATCCTGTCACAGTGCCAGTTAAGTGGCTTTGGGCAGAATTCTGTACAGTGTTCAAATGAGGAAATCCTTTCCAGGCTGAAGTTGAGTTTGAGAGATTTTATCTGAAAACTCTTCTCCTCCCCATGTCCTTTCAGAAATATGAGGGGCCTGGGGCACTCCCAGGAATGCTGCCAATCCTCTAGACTACACACCGTGCACCCCCAACTGTGCCCAGGTAACTCTTACCAGACTACCCCAATTCTAAATAGTTCAATCATCTTCAAGGTATAAGGTCCTTTGGAATGACTTTTTCAGAATTGAATAGACCTATTTCTTCGATTAAAAGAAAATCCTTTCAATCAAAAAGGAACTAAAAATGTAGGCCACTCTCTTTAGAAATCAATTTCCTAAATTGTGCTCTCAATCAGAAACTTTGATTCTTTATTTTTGTCAGTGATTACTACTTCAAAAGGCCAGATGTCTGAAAAAAAACCTCTCGTGGTTTAGACAGTCATAACCTATTGCAAAATCATAAGCCTATTACAAAATATTTTTTTCTACAGCTGGACCCATGTGTCTGGCTCATTTAGAATGGTATCAAATCATAAAGGTATACGTTTAAAAATGGGAGCTATGTTTTATAATCAATAAAATACTAGTAAACAAATGAAGGAGAACCTCAGTCTTACTGGTAATCAGAAGAAAATAAACTAAAACAATAATGAGATGCTTTAAAACCTGACAGTGCCAGGGGTGGTCAGTATGGCAAAGAGATAGGACTCAGCCATCTCCCATCCTTCTCTAGACACACACCAGAATGCAGGTTCCATAAGGTCAGGAGCCTTGCTTGTTCAAATGGGAGTGTAAATTTGAACAAGCAGTTTGGCAATAGCTGCTAAAATTGAAGATAAGTAAAACCTATAAGCCAGCTACGCTACTCCTGAGAATATAGCATAGAGAAATTCATGCACATATGCGCCAAGAGACCTAAATGAAGATCTGTTCATTACAGAATTATTTGTTTCAGCAAAAACAGGTAACAATCCAAATGTGTTTCATTAGAGGAAAGGAGAAATTAAGTATGTTCATAAAATGATACTATGATGCAATAAGAAAGAAGAAATAGATCTATTTGATCAATATAGGTAGATCTCAAAAACAATATTGGGTTAAAACAAAAAAAAACCCAGATTGCCAAATGCCATGTACAGTACAATATGTTTTATATAGAAATATATTGTTAAAGCATATACACATAGTTAAAGTATAAAATGGCCTGGATTCATGCCAAGTTTATGTTAGGGGTTACATCCGGGGAGAAGAATGGGAATGTAATACAGAGAACAGGGGAGACATCAGCTTTATTTTTAGAGTTTTCTTTAAACAATATGCAGCAAATATGATAAAAAATGTTAGCATTTATTTCTCTGAGTGGTAGGTACATCGATGTTTATTATCCTCTGCATTATTCTGTATTTTTTAAATTTCATAATGAAATAATCAATATGAAAATAACAATCACCCTGGAAGAAAAATGGGCAAAGAACATAAACATGGAATTTCTAACCATGCATAGAGAAATACACATTAAAAGATACAATTATTTCACATGTGACTGCCAAAGATTAAAATGAATGACGATATTTGGGACTATAGAAGGTATAAGGAATTGTGAACTCTTAAACATGGCTAAAATTAAAGGAAGTTGTTACAATATTTCTGCAAGATGATTTGGCTATATATTAATGATAAATAGGTATGTAGATAATTAACGTTCAATCGTGTTGCTCCAACAATTCTTTTAGAAGTTTATCTTATAACAGTAAATGTGTTCAGAAATTTATGCAATTATATATGCTTGAAAATGCAGAGAATGTGTACTGACTGACTCACAAAAACAGTGTTGACTGTGTCTCTGGGAAAGGTGATGGGGCAATACAAGTTTGGGGTGGTATGGGGAATTTTCATTGTATATATTTTTATAGAATCTGATGTTTAAAGTCAAGTTCATGCTTTTCTTTATAATAGCTTTATTGAAATACAATTCCCATACCATAAAACTCACCCTTTTAAAGTATATAGTTCAGTGGGTTTAGTATATCCACAGAGTTGTGGAACCATCACCATTGTCTAATTTTAGAATATTTTCCTCATTCCCAAAAGAAACCCTATACCCATTTCCCCCTTCCCTTGGCACCTGGCAACAACTAATATATTTTCTATCTCTGTGGATTTGCCTGTTTTTGATATTTCCTGTAAATGGAATCATACAATATGTGGCCTGAATTCTTTCACTTAGCATGTTTTCAGAGTTCATCTGTGTGTAGCATGTAGCAGTACTTCATTCCTATTGGAGCCAGCATAATATTCCATTGTATGGATAGACCACATTTTATTTATCTCTTCATTGGGATTATGGACATTTGGGTTGTTTTCCACTTTCTGGCTGTAATGAATAATGCTGCTGTGACCATTTATGTACAAATACCTGTGTGGCCAAATGTTTGCATTTATCTTGGGTATGTAATTAAGGAATGATATTGGTGGGTAATATGGTAACTCTTTGTTCAATTGTTGAGGAACATCCAGACTGTTTTCCAAAATGGCTGTACCATTTGACATTCTCACCAGAAGTGTATGAGAATTCTAATTTCTCCAAATCCTTCCCCACGTTAATTATTATCTGGCTTTTTGATGTAGCCATATTAGTGGGTGTGAAGTGGTACTTCACTGTGGTTTTGATTTGCATTTCCACGATAGCTAATGATGTTGAGCATCTTTTACTCGCTGATCTTTTGTAAAATGATCAGTGAGTAAAATTTTCTTTGGTTAAATGTCTATTTAGATTATATTCCCATTTTTAATTGGATCATTTGTCTTTCTGTTGTTGATCTGTAAGACCTCTTTATGTATCCTGAATACAAATCTCTTATCAGATGTATGATTTGAAAATACTTTTCACCATTCTGTGGGTAGTATTTTCATTTTCTGGTGATGTCTTTTGAAGAATAAAAGTTTTTAATTTTTTAAAAATACATTTATTTATTTTTGGCTGCATTGGGTCTCTTGCTGCACGCGGGCTTTCTCTAGTTGCATCGAGCGGGGGCTACTCTTCGTTGCAGTGTGCAGGCATCTCATTGCGGTGGATTCTCTTGTTGTAGAGCATGGGCTCTAGGCGCGCGGGCTTCAGTAGTTGCAGCACGCTGGCTCAGTAGCTGTGGCTCACGGTCTCAGTCGTTGTGACTTGCAGGCTCTAGAGTGCAGGCTCAGTAGTTGTGGCACACAGGCTTAGTTGCTCTGCGGCATGTGGGATCTTCCCAGACCAGGGCTCGAACCCGTGTTCCCTGCATTGGCAGGCGGATTCTTAACCACTGTGCCACCAGGGAAGTCCCAAGTTTTTAATTTTGATATAGTCCAATTTATCTATTTTTTTCTTTTGTTGCTTGTGCTGTTGATGTCTTATCTAAAAGGCTTTCATAACCCAAGATTACAAAGATTTACTGATAAGTTTTCTTCAAGGCGTTTTGGTTTTACACTGAGGCCTGTCATCCTGCTTTGAATTGATTTTTGTCTGTGGTGCGAGGCAATGATCTAACATCATTCTTTTGCATATGTGTATCCTGTTGTTCCGGCACCAGCTGTTGAAAGACTTATTTCCTCCATTGAAGTATCTTGGCAACCTTGTCAAAATCAATTAACCATAAATGTAAGGGTTTATTTCTGGACTCTTAATTCAGTTCCATTGATATGTATGTTAATCCTTATGTCAATACCACACTTGATTATTGTAACCTAGTTTTAAAATAGAGAAATGTGAGTTCTTCAACTTTAGTTTTTTCAGCATTGTTGGCTATATGGTGTCACACGTGTTTCCCTGTGAATTTTAGGATAAACTTGTCAATTTCAGCAAAAATTCCAGCTGAGATTTTGATAGAGATTATGATGAATCTGAAAATCAGTTTGGGGACTATTACTATCTTAACAGTATTAAGTTTTTCAATCCATGATCATGGGATGTCTCTCTGTTTATTCAGGCCTTCTTAATTTATTTTACCAGTGTTTTGTAGTTTTCAATTTACACTTCTTTTGTTAAATTTATTGCTAAATATTTTATTCTTTTTGACGGTATTTTAAATGAAAAATTTTTTTTTTACTTTTGTTTTGCATTGTTCATTGCTTGTATAGAGAAAGACACTTGATTTTTGTATGTTGGTCTTGCATCTTGCAACCTTGCTGAACTTGTTTATTAGCTCTAATAGCTGTGTGTGTGCGTGTGCGTGTGTGTGTGTGTATTGCTTGATTTTTCTATCCACAACATCTTGTCTTCTTGAATAAACATAGTTTTATGTCTTCTTTTCTAACCTGGAGGAATTTTGTTTCTTTTTCTTGCCTTATTACCCTGGATAGAAGTGCTGGTATAATGTTGAATAGAAGTGATGAGAGCAAACTTAGACATCCTTGTCTTGTTTCTGATCTTAGCAGAAAAGCATTCAGTCTTTCATCATTATCTATGATGTTAGCCGTCGTAATTTGTAGATGTCCAGTGTCAGGTTAAGGCAGTAACTATAAATTCTTAGGTTTTTGAGAATTTTTATCATAAAAGGGTGTTGGATTTTGTCAAATGTGTTTTCTGCCTCTCGTGATATGATCATGTGGGTTTTGTCCTTTTGCCTGTTAATATGGTATATTACGTTAAATGATTTCTGGATGTTAAGACAACTGTGATGGTTAATTTTGTGTGTCAACTTGACTAAGAGATATCCAGACAGGTGGTAAAACATTATTTCTGGGTCTGTGAGGGTGTTCCTGGAAGACATTAGCATCTGAATAGGTGTAAAGATCGCCTTCATCAATGTGAGTGGGCATCCTCGAATCCGTTAAGGGACTAAATAGAACAGGGTGGAGAAAGGGAAAATTTGCTCCCTTTGCCTGAGCTAGGACATCCATCCTCTGCTCTTGGATGTGGATGCTTCTGGTTCTTGGGCATTTGGTCTCAGCCACAGACTTACCTCATTGGCCCCCAGCCTCTGCTCTGGTTCTTGGGCCACTGGACTCGGACATACACCATTGACTCTCCTGGTTCTCAGACCCAGATTGCATTGTATTAACAGATTTCCTGGTTCTCCTGCTTGTAGACAGCAGATTGTAGGACTGACAGGCCTTCATAATTACATGAATCAATTCCTATAATCAGTCTTCTAATATATATCTCTATATATATATCCAATTGCTCTGTTTCTCTGGGGGATTCTGGAAATTAACCAAATACTTGGAACAGTACAACAGTCAATTTAAGAAAGAGGACTGAATCTCAATAGGGACAGCAAGCTTTTTTCCCACCCTGCTCTCCAGATATGTTACAGTAACCTTGATACAGCAGCCTCACGATCACAGATGCTGAAAACCCAGCAGCCTCGCCGCCACTGGAGGGGGTAAAATGGGTTTGGAGCTCCCCCAAAAGCCCCATCTCCAGAGATTGTCATTATTTCACTTATTTGGCTGCTGTTTGGAAAATCCCCCTTCACAGCATTTGTCCTTATTTGACCTGACTCAGCTTGCTCAATATCCCCAAGGTGTTTATTGCCACTCCAGAGGTTCTTCTACATGCATTACTTTTGCAGTGAAAAAAGTACTTACTTTTTTTTTTTTTTTTTTTTTTTTGCGGTACGCGGGCCTCTCACTGCTGTGGCCTCTCCCGTTGCGGAGCACAGGCTCCGGACGCGTACGCTCAGCGGCATGGCTCACGGGCCCAGCCGCTCCGCGGCATGTGGGATCTTCCCAGACCGGGGCACGAACCCGTGTCCCCTGCATCGGCAGGCGGACTCCCAACCACTGCGCCACCAGGGAAGCCCAAAAGTACTTACTTTTTAAAATGTTTGTGCAGTATAATTGAGTTATTTAAGGAGTGATCAAGTAGAAACAACCTAAATGTTTAAACACTGTTTTAAAAAGAGTGATATATCCATAGCGTTTAGAATGAGTGCATGTGTGTATAGTATGTTAAATAATAATAACTTTGCATATAACGATAAAAGTGACAGATAAACATATCCCCAAATATTGACGTTGGCTATTTGGAGAAGGATTGGATTATGGATGATTTATTTTTAAAAAATAATTTTACCTTTGTGCTTTTAAAAATGTGTATCTATGTTTTAAGTTTTCTGCATTAAGCATGTATTTCTGCAATTAAAGTATGATTAATATATCTAAAATGAATTTACTTCCTAATTAAAAGAATATATTTTCATACCATAATTCTTTTAAAATAAATTGACACAGGCTTGCCAGCTATCTAATCCATAAGTGGACACAGAATACTTTTTGATAGGTAATTTTCTACTTATATTGTTACTTTGAAAACCTGGGTCAGAAAGAGGGAAAAATAAAAAGATACTGCCTCCTGACCATTAGGTAGAGCATGTCACTTTCTCAGTTTTATTCAGTTGGTGTCCGGAGACACTAACCTATTCCCAGAACTACTTTTGCTTTTAGAATCTGCACAGATCCCTTGGAATATATAATTTCTCCATTGCTTAGCAACCGTTCCACTATTTTCAGGAACTTGTTAAATGAATGAATGCATTTTGATGACAAGACAGCTTTATTCATGCCATACTCTGGGCCACCATGTAACAATAAGAGATAACAAAATGAAATATTGCAAAGATCATGTCTCTAGTCACTCTGCCCACAAAAGCCCTGAGAAGAGCTGGGTTGGAAAATAAACTTTTATGCAAACAGATTTTAAAAGCTAATAGAAAAAGCATATTGATCTGAAATACTTATATTGTGGACACACATTCACATGTTTTTTTTTATCATTTCTTGGATGACCATCCATGAATAAAATACAAGCAGAAGTGCTATGTGGACATCAGTTTTTAACAGTTTCAAAACCCTTAAAATATCTCTGGTTTCCCTTATACTTCTGTGTGTTAGAAATTCAACGTATGTTGGAAGGTAACTGGTGGATGATCAAGATTCTCATTTTAAACAAGTTCAAACATTTGGCCAAGAAAGTTTGCAGACTGGAATAACACATTCTACAGAACCAGTTCCTCTGTAAGAAGCAAATGCTGTGTGTTAATACCCTTTGAATAGAAATAACAATTCTAAACAATTATGGCTTAAAATACTTACATTTTGGGTTTGACTCTCAGAAAACTCAGAGCAAAATTTTGGTACCTAAATTCCAGTAACAAATTTACCCTGAAGTCCTGACAAATCTTATTTCCTCCTAAGAATGTCGAAGGAAACATACATGCACATACACACAAACACACACAGTGAATAACATTGACAACAAATATGAAAGGTCTAAAATGTACCAAGTTATGGGATTATGCCACCTAAAATATGCATGAATAATGAAATTTTGAGAATTAAATATATTCTCAGGCTTAAAGTCAAGGGGTAGGGGCAGCACTTCACAGTCTCCCTGATTAGTCCCCTCTCTTTAGCTCAGGGAAGCTTTAAACCTTGTTCAAGGTAGAACCAAAACTGGGAATCAACATTTTTACTTCCAGTTCATGCTCATCCAACTCACTGCACTTCTCTTCCTGCCAGAAACTTTAAGCTCAGGGTTATAAATAAAACTTTTGCTGTAAAAATCTAAATAATACAAAAGTACATGGAGTAAAAACCTCTCTGATTCCTCATTTGTGAAATTTTTATGTATGGGTATAGCTCTGCTGTTGGTTCTTAAGAAAATAACAAAAATATACTTTAATTACACAACTCAATTCAGCTCAACAATTAAATTCCATGCCTTGTGTCTGCAAGCACCATTTGGGAAGTGAGGCAAGGTGGGGTCAGGGGGTGTACAGACATGTGTGCCACAGCTCTTGTCTTCGATGAGCTTGTAGGCTGTTTGGGGAGATAAAGCAAACACAGGATCACAAATATTGTCAAGATGTGTAGTTCGAGAATATATTTTGTACTTCAGAGAAGGATAAGTTTATGAATGAATGGTTCATGAAGGAAGTAGAATTTTAGGTGGGTCTTAAAAGATGGGTAAGATCTAGAAAAGCAAAGGGAAGAAAGAAAAACTCAGACTGTTAAATTTGCACACTACATTCTTCCCCAGAGGATTGTAGTGTGGGTTACAATAAGACAAACTACTTAACTTCTTAGTGCCTTACTTAGTTTGTCCTTGGTAAAATGAGATAATAAAAATAGAACCAACTTCATAGTATTGTGAAGATTAAATGAAATTCTGTATCTAAGTAGCTCAGAAGAAGTGCCTAGAAGACAGTAAGCATTCAGTCAGTGTTTACTACCTGTACTTCTGTTATTCAGAATGAAGTATGCAGGGCCATATATAGCTTTGCAGAAGTTTCATTCATTCCTGTTCCTCACCAAGGAGAACGGTGATACTAGGTTTAGCTCGATTAGGCCCTTGAACATGGAGGTGATTACTAAGAGAAGAAGGGAGAGTGCAAATCCGTCAAGATACTTCTCAGAACATGAGACGTAGTTTCTTACTATTACTTAACTTTTCTCTGTTGTTGAACTTGGAACTCAAAAAAAAAAAAATCCTTAATATGTCTTGAATTCTCCTAGCTTAAAAGCCATGTCCTTTAGAATTGAGAGTTTAGGGTAATCCAACTGAATATCTTGATATGCTATCTACTTAGACCTCTGAAACCCATAGAAGCTGGGCTTCAACCCATTGCATACTCTGGCCTGAGGTACCTCAGCTGGTCATTTGTTGGGACTAGGCTCAGTCCCTCCTCTCATCCCATCTCCGTCCCAGCTCTGTCCAAGCATCTTTCCTAGTATCATGGATACTGCGTTTCTAGTTCTGATAAGCCTTTATTCAGATGTGTTAACTAAAACAGTAAACATTGCTGTTACCATTATCCTTTTGTAGAAGCATCCTTGAGTCAAGGATGACGCAGAAGGCTCAGGATTACTCCTGCAGTAGCAGACCAGACAAATCAATCTGTTCCTTCGTAGGGAAATAACATTCGAGTGCAGTCAACTATAATGGGAGCAAGGAAATATTTCTTTAACAAGAAAAATATTAATGATTAAAAAGGGTGGGGGGCTTCCGTGGTGGCGCAGTGGTTGAGAGTCCACCTGCCGATGCAGGGGACACGGGTTCGTGCCCCGGTCCAGGAAGATCCCACATGCCGCAGAGCGGCTGGGCCCGTGAGCCATGGCCACTGAGCCTGCGCGTCCGGAGCCTGTGTTCCGCAACGGGAGAGGCCACAACAGTGAGAGGCCCGCGTACCGCAAAAAAAAAAAAAAAAAAAAAAAAAAAAGGGTGGGAATGGGGGAGCTTCAGATCAGCAAAGAGGCTGGAAGTGACTCCAAAGGTGGCAGATTTTGTCAGTTAAAATCTGTCTTAAAATGGGCTGCTTATCAAGATATTTTAGGCTGAATTTGAAAGCAAAAGTTGCACTTTTTTTGCATTTTCCTTCTAAACTTGTTTTAAAACCATTTGTATTGTAGAATATTGTACACATACAGAAAATACATAAAATATACATGTTTGGTTTAACAAATTATTATAAAGCAAGTCACATTTAACTACCTTCTCAAGCCAACACCCCCAGAACATTGCCAGCACCCCAAAAGCCTCTCCCAGCCTCTACCCATTATGACCACATCCCTCCTCCTCCTCACTTTTCTGACTTTTATGATAATCATTTCCCTGCTCTACTTCATAATTTTATCCCCTAAGTATGAATCTCTGAGCACCGTACTAGTCTGTCTGTTTGAAGTTTAAATGAATTGAATCACACAACATGTGTTCTTTATGTCTAGCTTCCTAAGCATAAGATTCATCCGTGTTGTGTGTAACCGGGTTCATTACTTTTTATTGCTGTATGGCATTCCGTTGCGTGAATATACCCTAATTATGTCTCCATTCTCCTGTTGATAGACTTCTGGGTTATTTGCAGTTTAGGGTTATCACAAATAATGCTGTCATGACCGTTCTTTTCATTTCTTCTGATGCACATGTGCAACACCTTCCTTGGGCATATAGTCAGGAGTAGAATTGCTGGATCATAGAATATGCAAATCTTCAACTTAGTAAATAATGCCAGTGGTTTTCCAAAGTGCTTATCCCAATTTACACTCTTGCCAACAGTATATGACAATTTTCTCTTAACTTTTAAGAGAGGAAAGACATGTTAAAATATATTTAACTACATGAAATCCATACATTTGACTATTGCAAAAACAGGGCACGTTTTATGGACTAAGTTCCTACAAATGGTATGAGTGGTGTGCTCAATAAGTGCTTTTGCTCTGGGCTCTGACAAAGCTGAGTTCAAATGTTGGTTCTGCCACCTATTTTATGTGTTACATTAGGCAAGGCATTTAACATTTCTAATTGTTTTCTTATCTGTAAAACAGGGGTGAACATAGCATGTAATTCATAAGATTGTTGTGTTGAGATAACATATTTAAGGTGCCTAGTATCTTGTCTGGCCCAGAGAAAAACTGAATATAATAGTAGCTATTACATTATTATTATTATTATTACTACTACTGTTATGTGTACTCAGAATTTCCTTTCTAATCATAGTAGTGAGGAAGATTAGGAAGCAGAAAGTTAGACTTGACCATCTATACTTGTATGTTTTCCAGTAATGTCCCACATCAGGAAATACTGGAATAGTCTCATAAAAGGAGAATCAAGTTGTTTACAAGCCAAGACTCAGTTTTGTCTGAGTGGCATCGTCAAGAGAGGACCTCCCAGGTCACTTTGACAGTTTTACATTTCTTGACATCTCACACAAAGTGGTTGGAACCCTGAGCTCTCCACCACCTGGCTGGGGCGCTCAAGTGCTCTGTTGCCCTCATTCCAGGCATAGCCCCTGGCGTGCTCCTGACTTTTGAGACCACAGCTGTGGTAGCAGCATGGCAGCCACATCCAGTTGGACCTCTGTTCACCATCGTGCTGGGATGCAGCTGCCAGGCTCTGCTCCCGGAGGACTATGGTGGCTGGCAGCCAGCAATACTGAGAAACGTGAGTCATAGAATCCAGGATACAGGGTGGAAATTATTGTAAAATATCCTACAATGAGTGAGCAGGAAGGCTGCCAATGAAATTCTGCACCAGGGTTGACTGATCCCACAGCAGCTTCTCTTCAGCACCTGTTCCTTTTGTCCATTTTTCTAAGAAGATGCCCAAAAGGCATCAGAAAGATTTCTGCAGGGCTCTGGTAGCTCTCCACATGAATGGCCCATCACGGTTTCATGGGGCAGGGACTTGGGCTGGAACTCCTAAAGGGAGGAGGGATGTGACACCACATTCCTTGTTCTTTTAAGGCCAAGCCTTCCCACTTCTGACTTCTTCGTTTTAGAGAAGTGATGTATTGAGAAAGGCTCAAGAGGCTGCTGGATAGGGAACTTGAGTCTGGGCTAGCCAAAAATCTGAATCAGAGTACACACACAACACACATACACGTGTGCGCGTGCAAGTTCAGTGACTTTAAATTGATCTTGCATTAGAGAATCTATTTAATAAATCTTGGAATCACTTTAGACTACTCATTCTTTTCATGCTGCATATCATATTTCTCCACTCCAGTCAGTTCTCTCTGAAATGTTCCCATGTGGTGTTTCCCTTCTTACTTTGAATCTTGCTACCTTTATTCCTTTGTTACTGCAAAGATCTCCCCCTCCAATCAATTTAATGTCATTTAAGCAATTCTTTTATCATTTTATGATGAAAAGCTCAAAAAGCCTCCCATCTACCTATGCAGTAATACAAAAATTCTTCACCCTGGAATTTAAGGTCCTTTACAGTCCGTCAGTTTTTTAATTCTCATTTCCCACCGTTTCTCAGTGAATTCTTACATACAGTCAAATTAGGGGACTCATTTTTCCCTCTAACAAGCTACACCCTCTGTTCTTCTGTGGCTCACCTTCTGACACCATTCACTTTCTTTCCCTCTTCTTCTGTCAAGCTCAGTATTGACAGCATGTGATATGGGTATCTCTGCTGTCCCACGATATGATTAGGTGGTAAACCAAATTTTAAAAACTTTAATATGTAAACTTTTAATTAAAATGTTTTATAGAATAATCAGATTATCACATGACACTCATGACTTTGTGGATATCATTGTCCAGGCTAGTCTAGAGCAGGTAATGCCACAGTATCTCACTTATGCAGACTGAATAATTATAGAGGGCTTCCCTGGTGGTGCAGTGGTTGAGAGTCCGCCTGCCGATGCAGGGGACACGGGTTCGTGCCCCGGTCCGGGAAGATCCCACATGCCGCGGAGCGGCTGGGCCCGTGAGCCATGGCCGCTGAGCCTGCGCGTCCGGAGCCTGTGCTCCGCAACGGGAGAGACCACAACAGTGGGAGGTTCTGCTGTAGATGATCCATGCCTAGGGTTCTTTCTTTTCAGAAATGTGTAGAAATTTTACTTCTGGAAGCTGTCATTCATTTAGCAAGTGAAATACAAACATTAGAGTTAGGATTTTACTCTTTGTTTTTCTCTTGTGTAGAGCCCATTAGAGAGCCCTGGTTAAAAATGAGATTTTTACAGTGTAAAGGTGAGCCCATATTGGAAACATAAGTACTAGTAGTGACTGGTGTTTGAATGATTGCACTGGAAGTTAAATCTGCTGACCACCATGTTCTGGTGGGCTTTATGGAAAGGTGGGTACACACTAAAACGATTTTTGTTTTGTTCTGAAGTGCTTGGGCTTTCACATAGAAAGGTCCTGAACATCTATTGCAAATCAGTTCTCCTCACTCACAGCTCAGCAGTCTTTCCCAATCAGTCTGCCTCCACAAAATAATGAAAATATGTATGTTTTGGGCAAGCCATAAACTTCATTTGCTTAGAAGGCTCTGGTTAGAAAGAAGATGAAGAATTGGGTAAATGAGAGAAATTTATCATTTTTTTCAGTTACGGAGATAATTCACTCCAGAAAATAGGTATGGTGCCAAATACCTGTGAATGAATTCAGCATATCTGGGGAATAGAATATTTAAAGAAACCCCATTTATCACATTATTTAAAAATAGCCAAGATGAATGGATAAAGAAAATGTGGTCTATACATACAATTAAATATTATTCAGCGTGAAAAAAGAGGGAAGTCCTGCCATATGTGACAACATGGATGAACCTGGAGGACTCTATGCTAAGTGAAATAAGCCAGCCACAGGAGGACAAATACTGCTTGATTCCGTCTACATGAGTTATTTATAATGGTCAAACTCATACAAACAGAGAATAAAGTGACATTTTCCAGGGGCTGAGATGTGGGGGAAATGGAGTGTTGTTGTTCAATGGGTATAAATTTTCTAGATGACTAAGTTCTAGATATCTGCTTTATAACATGGTGCCGATAGTTAACACTGTATGGGCAATTAAAAACCTGTTAAAAGGATAGATCTCGGAGGAGCTTCAAGATGGCGGAAGAGTAAGACGTGGAGATCACCTTCCTCCCCACGAATACATCAGAAATACATCTACACGTGGAACAGCTCCTACAGAACACCTACTGAATGATGGTAGAAGACCTCAGACCTCCCTAAAGGCAAGAAACTCCCTCACATACCTGGGTAGGGCAAAAGAAAAAAGAAAAAACAGAGACGAGAATAGGGACGGGACCTGCACCAGTGGGAGGGAGCTGTGAAGGCAGAAAGGTTTCCACACACTAGGAAACCCCTTTGCGGGTGGAGACTGCGGGTAGCGGAGGGGGGAAGCTTCAGGGCCGCGGAGGAGAGCGCAGCAACAGGGGTGCAGAGGACAAAGCGGAGAGATTCCCGCACAGAGGACCGGTGCCGACTGGCACTCACCAGCCCGAGAGGCTTGTCTGCTCACCCGCCGGGGCGGGCGGGAGCTGGGAGCTGAGGCTCGGGCTTCGAAGGTCGGATCCCAGGGAGAGGACTGGGGTTGGCAGCGTGAACACAGCCTGCAGGGGGTTAGTGTGCACGGCTAGCCGGGAGGGAGTCCGGGAAAAGGTCTGAAGATGCTGAAGAGACAAGAGACTTTTTCTTGCCTCTTTGTTTCCTGGTGTGTGAGGAGAGGGGATTAAGAGCCTGCTTAAAGGAGCTCCAGAGACGGGCGCAAGCCGCGGCTATCAGCGCAGACCCCAGAGACGGGCATGAGACACTAAGGCTGCTGCTGCCGCCACCAAGAAGCCTGTGTGTGAGCACAGGTCACTCTCCACACCTCCCCTCCCGGGAGCCTAGCAGCCTGCCACTGCCAGGATCCCGTGATCCAGGGACAACTTCCCTGGGAGAACGCACGGCACGCCTCAGGCTGGTGCAACCTCACGCTGGCCTCTGCCGCCGCAGGCTCGCCCCGCAGCCATACCCCCTCTCTCCCCCTAGCCTGAGTGAGCCAGAGCCCCCGAATCAGCGGCTCCTTTAACCCCATCCTGTCTGAGCAAAGAACAGACGCCCTCAGGCAACCTACACGCAGAGGCAGGTCCAGATCCAAAGCTGAACCCCAGGAACTGTGCGAACAAAGAAGAGAAAGGGAAATCTCTCCCAGCAGCCTCAGGAGCAGCGGATTAAATCTCCACAATCAACTTGATGTACCCTGCATCAGTGGAATACCTGAATAGACAACGAATCATCCCAAGTTGAGGAGGTGGACTGTGGGAACAAAGATATATATATATTTTTCCTTTTCCTATTTCTGTGAGTGTGCATGTGTATGCTTCTCTGTGTGATTTTGTCTGTATAGTTTTGCTTTTACCGTTTGTCCTAGGGTTCTGTCTGTTTTTTTGTGTTTTGTTTTTTTTTAGTATAGTTTTCAGCACTTGTTATCATTGGTGGATTTGTTTTTTGGTTTGGTTGTTCTTTCTTTCTTTTTTTGTAATTACTTAAAAAATGTTTTAATAATTATTTTTTCTTTCTTATTTTAATAACTTTTATTTTATCCCTTCCTTGCTTCCTTCCTTCCTTCCTTTCCTTCCTTCTTTCCTTCCTTCCTTCCTTCCATCCTTCCCTCCGTCCTTGCTTCCTTCCATCCTTCCTTCCTTCTTTCTTTTTCTCTGCCTTTCATTCTGACCCGTGTGGATGACAGGCTCTTGATGCTCCAGCCAGGCATCAGGGCTGTGCCTCTGAGGTAGGAGAACCAAGTTCAGGACACTTTCGACCAGAGACCTCCCAGGTCCACATAATATCAAACGGCAAAAATCTCCCAGAGATCTCCATCTCAACACCAACACCCAGCTCCACTCAATGACCAGCAGGCTACACTGCTGGACACCTTATGCCAAACAACTAGCAAGACAGGAACACAACCGCACCCATTAGCAGAGAGGTTGCCAAAAATCATAATGTCACAGACAACCCAAAACACACCATCAGACATGGGCCTGCCCACCAGAAAGACAAGGTCTAGCCTCATCCACCAGAACACAGGCACTAGTCTCCTCCACCAGGAAGCCTACAAAACCCACTGAACCAACCTTAGCCACTGGGGCAGACACCAAAAACAACGGGAACTACAAACCTGCAGCCTGCGAAAAGGAGACCCCAAACACAGTAAGTTAAGCAAAATGAGAAGACAGAGAAACACGCAGCAGATGAAGGAGCAAGGTAAAAACCCACCAGACCTAAGAAATGAAGATGAAATAGGCAGTCTACCTGAAAAAGAATTCAGAATAATGATAGTAAAGATGATCCAAAATCTTGGAAATAGAATGGAGAAAACACAAGAAACATTTAACAAGGACCTAGAAGAACTAAAGAGCAAACAAACAATCATGAACAACACAAAAAATGAAATTAAAAATTCTCTAGAAGGAATCAGTAGCAGAATAACTGAGGCAGAAGAACTGATAAGTGACCTGGAAGATAAAATAGTGGAAATAACGACTGCAGAGCAGAATAAAGAAAAAAGAATGTAAAGAATTGAGGACAGTCTCAGAGACCTCTGGGACAATATTAAACTCACCAACATTCGAATTATAGGGGTTCCAGAAGAAGAAGAGAAAAAGAAAGGGACTGAGAAAATATTTGAAGAGATTATAGTTGAAAACTTCCCTAATATGGGAAAGGAAATAGTTAATCAAGTCGAGGAAGCACAGAGAGTCCCATACAGGATAAATCCAAGGAGAAACATGCCAAGACACATATTAAACTATTGAAAATTAAATACAAAGAAAAAATATTAAAAGCAGCAAGGGAAAAACAATATACAAGGGAATCCCCATAAGGTTAACAGCTGATCTTTCAGCAGAAACTCTGCAAGCCAGAAGGGAATGGCAGGACATATTTAAAAGGATGAAAGGGAAAAACCTACAAGATTATTCTACCCAGCAAGGATCTCATTCAGATTTGATGGAGAAATTAAGACCTTTACAAACAAGCAAAAGCTAAGAGAATTCAGCACCACCAAACCAGCTTTACAACAAATGCTAAAGGAACTTCTCTAGGCAGGAACCACAAGAGAAGGAAAAGACCTACAATAACAAACCCAAAACAGTTAAGAAAATGGAAATAGGAACATACATATCGATAATTGCCCTAAATGTAAATGGATTAAATGCTCCAACCAAAAGACATAGACTGGCTGAATGGATACAAAAACAAGACCCATATATATGCTGTCTACAAGAGACCCACTTCAGACCTAGAGACACATACAGTCTGAAGGTAAGGGGATGGAAAAAGATATTCCATGCAAATAGAAATCAAAAGAAAGCTGGCGTAGCAATTCTCATATCAGACAAGATAGACTTTAAAACAAAGACCATTATAAGAAACAAAGAACGACACTACATGATGATCAAGGGATCAATCCAAGAAGATATAACAACTGTAAATATTTATGCACCCAACATAGGAGCACCTCAATACATAAGGCAAATACTAACAGCTATAGAAGGGGAAATCGAGGGCTTCCCTGGTGGCGCAGTGGTTGAGAGTCCACCTGCCAATGCAGTGGACGCGGGTTCATGCCCCAGTCTGGGAAGATCCCACGTGCCGCGGAGCGGCTGGGCCCGTGAGCCATGGCCGCTGAGCCTGTGCGTCCGGAGCCTGTGCTCGCAACAGGAGAGGCCACAACAGTGAGAGGCCCGCGTACCGCAAAAAATAAATAAAATTTAAAAAACGGGAAATCAACAGTAACATAGTCATAATAGGGGACTTTAACACCCCACTTTCACCAATGGACAGATCTTCCAAAATGAAAATAAATAAGGAAACACAAGCTTTAAATGCTATATTAAACAAGATGGGCTTAATTGATATTTATAGGACATTCCATCCAGAAACTTCAGAATACACTTTCAAGTGCTCATGGAACATTCTCCAGGATAGATCATATCTTGGGTCACAAATCAAGCTTTGGTAAATTTAAGAAAATTAAGATCGTATCAAGTATTTTTTCTGACCAAAACGCTATGAGACTAGATATCAATACAAGAAAAAAATCTATAAAAAATACAAACACATAGAGGCTAAACAATACACTACTTAATAACCAAGAGATCACTGAAGAAATCAAAGAGGAAATCAAAAAATACCTAGAAACAAATGACAATGAAAACACAACAGCCCAAACCCTATGGGATGCAGCAAAAGCAGTTCTAAGAGGGAAGATTATAGCAATACAATCCTACCTAAGAAACAAGAAACATCTGAAATAAACAACCTAACCTTACACCTAAAGCAATTAGAGAAAGAAGAATAAAAAATCCCCAAAGTTAGCAGAAGGAAAGAAATCATGAAGATCAGGTCAGAAATAAATGAAAAAGAAATGAAGGAAACGATAGCAAAGAGCAATAAAACTAAAATCTGGTTCTTTGAGAAGATAAACAAAATGGATAAACCATTAGCCAGACTCAACAAGAGAAAAAGGGAGAAGACTCAAATCAGTAGAATTAGAAATGAAAAAGGAGAAGTAACAACTGACACTGCAGAAATACAAAGGATCATGAGTGATTACTACAAGCAACTATATGCCAATAAAATGGACGACCTGGAAAAAATGGACAAATTTTTAGAAATGCACAACCTTCTGAGACTGAACCAGGAAAAAATAGAAAATATGAACAGACCAATCACAAGCACTGAAATTGAAATTGTAAAAATCTTCCAACAAACAAAAGCCCAGGAACAGATGGATTCACAGGCGATTTCTATCACACATTTAGACAAGAGCTAACACCTATACTTCTCAAAGTCTTCCGAATATAGCAGAGGGAGGAGCACTCCCAAACTCATTCTATGAGGCCACCATCACCCTGATACCACAACAAGACAAAGATGCCACAAAAAAAGAAAACTAGAGACCAATATCTCTGATTAACATAGATGCAAAAATCCTCAACAAAATACTAGCAAACAGAATCCAACAGCACATTAAAAGGATCATACACCATGATCAACTGGGGTTTATTCCAAGAATGCAAGGATTCTTCAATATACGCAAATCAATCAACGTGAAACACCATATTAACAAACTGAAGGAGAAAAACCATATGATCATCTCAGTAGATGTAGAGAAAGCTTTTGACAAAATTCAACACCCATTTATGATAAAAACTCTCCAGAAAGTAGGCATAGAGGGAACTTTCCTCAACATAATAAAGGCCATATATGACAAACCCACAGCCAACATTGTCTTTAATGGTGAAAAACTGAAACCATTTCCACTAAGATCAGGAACAAGACAAGGTTGCCCAATCTCAGCACTATTATTCAACATAGTTTTGGAAGTTTTCACCACAGCAATAAGAGAAGAAAAAGAAATAAAAGGAATCCAAATCGGAAAAGAGGAAGTAAAGTTGTCACTGTTTGCAGATGACATGATACTATACATAGAGAATCCTAAAGATGCTACCAGAAAACTACTAGAGCTAATCAATGAATTTGGTAAAGTAGCAGGATACAAATTAATGCACAGAAATCTCTTCCATTCCTATACACTAATGATGAAAAATCTGAAAGTGAAATTAAGAAAACACTCCCATTTACCATTGCAACAGAAAGAATTAAATACCTAGGAATAAACCTACCTAAGGAGACAAAAGACCTGTATGCAGAAAATTATAAGACACTGATGAAAGAAAGTAAAGATGATACAAATAGATGGAGAGATATACCATGTTCTTGGATTGGAAGAATCAACCTTGTGAAAATGACTGTAGTACCCAAAGCAATCTACAGATTTAATGCAATCCCTATCAAATTACCACTGACATTTTTCACAGAACTAGAACAAAACATTTCACAATTTGTATGGAAGCCAAAAGACCCCGAATAGCCAAAGCCATCTTGAGAAAGAAAATGGAGCTGGAGGAATCATGCTCCTGTACTTCAGACTATACTACAAAGCTACAGTAATCAAGACAGTATGGTAATGGCACTAAAACAGAAAGATAGATCAATGGAACAGGTTAGAAAGCCCAGAGATAAACCCACGCACATATGGTCACTTTATTTTTGACAAAGGAGGCAAGAATATACAGTGGATAAAAGATAGCCTCTTCAATAAGTGGTGCTGGGAAAATTGGACAGCTACATGTAAAAGAATAAAATTAGAACACTCCCTAACACCATACAGAAAAAATAAACTCCAAATGGATTAAAGACCTAAATGTAAGGCCAGACACTATCAAACTCTTAGAGGGAAACATAGGCAGAACACTCTATGACATAAATCACAGCAAGATACTTTTTGACCCTCTTCCTAGAGAAATGGAAACAAAAATAAACAAATGGGACCTAATGAAACTTAAAAGCTTCTGCACAGTAAAGGAAACCATAAACAGAACGAAAAGACAACCCTCAGAATGGGAGAAAATATTTGCAAATGAAGCAACTGACAAAGGATTAATCTCCAAAATTTACAAGCAGCTCATGCAGCTCAGTATCAGAAAAACAAACAAACCAATCCAAAAATGGACAGAAGACCTAAATAGACATCTCTCCAAAGAAGATATACAGATTGCCAACAAATACATGAAAGAATGCTCGACATCATTAATCATTAGAGAAATGCAAACCAAATTACAATGAGATAATCATCTCACTCTGGTCAGAATGACCATCATCAAAAATCTACAAACAATAAATGCTGGAGAGAGTGTGGAGAAAAGGGAACCCTCATACACTGTTGGTGGGAATGTAAATTGATACAGCCACTATGGAGAACAGTATGGAGGTTCCTGAAAAATCTAAAAATAGAACTACCATTCGACCCTGCAATCCCACTACTGGGCATTTACCCTGAGAAAACCATAATTCAAAAAGAGTCATGTACCACAATGTTCATTGCAGCCCTATTTACAATAGCCCAGAGATGGAAACAACCTAAGTATCCATCGACAGATGAATGGTTAAAGAAGATGTGGCACATATATACAATGGAATATTACTCAGCCATAAAAAGAAACAAAACTGAGTTATTTGTAGTGAGGTGGATGGACCTAAAGTCTGTCATACAGAGTAAAGTAAGTCAGAAAGAGAAAAACAAATACCATATGCTAACACATATATATGGATTCTAAAAAAAAAAAAAAAGTCATGAAGAACCTAGGGGCAAGACAAGAATAAGTACACAGACCTACTAGAGAATGGACTTGAGGACACGGGGAAGGGGTAGGGTAAGCTTGGACAAAGTGAGAGAGTGGTAGTGTATATATGCACATATATACACTACCAAATGTAAAATAGATAGCTCGTGGGAACCAGCCGCATAGCACAGGGAGATTAGCTAGGTGCTTTGTGACCAGCTGGAAGGTTGCCATAGGGAGGGTGAGAGGGAGGGATCCACAAGAGGGAAGAGATATGGGGATATATATATATGTATAACTCATTCACTTTGTTATAAAGCAGAAACTAACACACCATTGTAAAGCAATTATACTCCAATAAACTTGTTGAAAAAAATGGACAGATCTCATGTAAAGTGTTCATATCACAATACAAAAACAAAGGGGCAGAAGGAAACTTATAGAGGTGATGGATATGTTTATTACCTTGATTGTGGTAATGGTTTCATGAGTGAACGCATCTCTCCACACTTATCAAATTGTATTTATTAAATAGGTCCAAAAATTTTTTATGTATCATACTGCAATAAAGTTTTTTCTTTTTTTTAAAGAAATCCCTTTTAGAATCTTTTTTACACATAAACATATTTTGGAATATGTATAATTGTTTTTTATTACGTATAGAATTTAGCTTGTTTCGTATGTAGTTGATACATAGAAAAGTCCGACTGTAACAGGTCAAGACTCTTAAGGGAAAATGCTGTAGTATTAATGGTAAATAAATATGGCTGCTGTGACAGAACTCTGAATTTCCAGTGACTTTACACAGTACAGTTCATTTCTTGTGTTGCAGCCTGGTGCAGGTTAGAGAGGGTTGATCATTTAGGGACCCAGTACCCCCCTCCTCTGGGTTCTAGGAGTTCTTTCCATCACACCAGCCAATGGAGAGGGCGAGAGAGAAACACACATGGGAAGTAAGGGCTAGATTGAAAATTGCACATGTCACTGCCACTCACTTTCTTTTGGCCAGAATTTAGTCCTAGGACCAGATTAGCTTCATGCCAAGCTTTATGACAAGGAAGCAAGAAGCTCAACAACTTTTGGTGAGGACCAACTTTCTCACAGTTCTAACTAAAAGGAATCTACACAGTTATCCAAATTAGCAAACGTTCACCTACTCTGGCAAGGCACTGTGCTGGAGGGGTCGTGGGTCTTTTCACTATGAGAATGCTCTAGGGACCCCAGCATCCTGTTTGTGAGTCCTACCACAAAGTGACAGGCTAACAGAAGCTTCCTCTATGAAGAATGAAGGCCTCGGATATGATATAGCCCTTGAATACCTGGCCTGGGCCACTCCTTTCCAACAACAGTAGAAGTTGTTAGGTGTCAGGCATAGGCATGAGGGATATGAGAACCCAGTTTGTTTTTAGAATATGTGAAATATTGGAAGGAGGTGTAATGCTCTAGAGTTTTCCTAAGACTTAAGAAAATAGACTGTGGACAGTCTGAATATGCTCAGCTTGAAGCCTTCCTGGATAAACTGTGGTTCTGTTTTTCTTTCAAAGTACTTGTTGCTCAAAGATGTGTTTCCTCCTGCTGCTTGAAAATAGATGCCTAAGGAAGAAATGAGAATGGTTTTGCAATGCAAGGTTAAGGCAGGCAGTGGTTATTGATGAGAGAAGTAAGCTGTGATAGTATGAGAATGTGTTTTACCATTTGCTTACTTTACGGAGCATAACTGACTGAGGGCCTCAGATGCTACTCTTTGAAAATTGTCTTGGTTTTGCACTGAGGCCACACTTCCCATGAGCAGGTCTCTGCTTCTGAGAGTTACCTCTGTTCAAGAACTCCCTGATGGGTTTTTTGAAGTTTCCTTAGACTTCATGAGTCTCAGACACTTCTACCCAACTTTCTCTCCCCCTCTCTCTTACCTGGGGTCTGACTTGCATCACAGTCTGATGCTCTCCCAGCCTATCCTGGCTTCTTCCTTATTGCCTTTTACATGGGCATTTTCCTCATAAAGTCCCTGCACATCCTTCTTGGTATCTTCTTCTTGGAAGACTGACACAAAAGCATATGCTTAATGTTACTTTGCTGACTGTCACTTACAAAGAAAACACATATACAAACATGCACACCACACGTTTCCACAGAGGTCAGTTCTAATAAGTCTTTCTTTAAAATTCCTGTGAATTAAGAGAGGGAACTGAACAACCAGGAACTTGGGAAGAGAGTTGTTGGGGAGATCGTGAAGCTTGGGGCACTGTTAAGTGATATTTGGCTAGGGAACAAAGAAGCCTAAATTCTCTCTCTCTAGGTCCTTAAGAGAAGAACATACACGGGAAACAACAGCAAGTGGGTGATAATGTACTACTTTACTGTTTATTATGTTTATTATTGGTTGGCTTGAACTCAATGAAGAGCTTTCTTGTAGGCTGGGCTGGGCTTGAGCACCCAAGCTAGACTAAAGACCTAATGGACTCTTCAAAATCTTTAATTCAAACCTAATTTCCAGAATCCACCTACCCTTCAGCCAGACACATGGGACAGGAGACAAGTGAACAAGACAAGTGAACAAGCCCATGTGCTTGAAGAAAAGAGAGAGCAAGATGGCTGAGTGTCCTCCCACATGGGAGTGGACTCTGCCTTACTTCACCACCTAAGCCAGGGGGAGAAATGGAACAATTAAAGAAGTCATCCCAGAAATTCACACTGACCCCACTGCTAGTGAACAAGACCTAGTCAGAGTCTTGGAAACCAATCCAATCAGATTACTATTTCCTTTTTTCAGGGGGAGAGAGGAGAGAATAAGGAGGAGCAGATAATATTCTCTCTCCTCAGGGAGCATACCTAGATCCTTACTAGAATGGACATCAGTCAGCTAAGAGCTCTCTGTGTGTGTGTGTGTGTGTGTGTGTGTGTCTGTCTGTCTGTCTGTCTTATAGGAGGCAATCTCTTCCCTTGAGGAGTTGAAAATTTAATTGGGAGATGAAACACATGCATACAGAGCAATCAGATAACAATTTATAGCTCAGCTCTGTGATTCTGATCAATAGGATGGATGGGAACAACATGGGCCAGGCTGATTAGCCTGAGCTTCCAAGAAGAGTTAGACCAGGGTCAAGAGAGATGGAAGGAGGGCCATTGGTTAAGTGCTCATGTCCTGGCATGCAACAGACCTGGGTTCAAAACCTGACTCCACATCTTGTGAGGTTTAGCAGGTTGATGAATCTTTCTGAGCCTCATTTTCCTTATCTGTAAAATAGGAATAATAATCTTATATGACAGCTTGTTGCAAAGATTAAGTGGTAGATGACTGCCTATCATGATAGGTGGAGGGGAGGAACCATTCCAGCGGAGAGGAGCAGCGGTAGCAGAGATGCATGTGGGGGACCAGGAGGAGACCAGCTGGCCAGAGAGAAGAATGCACTTTGTAAGGTCTTGGAAAGTCAGGCTGGCTCATGTGATGGGCCTAGTAAGGCTGCAAGGCTGGCTGATATTCCAGCTTGATGCAGAAAGAAAGGAGATTAAGAAGGTTTTCCAGTAAGCAGTGGCAGATGAGGGTGAGTGTTTAAATATTTAAATCCCTGGGAACAGTAGGGTAAAAGGGTTCAGCTGCAATGAGACTTGTACTCTTCCTCCTCTAAGGGCCCCACACACAGGATCTACAGCATGGAAGAGAAGATTGCATTTTCTCATATCAGTCAATCAAGGAAACTTGGAATTAGGGAAACTTGCAGAAGACCAAGTGGAGATTTTGCCTGTTGCGATGCTAATTGCTTGCAGAATTGTGTTCACTTCCTATAGCTACAGCTGCATTTGCAAATAAGATATGTAAGGAAGCTAAAAGCAGAATGACAGTGTGGAGTCTTATTGAAAAAGTTATTTCTCAAAAATTTACAATTTACCTTTTTTTAATCACAACAAACCCAGATAAAAGGCACTTGGCCTCTAATTTTTATTCCAACCTAATTACAAAATGACTAATCTGTTTACTGAGCCCTTTAATATTTATCCATATTCCCCCTGCCTGTTGAGTTTAATACACATCCAAGCCTTTTTGGTTCTTGGACCTACACAGATGTAATTTTCTATGTTATTTTCACATTAAGTTAAATACTCCTGGTCCTTCTGACCTTTTTCCTCCATTGGTTTAATCTTGACTTTATCCCAGACTCGACATGCATGGCTGTCTGTTTTTATTAAGATATTTTGGTCTGCCTTGGAAAACAAAAATTGCATGTGATGTAGCCCATTGGGATTTTAATCACAGCAAAAATGACCGCAGGATTAAAGATGCACAGCTTGATTTAAACAGTCTTGTTAATAAGTACTCCCCCACACCCAAGATTCATTCCAGCCAAGGAGCACAGGCAGTAAAATTGGCCAGCCCACGTTTTTTCATCAATCATTAGTCTCTTGTTGCCCTGGTTCTGATCTAGTGGAGAAAAGAAGATCTTCAGGGCCTGTGACTGCTCTGCTTTCCAGTATATTCTGGCTTGGTCCAATTCTAAGTCAACTTGATGGCTGGTTTTTTTTGGTCACAACAAACGAACTATTTTATTCTTTAGATTCTTAAAAAGAAATTCAGTGAATCTTTGCTCACTGCTAGCTTTTCTAGATCTCTCCCAATATCTCTCTCTTTTTTTTTTTACATCTTTATTGGAGGATACTTGCTTTACAATGGTGTGTTAGTTTCTGCTTTATAACAAAGTGAATCAGTTATACATATACATATGTTCCCATATCTCTTCCCTCTTGCGTCTCCCTCCCTCCCACCCTCCCTATCCCACCCCTCCAGGCGGTCACAAAGCACCGAACTGATCTCCCTGTGCTATGCTGCTGCTTCGCACTAGCTATCTACCTTAGGTTTGGTAGCGTATATAGGTCCATGCTTCTCTCTTACTTTGTCACAGCTTACCCTTCCCCCTCCCCATATCCTCAAGCCCATTCTCTAGTAGGTCTATGTCTTTATTCCTGTCTTACCACTAGGTTCTTCATGACATTTTTTTTTCTTAAATTCCATATATATGTATTAGCATACGGTATTTGTCTTTCTCTTTCTGACTTACTTCACTCTGTATGACAGACTCTAGGTCTATCCACCTCATTACAAATAGCTCAATTTCGTTTCTTTTTATGGCTGAGTAATATTCCATTGTATATATGTGCCACATCTTCTTTATCCATTCATCCGATGACGGGCACTTAGGTTGTTTCCATCTCTGGGCTATTGTAAATAGAGCTGCAACGAACATTTTGGTACATTACTCTTTTTGAATTATGGTTTTCTCAGGGTGTATGCCCAGTAGTGGGACTGCTGGGTTATATGGTAGCTCTATTTGTAGTTTTTTAAGGAACCTCCATACTGTTCTCCATAGTGGCTGTAACAATTCACATTCCCACCAGGAGTGCAAGAGTGTTCCCTTTTCTCCACACCCTCTCCAGCATTTATTGTTTCTAGATTTTTTGATGATGGCCATTCTGACCGGTGTGAGATGATATCTCATTGTAGTTTTGATTTGCATTTCTTTAATGATTAATGATGTTGAGCATTCTTTCATGTGTTTGTTGGCAGTCTGTATATCTTCTTTGGAGAACTGTCTATTTAGGTCTTCTGCCCATTTTTGGATTGGGTTGTTTGTTTTTTTGTTATTGAGCTGCATGCGCTGCTTATAAATTTTGGAGATTAATCCTTTGTCAGTTGCTTCATTTGCAAATATTTTCTCCCATTCTGAGGGTTGTCTTTTGGTCTTATTTATGGTTTTCTTTGCTGGGCAAAAGCTTTTAAGTTTCATTAGGTCCCATTTGTTTATTTTTGTTTTTATTTCCATTTCTGTAAGAGGTGGGTCAAAAACGATCTTGCTGTGATTTACGTCATAGAGTGTTCTGCCTATGTTTTCCTCTAAGAGTTTGATAGTTTCTGGCCTTACATTTAGGTCTTTAATCTATTTTGAGCTTATTTTTGTGTATGGTGTTAGGGAGCATTCTAATTTCATTCTTTTACATGTAGCTGTCCAGTTTTCCCAGCACCACTTATTGAAGAGGCTGTCTTTTCTCCATTGTCTATTCTTGACTCCTTTATCAAAGATAAGGTGACCATATGTGCGTGGGTTTATCTCTGGGCTTTCTATCCTGTTCCATTGATCTATCTTTCTGTTTTTGTGCCAGTACCATACTGTCTTGATTACTGTAGCTTTGTAGTATAGTCTGAAGTACAGGAGCCTGATTCCTCCCGCTCCATTTTTCGTTCTCAAGATTGCTTTGGCTATTCCAGGTATTTTGTGTTTCCATACAAATTGTGAAATTTTTTGTTCTGGTTCTGTGAAAAATGCCAGTGGTAGTTTTGATAGTGATCGCATTGAATCTGTAGATTGCTTTGGGTAGTAGAGTCATTTTTACAATGTTGATTCTTCCAATCCAAGAACATGGTATATTTCTCAATCTATTTGTATCATCTTTAATTTCTTTCATCAGTGTCTTATAATTTTCTGCATGCAGGTCTTTTGTCTCCTTCGGTAGGTTTATTTCTAGATATTTTATTCTTTTTCTTGCAATGGTAAATGGGAGTGTTTTCTTAATTTCACTTTCAGATTTTTCATCATTAGTGTATAGGAATACCAGAGATTTCTGTGCATTAATTTTGTATCCTGCTACTTTACCAAATTCATTGATTAGCTCTAGTAGTTTTCTGGTAGCATCTTAGTGATTCTCTATATATAGGATCATGTCATCTGCAAACAGTGACAGCTTTACTTCTGATTTGGATTCCTTTTATTTCCTTTTCTTCTCTGATTGCTGTGGCTAAAACTTCCAAAACTATGTTGAATAAGAGGGGTGAGAGTGGGCAACCTTGTCTTGTTCCTGATCTTAGTGGAAATGGTTTCAGTTTTTCATCATTGAGGACGATGTTGGCTGTGGGTTTGTCATATATGGCCTTTATTATGTTGAGGAAAGTTCCCTCTGTGCCTACTTTCTGCAGGGTTTTTATCATAAATGGGTGTTGAATTTTGTCGAACGCTTTCTCTGCATCTGTTGAGATGATCATATGGATTTTCTCCTTCAATTTGTTAATATGGTTTATCACGTTGATTGATTTGCGTATATTGAAGAATGCTTGCATTCCTGGAATAAACCCCACTTGATCATGGTGTATGATCCTTTTAATGTGCTGCTGGATTCTGTTTGCTAGTATTTTGTTGAGGCTTTTTGCATCTATGTTCATCAGTGATATTGGCCTGTAGTTTTCTTTCTTTGTGACCTCTTTGTCTGGTTTTGGTATCAGGGTGATGGTGGCCTCGTAGAATGAGTTTGGGAGTGTTCCTCCCTCTGCTATATTTTGGAAAAGTTTGAGAACGATAGGTGCTAGCTCTTCTCTAAATGTCTGATAGAATTCTCCTGTGAAGCCATCTGGTCCTGGGCTTTTGTTTGTTGGAAGATTTTTAGTCACAGTTTCAATTTCAGTGCTTATGATTGGTTTGTTTGTATTTTCTATTTCTTCCTCCTTCAGTCTTGGCAGGTTGTGCATTTCTAAGAATTTGTCCATTTCTTCAAGGTTGTCCATTTTATTGGCATACAGTTGCTTGTAGTAATCTCTCATGATCTTTTGTATTTCTGCAGTGTCAGTTGTTACTTCTTTTTCATTTCTAATTCTATTGATTTGAGTCTTCTCCCTTTTTTTCTTGATGAGTCTGGCTAATGGTTTATCCATTTTGTTTATCTTTTCAAAGAACCAGCTTTTAGTTTTATTGATCTTTGCTATTGTTTCCTTCATTTCTTTTTCATTTATTTCTAATCTGATCTTTATGATTTCTTTCCTTCTGCTAACTTTGGGGTTTTTTTGTTCTTCTCTCTCTAATTGCTTTAGGTGCAAGGTTAGGTTGTTTATTCGAGATGTTTCCTATTTCTTAAGGTAGGATTTTATTGCTATAAACTTCCCTCTTAGAACTGCTTTTGCTGCATCCCATAGGTTTTGGGTCGTTGTGTCTCCATTGTCAATTGTTTTTAGGTATTTTTTGATTTCCTCTTTGATTTCTTCAGTGATCACTTCGTTATTAAGTAGTGTATTGTTTAGCCTCCATGTGTTTGTATTTTTTACAGATATTTTCCTGTAATTGATATCTAGTTTCATAGCGTTAGGTCAGAAAAGATACTTGATACAATTTCAATTTTCTTAAATTTATCAAGGCTTGACTTGTGACCCAAGATATGATCTATCCTGGAGAATGTTCCATGAGTACCTGAGAAAAAAGTATATTCTGTTGTTTTTGGATGGAATGTCCTATAAATATCAATTAAGTCCATCTTTTTTAATGTATCATTTAAAGCTTGTGTTTCCTTATATATTTTCATTTTGGATGATCTGTCCATTGGTGAACGTGGGGTGTTAATGTCCCGTACTATGAATGTGTTAGGGTCGTTTTCCCTTTTATGGCTGTTAGTATTTGCCTTATGTATTGAGGTGCTCCTATGTTGAGTGCATAAATATTTACAATTATTATATCTTCTTCTCGGATCCATCCCTTGATCATTATGTAGTGTCCTTCTTTGTCTCTTCTAATAGTCTTTACTTTAAACTCTATTTTGTCTGATATGAGAATTGCTACTCCAGCTTTCTTTTCTTTTCCATTTGCATGTAATATCTTTTTCCATCGCCTTACTTTCAGTCTGTATGTGTCTCTAGGTCTGAAGTGGGTCTCTTGTAGACAGCATATATATGGGTCTTGTTTTTGTATCCATTCAGCCAATCTGTGTCTTTTGGTGGGAGCATTTAGTCCATTTACATTTAAGGTAATTGTCGATATGTATGTTCCTATTCCCATTTTCTTAATAGTTTTGGGTTCGTTATTATAGGTCTTTTCCTTCTCTTGTGTATCTTTCCTAGAGAAGTTCCTTTAGCATTTGTTGTAAAGCTGCTTTGGTGGTGCTGGACTCTCTCAACTTTTGCTTGTCTGTAAAGGTTTTTATTTCTCCATCAAATCTGAATGAGATCCTTGCTGGGTAGAGTAATCTTGGTTGTAGGTTTTTCTCCTTCATCACTTTAAATATGTCCTGCCAGTTCCTTCTGGCTTGCAGAGTTTCTGCTGAAAGATCAGCTGTTAACCTTATGGTGATTCCCTTGTGTGTTATTTGTTGTTTTTCCCTTGCCGCTTTTAATATGTTTTCTTTGTATTTAATTTTTGACAGTTTGATTAATATGTGTCTTGGAGTATTTTTCCTTGGATTTATCCTGTATGGGACTCTGTGTGCTTCCTGGATTTGATTAACTATTTCCTTCCCCATATTAGGGAAGTTATCAACTATAATCTCTTGAAATATTTTCTCAGTCCCTTTCTTTTTCTCTTTTTCTTCTGGAACCCCTATAATTCAAATGTTGGTGCATTCAGTGTTGTCCCCGAGGTCTCTGTGACTGTCCTCAGTTCTTTTCATTCTTTTTTCTTTATTCTGCTCTGCAGTAGTTATTTCCACTATTTTATCTTCCAGGTCACTTATCCGTTCTTCTGCCTCAGTTATTCTGCTATTGATCCCATCTAGAGTATTTTAAATTTCATTTATTGTGTTGTTCATGATTGTTTGTTTCATCTTTAGTTCTTCTAGGTCCTTATTAAATGTTTCTTGCATTTTGTCTATTCTATTTCCAAGATTTTGGATCATCTTTACTATCATTATACTGAATTCTTTTTCAGGTAGACTGCCTATTTCCTCTTCATTTATTAGGTCTGGTGGGTTTTTATCTTGCTCCTTTATCTGCTGTGTGTTTTTCTGTCTTCTCATTTTGCTTATCTTACTGTGTTTGGGGTCTCCTTTTTGCAGGCTGCAGGTTCGTGGTTCCCGTTGTTTTTGGTGTCTGTCCCCAGTGGCTAAGGTTGGTTCAGTGGGTTGTGTAGCCTTCCTGGTGGAGGGGACTAGTGCCTGTGTTCTGGTGGATCAGGCTTGATCTTGTCTTTCTGGTGGGCAGGTCCATGTCTGATGGTGTGTTTTCGGTGTCTTTGGACTTAATGATTTTATGCAGCCTCTCTGCTAATGGGTGTGGTTGTGTTCCTGTCTTGCTAGTTGTTTGGCATAGGGTGTCCAGCACTGTAGCTTGCTGGTCGTTGAGTGAAGCTGGGTGCTGGTGTTGAGATGGAGATCTCTGGGAGATTTTCACCATTTGCTATTATGTGGATCTGGGAGGTCTCTTGTGGACCAGTGTCCTGAAGTTGGCTCTCCGACCTCAGAGGCACAGCACTGACTCCTGGCTGTAGCACCAAGAGCCTTTCATCCACACGGCTCAGAATAAAAGTAGAAAGAAAGAATTAGGAGAAGAAGGAAAGAAAAAAGAAAGAAAGGGAGGAAGAAAGAAAGAAAGAAAGAAGATAAAATAAAATAAAGTAAGATAAAATATAATAAAGTTATTAAAGTAAAAAATATTAAGAAAATGGACGGATAGAACCCTAGGACAAATGGTGGAAGCAAAGCTATACAGACAAAATCTCACACAGAAGCATACACATGCACACTCCCAAAAAGAGGAAAAGGGGAAAAAATCATAAATCTTGCTCTCAAAGTCCACCTCCTCAATTTGGGATGATTTGTTGTCTATTCATGTATTCCACAGATGCAGGGTATACCAAGTTGATTGTGGAGCTTTAATCCGATGCTTCTGAGGCTGCTGGGAGAGATTTCCCTTTCTCTTCTTTGTTCGCACAGCTCCCAGGGGCTCAGCTTTGGATTTGGCCCCGCCTCTGCGTGTAGGTCGCCGGAGGGTGTCTGTTCTTCACTCAGACAGGACGTGGTTAAAGGGGCAGCTGTGTCGGGGACTCTGGCTCACTCAGGCCGCGGGGTGAGGGAGGGGCACGGAGTGCAGGGTGAGCCTGCGGCGGCAGAGGCCAGCATGAGGTTGCACCAACCTGAGGCGTGCCATGCATTCTCCCAGGAGAGTTGTCCCTGGATCCCGGGACCCTGCTCCCCGGAAGGGAGCTGTGGAGAGTGGCCTGTGCTCACACACAGGCTTCTTGGTTGCTGCAGCAGCAGCCTTAGCGTCTCATGCCCGTCTCTGGGGTCCGCACTTTTAGCCACAGCTCGCACCCATCTCTGGAGCTCCTTTAAGCAATGCTCTTAATCCCCTCTCCTCGCACACCAGGAAACAAAGAGGGAAGAAAAAGTCTCTTGCCTCTTCAGCAGGTCCAGACTTTTCCCGGACTCCCTCCCGGCTAGCTGTGGCGCACTAACCCCTGCAGGCTGTGTTCTTGCCACCAACCCCAGTCCTCTCCCGGCGCTCCGACCGAAGCCGCCCGAGCCTCAGCTCGCAGCCCCGCCCGCCCCGGCAGGGGAGCAGACAAGCCTCTCGGGCTGGTCGGCACCGATCCTCTGTGCGGGAATCTCCCTGCTTTGCCTTCTGCACTCCTGTTGCTGCGCTCTCCTCCACGACTCCGAAGCTCCCCCCTCCACCACCCGCAGTCTCCACCCGGGAAGGGGCTTCCTAGTATGTGGAAAACTTTCCTCCTTCACAGCTCCCTCTCGCTGGTGCAGGACCCGTCCGTATCCTTTTGTCTCTGTTTATTCTTTTTTCTTTTGCCCTACCCAGGTACGTGGGGAGTTTCTTGCCTTTTGGGAGGTCTGAGGTCTTCTGCCAACGTTCAGTAGGTGTTCTGTAGTTGTTGTTCCACGTGTAGATGTATTTCTGGTGTATCTGTGGGGAGTAAGGTCATCTCCGTGTCTTACTCTTCCGCCGTCTTCCCCTCCTTCCCGGATGGCTGTTTTTGTGGCTAAACTGGAGTGTCAGATTTCTTTCTTTCTTATCTCAGTCTAAAGCCCCAACGCCACTCTCCATGCTGCAGCGAGGGATGCTCCTGTGCCAAGGGAATTACAGAGGCAGTGCATGGATTCCTTGCTCATGGGAGGCTTAACAGAGACATAAAATTGGATGAAGAGGGTTCCTTTTTCTCCACACCCTCTCTAGGATTTATTATTTTTAGACTTTTTAATGATGGCCATTCTGACTGGTGTGAGGTGATACTTCATTGTACTTTTGATTAGCATTTCTCTAATAATTAGTGATACTAATTATTTCATGTGCCTGTTGGCCATCTGTATGTCTTCTTTGGAGAAATGTCTGTTTAGGTCTTCTGCCTATATTTGATTGGGTTTTTTTTTAATATATATATTGAGTTGTATAAGCTGTTTGTATATTTTGGAAATTAATCACTTGTTGGTTGCATTGTTTGCAAATATTTTCTCCTAGTCCATAGGTTGTCTTTTCATTTTGTTTATGGTTTCCTTTTCTGTACAAAAGCTTTTAAGTTTACTTAGGTCCCATTTGTTTGTTTTTATTTTTATTTCCATTACACTAGGAGATGGATCCAAAAAAATACTGCTGCGATTTATGGCAAAGAGTATTCTGCTTGTGTTTTCCTCTAAGAGTCTTATACTATCCAGTCTTACATTTAGGTCTTTAATCCATTTTGAGTTCATTTTTGTGTATGGTGTTAGAGAATGTTCTAATTTCATTCTTTTACATGTAACTGTCCAGTTTTCCAAGCACCACTTACTGAAGAGACTGTATTTTCTCCATTGTATATTCTTGCCTACTTTGTCATAGAGTAATGGACCATAAGTGGGTTGGGGTTTATTTCTGGGCTTTCTGTCCTGTTCCATTGATCCATGTGTCTGTTTTTGTGCCAGTACCAGACTGTTTTGATTACTGTAGCTTTGTAGTATAGTCTGAAGTCAGGGAGCATTATTCTTCCAGCTCCATTCTTCTTTCTCAAGATTGTTTTGGCTACTCAGGGTCTTGAAGAGTGTTGTTTGTCATGATTGTCATGAATTCATTTACATATCATTAACTTTGTTTCTACAGCATATGTTTAATAGCTGCATTTTATTTTATCATAAGGATATATTATAATTGAAACAGTTCTCTGTTACTTGACATTAGGTAATTCCCAGATATTTTTTAAACAAAATTCACATTTTATTTAGGTTGAAATAAACTATACAAAATTGATTTTCTTCACCAAAAATAACAGCAATATTTTCTATATTATTCCTAAATAAGCCACAAAACACTATTTTTGTAGGTTTTCTAGGTTTTGCTTGTAAATCAAGATGAGGCAGTAGATATAGTCATGGAAAAAGACAGAAGAAAACAGACAAATCAGTTGTCAGTATCCATGGTCTCTGATCCTGTCTTGACCATGAAACAGAAGTGTTCAACATATACCTGTCAAAAAGCTTATGAAGATGTAGGCTCAATAAAGGAATGTAAACAGCAACAATCAGATGTGGAACAACGATGGCAGGCTCTTCCATTCAAACTTTAACTATAACTTGTTCCTTCAACTTCATTTGATAAAGGCAAAATCTACACTGAAATCCTTGCTTGGTGAGCTCACAGGTTTCCCTAACAGTTTGATCATTTTAACGGTCCCGTACAGATTTTTAACAGCATACGTAAAACTCCTACTATTCAAAGGTCAGTCATGAGCTTCATTGTAATGTTTTATAAAATGTATTCCTTCCTCCCATACCTCCTCCTCAAAGTTTATTTCTTCAAAGAACTGATAACTAAGTACCTGACAATTGGATCCACAGTGACAAATGTTATATCTAAAATGACTTAACTAATACAATTTCAAAGTACCATTAGCAGAGATCACACAGAGTGTAACATGGTACTTTCAATGCTATCTTCTGGAAGAACAGTTAGGTCTCCAAAGCATGGGACTTCAAACGGGCCATTTAAACAGGAAGATTATCAATGACTAATGTACTCAATGGGAGGCCTACAGGTCAAGGTATTCAGTGATTAAGTGGCCTACGTACACCTTACAACTTTTCTGTAAGATATTTTCAAATTTCTTACAGATTTTTTCAAATATCAAATATAAGAGAAAGCCTATTTTAAAAGTCTCTTAGGTATTTTCAGTGGTTTCTGAATTATCTGTAGGAAGCTCTGACTTACTTGTATAGAGTTTGATATATGTACCCACCATTAAATCCAAATCGTGTTTTAAATTTATTTATTTATTTATTTATTTATGGCCGTGTTGGGTCTTCATTTCTGTGCGAGGGCTTTCTCTAGTTGTGGCAAGCGGGGGCCACTCTTCATCACGGTGTGCGGGCCTCTCACTATCGCGGCCTCTCTTGTCGTGGGGCACAGGCTCCAGACGCGCAGACTCAGCAGTTGTGGCTCACGGGCCCAGTTGCTCCGCGGCATGTGGGATCTTCCCAGACCAGGGCTTGAACCCGTGTTCCCTGCATTGGCAGGCAGATTCTCAACCACTGCGCCACCAGGGAAGCCCCAAATCGTGTTTTATATCAAAATTTATGTTAAGCAAAGTCAAGTTACTTGACCTTTGGTCTGTCCAAGTGTTCCTCAGGTATGCTTTGAGACGCTTTCGCCCATTTTCATAGCGTTCATTCTCAAACTTCATCACAGGAAGAATACATAGGACCTTCAGCAATGCATAAACATTAGGAAAAAACTTGATGTCTGGCAGATGAAGGGCTTCATAAATAGTGGATGGAAGTTCTATATCTTTCCGTGTTTCCACCTGATTCTCCAACAGTGCAACTCAGCAGAGAGTGTGTCAGGATTAGGTAAATCACTTCTGTACATGTCAGCATGATGCTCCTCTGATGTATTGAATTTAAGCTGTCCCATGACAGAGGGTACCAGAGGTAAGCATTTAAGAGCTTTGAGGTGTTGTTCTGAGAAGATATCTTTCAGTTCCTGAATAATGTGTTCCACTGTTGGAACACTTAGAGTTTCTTTATAGTAACTCTCAGAGGTTAGCTGAGATTCCAGGTTACTGTGCTGAGCTCTGCGAAATTTCCCTGGGAGTTTCATCTGAATATCAAGTGTGGCTGCCAAATTTGTGGCTTCCTCAAACCAAAATTCATGATAAACTTTGATATTTTCCATCACTTCATTTAGTGAATGTAGCACTGCAGTCAAACTACTGGCTGCAAAGAAGACATCAGAAGTTTGCCCCTGAAGATTTTTCCCAAAGGCTCTTGTAAAAGATAGAACATTTTTAAGAACAACAATGGTAACGATGAAATCAGAATCTGTTACTACACTACAGGGTAAAAATGCTCGGCCAGCTATACAGTTATTCCATCTAACATTTGTGTCACTATTTATACCATCTAAACATAAAACAAGTGCTTGTAGGAGGTCCACTAAGATTTCAAAAGCATCATGCCTGCCTGTCCACTGAGAATGGCAAATTTCCTTCAGTTCTTTGCCCCTTTCTTCATTGTTCTGAAATAGGACAGAAATTACATCGTCAAGCTCTAAAAGCAGTTGTGGTGATCAATGGGAAAAAGAACAAACTTCCTCAATTGTTCCTAACGCGACAGATACTCCCATAACAGGCACTGATTTTGCCAACCACATATTTAAGGCACAGGAAGAGCAGAGTATGTACATAGCTTGGGGATATTTCTCTAAAAGTCTAGAAGCAAACTTTCATTTTGGAAGAAAATCCACTGGACACAGTGTAAGCCTGGCCACGACAGTACCCCATGTTGAATCCCCACGTCTCAGTTATCGTAGTGTGAAATTTCACAGCCAGAATTTCTGCATCAGCTTCATAAGGCAGGAAGCCCACAGATTCCTCTCTCAGGTTGTGACAACAAACCTCACCAACACAGGCAGGTGCTCTTCCCCTGCTATGTCCACCACGTCGTCAGTGACGATGGAAAAGAAGTGAGAGTCTCTCACTTCCCTGAGGCTTTCTTCCCGGATGCAGCTCTCACAGATCTCTAGCATCTGTTTCTGCTGTGTTTTCGAACAGAACAATGTGTTAACTGCTGTTGTCTCAAAGCGCCTTCTCGGAATCTCTTCACCAGAATTGATCCGGCACTCCAACAGTGCTCGAAAGTTGTCAGGAGTAAAGAGACCTTCTGGGATTTCATCAGCTTCATGTCCATCCAGAGGTGTGTTCTGTTTTCCTGTAAGAATCAAAATTTCAAATAAAGATTTTAAGTATTCTTTGTTTTCCTTCTCTTCAAGGGTTAAAGGTAAAATGTCTTCACCCTGCTCTTCACCCCCTTCTTCTGCACTGGGATTCTGAGCATTGCTGTTGTTTATTTCCTTATGTTTTCGTTCCTGTTCAGAAGTTTCATCAATTTTTTTCTGTTTCAGTGTCCTGATTTCATCTTCACTCAATTCTTTTATTCGTTTTCTGTGTCTGCTGTGTGGATTATTCAAATGGCTGGTAAGATCAAATATTGTTGGTATTGCATTATCTCGAAGAACTGTCCTATAAGGGCTAGTTCTACAGATCATAGACGTCTCAAAGTGTTTGGCACACAATTGATAATGTTTATTTAGTTGATCAGGTGTTCTCTCTTCTAAGTCTGCTCTCCTACAATTCTCCACCCACTTCTGACATCTGGCTGGATCCCGCGGGAACCTGTAAAAGGCCAGGTCCGACTGCGAGCTCTTGCGCGTGCAGTTGGGGGTCGCGCAGAAGTTCGGCATCGTCGTCTGCCCGCCGGCTGGCCCAGCCCTCCCCTCCCCGCCTCCTCAGGGCAGCCCGCCTGTCGGGGCGGGGCCGGGGAGGGGAGCCAGGCTGGCGTGCCGGGGGAAGGGGCCCCAGATTTTTGTTTAAAAGTACTGATATAAATATCCCAGACTATCAATTTGCGGTCACACAATGATGATTTCCTTAGAGAAAATGCTTCTAATTGGACTTTCTGGGTCAAAGGTTATTGGCATTTTAGGGGCTTTTTATATATATTATCTAATTACCCTCCAGAAAGAGAATTGGACTTCAGTTTCAGGCTCGCAAGCAGTGTGAGCAGCTGCCTGGTCACTGAACCTTTGCCAACACTAGATATTGACCATTGGTACCTTTTCATATCTTTATTGAAGTCATATTAATTAGCTACACTAGAGGATTATAAAATAATAGTAGTTACACACTGGCCCCTTCCTAATGCCAGATCCTAAGCTGAACACTTTACACACAAACATTTCCCTTAAAAGTCCCATCCATCCTGGGAGATGGTGTTATTAACATCCCCATCCTTTAGATGAGGATATGAAGACAAGAGTGGTTAAGTAACTTGCCTAAACTCTCATAGCTAGTAAGTGGAAAATTTGAAACTAGGATTGTGTGATTTCAAAGTTTGAGTTTTTACTGACAGAACCATCCTGCTTCAATAGCATAAGTTTTTAGATGCTGCATAATCTGTCTTAAGTTGATTCCCCAGAAAGGGTTTCAGACTTTGAGATCTGTGTGCAGGAGAATTATTGGGGAGTGCTCTTGGGAACAGTCCCTGGGTTCAGGGCAGGGGCAGAGAAGCAAGATGGGCACAGAGGGAGAAGTTAAATAGCAAAGCAGTTGTGACAAAGGCCTCAGCGAGTTCTGGAGCCAGGGTTGGGGTGGGAGGTGCTTCAGAGCATCCTGCATTGGGGCCAGAAAGCCAGACCTTCATAACCCTGTCATTGAATGTGGGCCTGGCCGGATAGTGACTTAACCCTGGATAAGGCAGCTCCATTTGCCCAAAGGCAAGTCCCAGAGAGGCTCTGCTGTGAGCTGTCAGGCAGGAATGAGTGCCTTGGTGCTGAGTGGGGGTATTAGCAGCACAGCACACATCCCCTCAGAACTCAAAAACAGTTGTTCAGGGGACTGACCGGATGAGTCAAGCATAGGCCCAGAGTCCTGCCTGTCTTTAGTCTTTCTGGGAAAAGTATAGTTTTCCAAGGAATTTTTCCTCCTTTTCTGGGACTAGCTGGAGAGGGTCATTGTCACAGCTGTATTCAGCTTCAGAATGTTGGTGATGGGGGTGGAGGAAAGAACTGAGGCTGTGGTCAGGAGTCCACTGGTAACTGTTCATTAGCTGGTGATGTCACAAAGGGTCTCGTAGGAGGCAATTTCTGGTGCCCTGTGCCGGTACCCCTCTTTCACTTCAGGAATCACCTTGCCCCATTTTCGGCTCATATGGTTTTATGGGGCTGGCCCTCTCCCCAGCCCCAGGAACGGGCACAGGACCAAATGCCTCTGGCTACAGTGATTGGTTAAAGAATAAACAGGTGACTTCCCCAGGCTAATGAGAGTCACACTTGGGACTTTGGCTGGAACATTTGGGAAAGAGATTCTCTTTCTACCATAGTTGCTCCAGCCTGGAGTTTCTGGTGGCTATCGTGGCCTTTACTTGGAGAGTACTCATTGGGAGAAAATGGGAGGAAAAAGACACATGGAGGTAGAGACAGAAACAAAGAGATACAGAGACAGAGAGGGACTGATTTCAGTGACATGGTTTTAGCGCTTGAATTCAGACAAGCCTGTGGTTATACTTTCCTTATCACCATTCTTCAGACTTTCAATTACCATAGCAAATAATTTCCCTTTTCTCCCTCTTAAGAAAGTGTGGCTTGGGTTATGGCCTTTGCTTTTGACAGAGTTCTCATGATAAAAGAGATAGCTGAAGGTCTCAAAGCACAGTAAACAGGGCTTCTTGGCCACCAGCGGCAGTTTTGGGGGGGGAGTGGTCTAGTATCCTTGAGCATCATAGAAGGCTGTAGTGACCACCACTACAGTGTAGTGACGGCACTTACCTAGGGTCACACAGGTGCTGGAAAATCCAGTCGGAGGACATACCTCTCCCGATGCAGAGAAGGAACTAAATGTACAGTGACCTTCCCTAAAATCTTTATGTGATAAATAACACGGGTATTGATGGCTGGTGAGGTGAGATGCGCTGCGTTATGTGCTGAGAGATACAAAGATGAATCAGTCATGAACTCTGGCCCCAAGGGGCTATTCTCAAAGTTTTTTTCTTTTCTTTCTCTTTTTTAAAATAAATTTGTTCGTTTATTTTTGGCTGCATTGGGTCTTCGTTGCTGTGTGTGGGCTTTCTCTAGTTGCGGTGAGTGGGAGCTACTTTTCGTTGAGGTGCACGGGCTTCTCATTGTGGTGGCTTCTCTTGTTGCGGAGCACGGGCTCTAGCTACACAGGCTTCAGTAGTTGTGGCACACAGGCTCAGTAGTTGCGGCTCGCAGGCTCTAGAGTGCAGGCTCAGTAGTTGTGGCACACGGGCTTAGTTGCTTTGCAGCACGTGGGATCTTCTGGGATCAGGGCTCGAACCCGTGTCCCCTGCATTGGCAGGTGGATTCTCAACCACTGCACCACCAGGGAAGCCCTCAAAGTTTTTTTCTTAAACTCAACGTATTTGAGGTAGAATTGACAAGATTTGAGTATCAATGGAATGGAGGAGAGGAAAGGGATGATAGAATTAAGAATGACTGTAGCCAAAACGATTAATTAAGGTGGGGAGTAGAGGAGAATCTGATTAACTGAATTCTGGTTCACCGAGTCTTACTCACTGTAGGAAGAGCCATGAGCCATGCAGTTTTCTTCCCTTCTTCCCTCCCTTCCCCCCTCCTTTTCCCCCTTCCTTCCCTTCCCTTTCCTTCCTCCCTCCCTCCCTCCCTCCCTTCTTCCCTTCCCTTTCTTATGCCAGAGGTAGATATTCATGAAGTATGAGAGGCCAGAATTGGGAGTGCAACATGTAACAATTAAATGACAGTGTCATAAAACTATCACTCTGCTAGATTCCAGGAATAAAATAGGATGTATTTGTACTGATTTAAAGTTATCTATGTTTATTTGCTTTTCTACCACTTGCTATTTTGAATGAAAGAATTATTTAATGTGTCAAAGATTATTTTCCTCAATACATGCCTCCTTATTTACCACTCTGCTTCATCTCCTCTCTTTTTTTTTTTTTTTTAATTTATTTTATTTATTTATTTTTGGCTGTGTTGGGTCTTCGTTGCTGCGCATGGGCTTTCTCTAGTTGCGGCGAGCAGGGGCTACTCTTCGTTGCGGTGCACAGGCTTCTCATTGCAGTGGCTTCTCCTGTTGCAGAGCACAGGCTCCAGGCACACGGGCCTCAGTAGTTGCGTCACTCGGGCTCAGTAGTTGTGGCACACGGGCTCTAGAGCACAGACTCAGTAGTTGTGGCGCACGGGCTTAGGTTGCTCCGCGGCATGTGGGATCTTCCCAGACCAGGTATTGAACCCATGTCCCCTGCATTGGCAGGCGGATTCCCAACCACTGCACCACCAGGGAAGCCCTATCTCCTCTCTTTTTTCCTGTTCCCTCTTACTAAAAGCCAAACGTTGATAAGAAAGTAAAAGAAAATACAGAAGTTGTGTCTAAATAAACTTAAATTGTGTTCATTTTCCCCCATTTTTCAAATTGTCCAATTTCATCAGACAATGACCTCAGTCTAGCCTAGAATAATAAAGGCAATTATCAGCTACTCTGCTGCATGAATAAGCCCTAATTTTGCTTTGCCAAGCAGTCCATTAACTGTTTGCTGGATTCTTCTGTTTTTCTTCTTTGTGTCGGAATCAAGGCAAGCATCACAAGCCAAGTAGCCATACTGCAGACTGGAAGTAAGTGGAGAGCCAAGCAAGGAAAACAGACTCAGGGACGATTAATTTTCCCTGGACGAGAAACAACCTACTCTGATCAGAGAAGACCAGTGTCACTTAACATATGACCAACTACTGTCCACGGAATGAATTACCATGGTAACCCAGGGCTGCAGAGCACAAAACTTCTGGATCAACCCCATTTTGTGCTCATTGGTCACATCTTGTGCCTTCTGACTCTTATTGAATATCTACTGTGTGTAAAGCATGTGATGAACTTCATCATTACTAAATAGAATTTGGACAAAGCCCAACCCCCCTTTCCAATACAGAATGTACCTTAGGAATAAGATTGAGCAGAAATATAATTCCATTCCATGCCCAGAGACTATACGGGTATCCACTTGAGATGGGACGATACACATTAGGCTTAGTCCTGATGCTCCAGGCAGGCCCACTTCAGCTCACTCGCAGGGCTGAATCCAAAGTACTAGGGTGGGTACAGTCATGTGTCAAACTGACTACACAGCCAGAGAAAACACTGGAGAATAACCAAGCTGAAAGAAAGCATCTTTCCAAGTCAGGGCTTACACTCTCCACAGATAGACCTATATCAGTCTGTCTTTTGACTGTGGAATTGGAAAGGATCCTTAAATTGGACTGATGTCCGTGAAGCTCAGAAAAGCTGGAAGAGAATAGGATGACACTTGGCAAATAATAACTTTACCTTCAGGGAAATCCACAAAGCTTACTGGTTGTCAGAAATTCCCACAAGGAGCTCTCGCCCTGCAGGAGTCTTGCCAATTACAAAAGTTCAAAGCTTATGGAGGAGTCACTATTAGCCTGGCACTCTGCCAAAAGCTTTGTAAGAGTTAGTGCACTTAAATCATCCAGTGAGTCTATGATAGAGTTTTTAATTAATCTGAGAAAACGGAGGCTCCAAGCGGTTAATTAATTTGACTAGAATCACAAACTACAAGGTGGTAGAACCAAAGTAGTCTGACCCCAGGTAAGCCTGTGCTCTTATCAGCTCTGCTTTGCTGACTCAGTGCCCAGCTTCTTGACCTGGCAAGGAAAACTATGGAAAACTGTGTATACGGACTGTGGGGCCCGCACAGAAACATCTTCCTTGGGCTGTCCTCTAATATTATTCCCTCTGCTTTGCCAGAATGTAAATGAGAGACCAACCTGGCTGAACCATGCCCTTATGTCATTTGTGGAAATGTAGTAAAAGGCATTTGTTCCCTGCTATTCGCTGATTTAAACAGGGATTGATTTGATTTATTTCTAAATAGTTTTACAAATTAATTTGGAGGCCGTATGCTGTAGTGGTAAAGAGCACAGCCTTAGGAATAAGCCTGCCTGGGATCAGTATCAGCTCTGTGTCTTCCAGCTAACCCGCCTGACCCTCACATCCTTTATCTGTAGAATAAAGGTGATGATGGTTCTTACTTTGGACGATTATTTTGAAAATTAAAATGAAGTACTTAGAAGTGTTCTGAGCACAGAGTTAGCCCTCAGAATTAGATATTGGAATTATTTCTCTGCTTGCTGTTTTCAGAAAGTAAGTTACATTCCCCAAATCTCTTCCCTAGAAGTCTTGCAGCCAGGTGTGCTCTAGAATTCACAATTTGGGGATTTTAGAAAGGTAACAGGGCATCTGTACTGTATATGCTTTATGATGTAGCTTCCTCGGTGGGGCCTGGGACAGCACACAGTGATCAAATGTAGGCATATTTCTTCAGCAAAATGTATAACTTCTTACTCTCAGTGGGATAAGTAGAGATGATAAGAAGTCTCATGTCTTTTGTGGCAAGTGAGTTTGCCTGTGACTACAAATAAGTAAATACATAAATGGGCTTGTTTTCAGAACTCTTTGCCTTTCAGAATTGTGGACAAGAGACTGTAGATGTTAACTACAGGACAGGAGTTTCACCAGGCATCCAATTCCACTCCCAGCTTCAGCCATCTCCTCCCTGAAATGGATCCCCCATCAGCACTTCCTGGACTCACTTTCATGTCCAGGTACAGAAAGGACAACTCCCGTCACTTCCTATTGGTACTGCAGGCCTGACTTGTTTTCTTTCCCATCAGACCTGCTCCTCCTCCCATATTTCCTCTCTTTATTAGCAGCATCTCAAATTCCAGTCCCCTTGGAATCCCACCTCTCCAGCCAGTCGGCTGCACTGCCCTGATGCTGGTGCTCTCCTGCTCTCCCGAAGTCTCTCCCCCATCGTCTGGCTGGAACCTCTCTCCCTCACTGGTTGTCCCAGCCTGGCCATCAGACACAGGCTGCTGGGTCAGTCTCCCCACAGTGCCGCTCACATCCTGCTCCTCCACATTTGAAGATCCCTCTTGCTTTCAGGAGAGTCCTGGCTCGCCAGCCAGCTCTTAAGGGTCTGTGGAACCTCTTCTTAACTTCTCTTTCCAGTCTCACCTGCCTTTGCTCCAGCACACCTGTGGACTTGCTGTTTGTCCAGCAGCCCATGCAGCTGTCTCTGTGTGTTGGTGTGTCCTCATACTGAGCCTAATTTACTCTCCCTCGTCTCTACCTTTTGAAACCTTACTCAAGCCATTTGCTGCCTCTTCCTTGAAGACTGTTTGGATTGCTCCTGCGGGAAGTGTTCCCCTCCCACCACCCCATCGTCCTTTCCTTGTTGCTTCCCTCATTCTCCAGTTGCTCTGTCCATCTTGCTGTCTGTAGGGAGGCTGCATAGCATCATGGTCAGGAGTCCAGGCATTACGTACCTCATCAGGTTGTTTTTAGCACATTTACTGCTTTGCTGTGTGTAAAGGAAACCATTTAGCAGAGTGCCTTGGGGACAGCGAGTACTCTTATCAGTGTTTGATATTTTTTTGTTGTTGTTTTTCTTATTCTGTATGTTATAGCATGAGTGCCCTCGTGGAAGAAACATGTCTAGTTCATTGTTCAAATCTTCTTCAGTGCTTTTCATAATCTCTCACACACCATGGGTAAAATGAACATTTGTCAAATGGAATTCTTATACCTTCATACTCTTCCTTTTTAATATTCAACTCACCTACAGCCCTTTTTGGAGTGAAGGTCTCAGAAGCTCAAAAGAATGAAAAGGTGGAGCCAAAGTGAGAAGATTGTGTTCTTGTGTGTGTGTGTGTGTGTGTGTGTGTGTGTGTGTGTGTGTGTGTGTGTATTTTTAGTATTTATCTGTATGTATAGTATTTTAGTATACTTTAGTATATATTTGTATATGTAGTATTTGTATTTAAATACACAAGAGTCATAGGGACTATATCCATTTCTTTGAATGGCTCAACCTAAATAAAATCTGGAAAATTCTATATCCATCAGTGCTCCTGAGGAATAGCATATGAAGAATGAATGAGAAATAAATCAGATTAGGGTATGAGAAGAGGACCACCTGGCAGAGGCAACGGGAAGCTTCATTAAAGTCTGTTAAACCCCAGCTACTAGGTCAATAACGGGGATTTGTTTTGAGCTCTGTAAAACTGTAAGTATGTTTAATTGCACTGTGTAATCCAGGCAAACCGTTGACCCTTCTCAGATGCTCTGCTGTCAATCCAGCTGCTGTGCCAGCTGTTTCCTTTCGTCCCAAAGCCGCTCCCCGAGGTTCAAGTGAGCCAAGGCAGCCAAGGAGATAAAAGCCTTTCCTCTCACTGGAACTGGATGCCTGTGTGACAGACCATCTGCCACAGTCCTGCAGTATCTGATCAGATCCCCCTCTGCCGTGGCTGTGGGAGGGGCAGCCGGGGAGTTGAGAGCAGAGGCATCATAGAGACCAAAACAGAAAAACTGTATCTAGTCCAAGTCATCAGATCCAAAGGGAAAGGCACACTTTACAGACAGAGGGCTTTTAAGCGTACGGTTGAGTTGCAGTGTGAGCAGTGTGTCTGCCTTTCCTCCACCATCTCCAGCCCTGGAGGTAGGTGGGCACTGCCGGGACCCTCCTCAGGATTCCAGGTTGGACACAGTTGGGGCCTAAACATGCCATCCTGAGTGTGTGTGGCTTTTGCTTGGTTTTTTCTCCACACCTAATCCATTCTTAAGAGCACCCCACTTTCCTCTGGGGAATTATTGCATTCCATAGTGTGCAGTCATGATGTGGTAGTAAATCCAGGGCACGTGTCCCCCAGTTTGCAGTTGAATATTCCATGCCAAACCCTTCAGCCTTTACTTAGATCCTGCAAGTGTCCCCATTGCCTTCTAGAAAAGTCTCTTTCTGCTGAAGTTTCTAAATACGTTTCTATGGCTTTCAATCAAGAACCCAAACTCAGAGCCTGTCTGATTGATGGGCATCTGAAAAGGGCCTTTCCACAAACACCATTTCCATTCCTTCTGGTCCTTCTCCAGAAGGCTTCCAGGCTTAAGGGAACATTCCCCAGAGGAGAAGAAAGAAACAAAAGACTTCCATAGACAAGTAATCCAGGGAGCCGGCTGTGGGCAGCATGGGCAGCAGGGTTGCACTCACTCAGCGTCTCCGGAGCAGCTCACGCTAGCTGGACCCTGCAGGAAGGTGTGGGCTGAGCTGATCAGCTCATTGAAGCCCCACCCAGCTAAGCATCCAAACTGAGTTTATGCTCTGGTTGAAAACCTTTTCTAAAATGTACTGATATGTTTTACATTTCTGTGTCAAGCTCTACTGCAGCGGTGCCCTCAGGCCCCATTTCTTGGGCCCCCTGGAGCTGTTTGCCTCTGTACTAATTGCCGCGCTACTTGAGTGCCTCTGTAATTTTTAGTGTTCTCCCCCTCCCCACTTCCTTATTTTGAGTAGTTTTCTCTCACTTCTCACCACTAAATGTGTCTGCACACTGTATCACTCTTCTAATCTTCTATCAGCTTTGAAACCAAAACGTCAGGCTGGTTAGAACTAAGTGTAAAGCAGAGTGAAGGCTTTGGTTGTGAGTAAAATGCATCTCAGCACATGGGCTTTGTGGCGTCACCTTTCCTCCTATAAAAGGAGTTTTCTCTTGTATTCTGAAATGATAAGATTGTCAGAGCTGAACTCCAGACACAAGAGATGTTTCTGTGCTCAGAAACCAATTTTATTTCTCTCAGATTTGACTGAACTTCCTCAGCTGCTTTTCCTCCTCCAGTGGACTGTTAATCATCTTGACAAAAATCAGTAGAAATCACTGAGTTCTTACAGGCTGCTCTTGATGAGATGTTTACATCAGAGTCCACTCTTGTCAGAGAGGAGACATGAAAGATGGATCAGGTAGCTTTTGTTGCGTAACAAGCCACTCTGAAACCTAAAAGTTTAGAATGACGATCTTTGTTCATCTGTGATTCTCTGGTTCAGAAATCAGGCTCAGTTGGGGTGGCGTGTTCCTGCCCCACTTGATGTCACTTGGCGACTTTAGCTAGGACACCGGGGATGGTTGGGAAGGCTGGTTCTCTCTCACCTCATGGTCTCATCCTCCAGGAGGATGGGTGGCCAGCTTGAGCTTCTTCCTGTGGATGCTGGGTTACAAGACGGTGAGGATGGAAGCTATGACAGTAGGCTCAGAGGTCCCACAGTGTCACCTCAGCCATATTTTGTTGGTTGAAGCAAGTCCCAAGACTGGTCTACACTCAAGGAGTAGAGAAATAGACTCCATCTCTTGATGGGAAAAGGGGCAAAGATTTGTGATCATTTCCAATCTATAGCAGCAGGAACCCCCAAGCTCATCATTTTATAAAGGACCAATAAGGCATAAACTCTTCTGATTCTAAAATAATCATCTTTCCCTGGCCTTGTCCAACCTCTTGTTATCTGATTAGTGCTTGTGAATTAACAGATTGCTTTCATGTTCTGTATTTCATTTATCTACAGGACAAACTTTTGAAGTGTGTCATTTCCTGTTTTGAGGTCAAGGATTAGAAGCCCAGAGGAGTTAATGACTCACTCAGGGTCCCACAGCTATGAAACAGGGGCACCTCAAGTCCGGTGCTTGTCCCCTGTGCTCTTCTTATGAGGAATTCCATTTATTTCAAGAGGTCGGTCTGCTTATTTAGTATCATGTTTGAGATCAGATTGAAGCTGGTTCTGCCCCCCGGTTCAGGGGGCAGATTGCTGGTTCAGGGCTACCACTGACTCATGGGAGATGAGCACACATTCGTCTGGGATGCACTTCTCCCTAACCACAGAGTTGTGCTTACAGATACCACATGTGCTTTCAGGGGGCTCTAGATCGGCTACACTGCAAGTAGAAGTATTGGTATGTACAGCTGGTACTCCTCAGAAGAGCAGGACTAATAGTCATATCACTATAAAATGATAGCCGCAGACTGGGAACTTTTATGGCTTCTAAGCATATATAGTGAAATTCTTTAAACCTGTTGCCTTCAGAAATCTATAGCATCTAGCTGTCCTGTTAAATGAGGTATGCATGCCATGGTTCTCTAGCACAAATGAAGTTTTGAATCCACCTGGAAACATGTTTGAGCTGTTAAATAGTCATCTTAAAATAAAAAAAGGAAAAAAAAAAAGGAACGTTCTACCCACCTGCCTGAGAATCTTGAAAATTTACTAAGGGGATGCTTTAAAAACGAAATGTGAATAAAGTAAATCATCGAACAGAGCCTCCACACTGGACAGAAAGTTCAGGGATACATGGAGGGATCAGAGATCATTATTGCCAACTGTGAAGGAATGTCAGCCTTAAAATGACTACGGTGATACATTATTTATTTACCTACTGCATTTCTATGCTTCCTCTAGTTTTTCATTTCAGATGCCAAGGAATCTGAGGCAGGGTTCTTGGAAAGTCACTTAATTTCTGTACCTTGTGACACTTAACGGTGTGCTGTCATTGACGCTGCTTTTGCAGCTTCACATTTTTATTATATGGAGGATTCTTACTTGTAATTCCTTTCTTTATTCCCAGTTCTGTGAGAGAGCCAGGGCAATTTCTCCGTCTGAGTGAGGAAGCCGAGACTATGAGGCTATTCTAAAATCACAAGTTAAGTCAAAAGTGAAGCTAAAACCCCTGTTATAATTCCTTCCACCTGTCGTATTGCTGGCTTTTAAAAATATGTAATAGTCTATGGATTGTTTTCCGAATATCAAATAAATAAATGCACAAATAAATAAAAGTCTAAACAAGAAAATAAAAATTATTTAAGATCCCACCACCTAGAAATAACCACTGTCATTCTGTCACTGGCTGGCTCTGTTTTCTTGTCTTTAGTATTACTGGAATTATATGTGTATACAGATTTTTATCATGATTTTTGTTGTTTGGCTTGTTTTGCTTAAACTTAGATCAGGAGTATTTTTCAATGCTATTATAAAATCTTTGGAAATATAACTATGAAATGCTGCAGTGATACCATGTCATATGCATATTCCATAATCATTTAATCAGTGCCCTGTTGTCTGACAGTATCATGGATACTATCTTGTTTTTAATCCAGTACATAACAATGGAATGAAAAAGGTTATGTATAAATTTTCTTTTATATTTCTGGCTTTTTCCTTAGGACATATTCTTATGGGACTGTAGGGTCAAAAGCCGTTACGTTTTTTAAGGCACTTGACATTTCTTAAATATTAAATCTGCCCCATTAAATTCAGGCGAAACTCAGACTGTGAAAGACAACTTCTCAACAGTAAGCACCAGGGTTCGCTCTACTGGAAATTCTCTTCTAGGAGAGGCAGGAACATATTCGATGGACAGTGGCTTGGTCTCACAAATTACACCCTACACAGAGATTGGTAATAATTTCTTTAATGGGCTTTGCTGTCTTACTTTTGCTCTCTGTGTCCCTGTTCTAAGATTCTGCTATAACTTCCACAAAATTCTCCACTATGAGATTAAAAAGTGGGAGTGAGAGGAATAATTAAAGTGTGGAAATCTGGTGAGAAGGCTGTGTTGTAGTTATCCTGGGCCTGCTCTCCTTTGCATCTATTCCTTCTGCCTGGAATGCTCAGTACAACCTTTTCGTTCAGTTACTTCAACTCATCTTCAAATAATCAGCCTAGTCCTTGCTTCCTCTGGGAAGCTTACTCTGTCCTCCTCCCCATTAAATCTCACTATAATGGCTTCGTGGTACTTACTGCCTAACTGTGGTATTTATCACATTTTAAACTTTACATTTATTTGAAGACTTGTTTGGTTAGTATCTGCCTCACCTACTAGATTGTGAATTTCAATCACATCTGATTTTTGCACATTACTGTGTCTTCAGTACTTGGCATGTAAAGGTTCAATAAATATTCGTTCACTTAATAAATGATTGAGTGAATGGATGAGTGAATACAAGGCTATATAAGTATCAAAATAGAAGAAGTCAGGGGTCAGGGAAAGTAGGGAGCAAGGAGGTGAGTGTGGTTCCAAAAGGGCAATATGAGGGATCCTTATGGTGATGGAAATATTCCCTAGCTTGACTGGGTCAGTGTCCATACCCTGACTTGGCAAGACGTGGGTAAAGTGTAGACGGGGTCTCTCAACCGCATGTGAATCTACAGTTATTTCAAAATAAGGTTTAATTTAAAAAACAGAAGTGATGTTCAGTCTGTGGAAGTTGGCCTAAAACACTTTTCTGTACACTGAGTTAAAAGGTGAGGAAAGCTCCAAACTATTTAACATGGTTGCTGGTGGACTTGTCCGCTACATGATGAGTATAAGGATGTTGGAGGAGCTGTTTCTGTCACTATGCTCCTGCTATAAATGTTTGGCTGGAGAAAACCCAGATGTACATTTTCTGAGACATACAGAGGGTATCAAATGGGAATGGAATGTTTAAGAGCTCTATCTTGTAAGGAGTAAAGAGCGGCCTTTTTGAGGATGCTAAACCATCTGTAGTCATGGTCTGGCTTTTCTAGCACTGTAACATATGAGCATGCCATTCAGTACTGTCTTTATATATCCTGCAGGAAAATATCTTCTCCTCATGCTTTTTCTGGTACTGATTTATAAGTTTATGATGGAAGTGACTGTTACTAAGCCCTGGTCAGAATGTTGCCTGGGATCTACAAAAGCCAAGGTGTTTGCCATTGGTTTACAAAGCAGAGAGAACTTTCAAGATGTCAGTGGTAGCTGAGCTCTGTTCCCTAAGGAGGGAAAAATTTATTGCAAAAATCCTTTACTTAGTGAGAAAGTAATTTGGCATCAGATAAAATAGGAGGGAGACCTTATCAATATTAGGGTCATATCAAGAGCTCATCTTTTGATCTTTCTTTAACATATATATGTATATATTTTTAATGATCTTTCCTTATAAACACATTAGGCTTTTCTTTCTCTTCAGATTTGTTATAGTAGTTGTGGGAGGATTCCCTTTAGATTTGGTCAGTGTCTGGTTAGTATATAAATGTGCATGTTTCTTTTCTAAAGGACAAAGAAAATTTTGTCTTCAGTTCTTATAAACTACATTTCAAAGGCAAAATTTATTTGTATTTCTTATACGGTTCTTTGAGTATTTAAAAAATTTTTCTCCCAACTCATACCCTGCCTATTCCTTTCTTCTGTTTTCTCTGATTACTATCCTCCCATAGAATTTGCAGAACAAAATAACTCTGCAGTAATAGGTTGTAACTGCTCAGTAATTGCAAGCACAGTGCTTGAGTGCTTCACGCAATGGGTTGGTACAAAAACAGGACCCCTTCAGGTCATCTCTGCTGGAGATATTTATCATCAGAGAGATGCAAATACAGTCATCTGGAAAATGCTTTTTTAAAAATTAATTCAAAGGATGTTGGGTAAGAGTGGCCAAAATCTCATGATCCACAAAGCTGCTAGCAATGCGAATAACGGAATACAGAACACACAGAAGCAGCACTCGACTGATGCTAAAATGAAGGAAGGTTTTTGGGAAGGAGGCTGAAGAGCACAGGGTAAGTCAGTTCTTGTTTGACAATCTGATTACTAAGAAATAAGAGAGAGTAAACAGCCTACTGGATTAAAGGTCTGGTGGGAACCAGTAAGCTGCTCTCTGAGCACAGTTGCCAGGGTAATAATAAAACCATTGAGATGTGCAGAGAGATGGACATGGATCTTCTAGCAGGAGAAACAGCAAGGAAAATGGAAGTGAGCGTTGGCAAATATTTCCTGCAAACTTGCAGAAGCTCTGTTCTTTGCAAATAATGGGTAAGGTGTTAGTCTTTATAAAGCTGCACTCAAGGCAAATTTTATTTTCCTTGTATAATGAGGTATCGTAAAAGATGTTACTGGAAAACAAAACATCACTGAGAAAAGGACTTGAAAAACTTGAGGTGGGTAAGACTTCAGAGATAAGTTCTCTACACTTTTCTTGAAAATCTCCGCAATTAATGATGCTAAGTCCACACTACCAAATATTTAGGATGACTATAGGTCAGTTGAGTTATCCAGTCTGAGAATAAAGGAAATCAGAAAATAGTTTGAGATGAATGAAAATGAAAACACAACATACCAAAACTTACAGGCTGCAGTTAAAGCAGTACTTATGGGGAAATGTATAGCCGTTGATGACTGTAGTTTTTAAAAAGGATATAGATATCAAATTAGTAACCTAAACTTTCATCTTAAGAAACTAGGAAATGAAGAGCAATGTAACTCAAAGCAGCAAGTAAGATTAGAGCAGACATAGATTAAAGAGCAAATAGAAAAATGATAGAGGAAGTCGTTCAGTAAATATAGTTGAGCATGTTTATGTGCCAGGCATTGTACTAGGTATAGCTAACACCACGTCTTTCTCATCCCCTTGTCTGTGGGTTCCTCATGGGAAAGAGTTTGAGTGAATCGCCTTTGTGACCTCTACAGTGGTTTTTAGGTAGTACTCAATGAATGTGGCCCATCTGACTGAAAGATTAGTACTCACTCATCCTTATTTCTATCAACAATACTCAGAGGTTGCTACAGTTCATTATGCCTGTTTGTGTAATAATATCACTAGCTAGAAATTACTGAATACTTTCCAAGAGACAGACTCTACCTTAATCACTGATGTTCACAGAAATTTTGAAAAAAGTATGAATATCAGCCCTTTTTATAAGTGAGGAAACAATGTTGAATTGTAGGTCACAGATAGTAATATGTGGTAGAGATGAGATTTGAGCTGAAGCCTGCAGTACTCTTCCCACCACACCATGGTGAGTACTAAAGGAAAGTGTCACTTGAATTGGACCGAATATTATGGAAAACAAGGTACGAAGGATTCCATGTCCCAGTGTGCTAAACGACATGACCTCTGAGAATAGCTGCCCAGGTAGGCACAGCTGTCCAATAGGGGTGCCTGGGAATGTCGTCCTACGGTAGCTGCTGCCTTTCATGGAAAGTGAGCTTTCAGATTTCAATGCTGAGAGCAATGTAGGCCTTCCAAAATTGATTTTTTTTCCTATGATGGCTTTTGTACTCTTTAGCAACCCAGGCTTATTTTTTGATTGAACTAGACCCTAGTAATTTCCAGACTAAATGGATTTCAGAAGTTCCAAAAGGCTGAACTGTTTGAAAACTACACAGCCTACATGTGGCCACAGAGGGAATCTTCCTCTTGAGCCAACTGCATTCTGAATATTGGAATGTCATTTTTACAGCTAATGCAGTTTTTCCAGATGGATTCTTTTTCAGATTTGGTCGACATTACCAGAAATATAAGTTCTTCTTATTAAAAAAAACCCATTTCTTTGAGTTTGAAATAAATCAAAGTTAGAAATAGTGTTCTGTGAGTGGAGATGTGAATTAAGATGCCTCTAATGTCACTTGTTCCTGATGCAGTTTTCCCTGAGAATGTTGTCAGCAATGCACTGTGATTGTGTTGAGAAGGAAAAAGAGCTATTTTGTAAGGCTTAGTAATCTCTCCAGAATTAATTCCATAAGGGACAGTCAATACATCCATTTTGGCTAATAACCACAGTATATGGTAGTTATCCGAAGTAAGCAGCCTTTCCACCTGGAAGACAAATTTGAAAGCTAAATTCTTGATTTGATCTTGGAGATGTCTCATTTTGTGGTGTCCCTGTGATTTAATTATCAAGCGTCTGTGTTGCAAAGTTTTGTTTTTAACTTCTTAATTGAGGCATAACATGTATATAGTTAAGCATATAAATCTTCTGTGGACAATCCAGTAAATGATTCCATATGTATACATCTGTGTAACCACCATCAAGATCAAGATACAGAACATTTCCAGCACCCCCAGAAAGCTCCATTGTGCCGCCTTTGAGCCAATAGCCTCTTCAGAGGTAACCGTATCCTGACTTCTATCACTATATATTTGTTTTGCCTGTCCTTAAGCTTTGTAACCATAGAATCATGAATGTGTATTCCTTTGTTTCCAGTTTGTTTTGTTCAACATTATTTCTGTGAGATTCATCCATGTTGCATGTAGCACTAGTTTATTCTATTTTGTTCTGTGTAGTATTCCATTGTACCACATTTCCTTTTAAGCATCATAGCCAAGATGACCATAAATTTACTCAGTGTGATAGGCAAAGAACCTGTCTGTCACTGCTAGAGGAAGATACATTAAATTTTTAAAAATCCTATGGTCGGGCTTCCCTGGTGGCGCAGTGGTTGAGAGTCCGCCTGCCGATGCAGGGGACACGGGTTCGAGCCCCAGTCCGGGAGGATCCCGCGTGCCGCGGAGCGGTTGGGCCCGTGAGCCATGGCCGCTGAGCCTGCACGTCCAGAGCCTGTTGCTCCGTGGCGGGATAGGCCACAACAGTGAGAGGCCCGCGTACTGCAAAAAAAAAAAACAAAAAACAAAACAAACAAACAAACAAAAATCCTGTGGTCTTATCTCACCCTACAGAGAGAGACAGAGAGAGAGTGAGCAAGAGAGAACATCATCTAGTCAGAAAAACTTCATCTCACGTCGGCAGACAAGTCAGCCCTTTATTGGATCTGAGCAGTTTCACTTTTCAACTGCCTCTACAATGGTTTGCAATATTCAGGGATTCCTAATAAGAAGGTAGTATTGTTAACTGACAAGCGTGGAAGAAAATATTGCCTTTTTGGTTCACAATCAGTAAAGCGTATTTCGTCGTTGAAACATCATTGGCAGCTTCAAAAAGAGGCAGTTTCTAGGAGCAGTACACTTGGGACAAGTGTTGATGGTGTGGAAGCCTGAGTCATGTTGACACTCAGTAGATATCAGTACGTGGAGTGTACTTAGTGCACTCAGTACGTGAGTATATGAGGACCAGGAAGAAAGAGGCTCTATAGCTAGAGCCCATAGACATGAAAGAGCAGAACAAAGTGAGATGGGTGAAGAGGTTTAATGGAATAAAACCTGAGACTGGAGTGATTTTTATATAGAACTACGATAGTATGGTGTATCTGAACACATATCACAGTTACAAGGGGGTGGAGATGAATAGAGAAATGGGAGCCTAGATCGTCTTCTGGCATTTGAGACTGTTCTGTGATCTTGTAGGGGAGTGAGGCATTCTGAGGTCATTACAGCATAAAGTGTACAAAACTGCAGACCTTATTAGTGCATTGTCTTGAGCCAGCCATCATGATAGTCATGCTAACTAGAAGCAGAGAGGCATTTGATAAAATAGTGAAAAAGGAGAATGATGTAGAATTCATATATCATGAAAGAGCTTGAGGTGAGAACATAACTTATAAACTCTTTCAGCTTCACCATTCCAGTTATATCATTAAAATAAATAAGTATTTTGTCTACAATTCATTCATTCATTCAATTAGTTTTTGTTGAGCTCCTCCCATGTGCCAGGATACGGGAAGAGACTTATAGGTACCAATGCCCATTGTCAATGACCACACTCTGAATCAGCATCTTAGCTATTTTCCAAGGACATTTTATCCTACATCTGTTTTTGCTGCCTGTACTTTCAAGTCTGTGACTATATTTACAGTTTTCTTTTTGCCTTTGACATTTGCACTTCTCACCTCAATGCTTCAGTAACTCTCCATGCCCATTACGTATCCTGCAGCTAATAGCTACGCTGCTTACCTCAGAAAAATAAAAGAAAAATAAAAGAACCTTGAGTTGGGAATTTGTTGAGAACTACGAGCCAAAAGCTCCTGCATCCTGACTGCATTTTCTGAGCGTGGTTTACAAAGGAAAAGCATCTGGGTTTGCTTGGGTGTGGTCGGAAGAGAAAAGTAGGCATCTGCTCGTACTTGGGGTGTCTATAATGAAGTTCCTTCACTGTCAGGTACCCCTACTGTAAGAGGGAGGGGAATTTGTTTTCCTTCATCCTTTAGCTTCAGATGGTCTGAGAAATGTATCTATTGTGCAAGTTGCTCAGTGCTCAGGACAGGAAATTCAATAAGAAATGTCATTCAGACGCTGAATTGCATTCATTTTGGGTTGAGAAAGAAGGTCCAAGGAGGAGGAATGGAGAAGATATAATGGACTGATAAAACAAATCTGGAAGGAGAGAAAACATTTGACCCTAGCTGAGGTTACAATATTACAACAGGACTCTTGTTTTTTGAGCACTTACTACTTGTCAGACCCTGTGCAGCTCCCGGGGCTTGCAGTATCCGATTTAAGCTTTCTGGCAATCTGACCAGGTATCTACTATTAATTTTATCATATTAAGAAGAGGAGACTGAAAATCAGATACTTTCTGTAGATCACAGAGCTTATACACAGCAGATCTGGGATTTGAACTCTGGCCTGAATGACCCCAGAAGCCATGAATTTAACCAAGTGGCATGCTGTCCCCATCTCTATATGTAGGTTGAGATAAGGGAAGCGGTATAGGACAGAATGCTTTTCATTAGGAGGTGAAGGTAATCAGAGGCAGAGGTACCTGCACGTTTGGAGACAGAGAATTGGAAGGATGGATACTCAAGTTTTATAAAAACTTGCAGGCTCTCTGCAAACCTCTGAATACTCTAGTGCATCAGGTAGCTCTATACTTGGAGGGGTGGGTATCACTGTCAGTCAAACCTGGATATGTCCTTCTATACGGAAACCTGATTTTCTTGTCTTCATTCATCAACCACTCTGAAGCTAAACCAGGACCTCCACAACTGGAAAAGCTCGCTAACCTTCTACGAGCTCTCTCCTTATGATGTCTCATCTGCATCTCACCATGCTGCTGTGAAGTATGATGCCGATGTAATTACTCCATTTTCATAGATGAGGAGTCTGAGCCATAGGAAACTACATGGAATTGGACTAGCTGGGTCCCTGCCCCCTCCCTGTTCTCCAGGCTGGTTCCGTTGTTTGTGCTTCAGTCTGTGTAACCCTGCCAAAGAACCAGTGCCAATGCTTGTCAGAATTTAAATTAAATTTCAGAGGGTTCACAGGCTTGATTTCTCTTCTTCTCTTGTTTTTTTTTTCCCCTTTTTAGGAAAATGGTCTCAGAGACTTGATGTATTTGGTCGTTTTGAGTCCTTCCTACTCTAGAGCCAATTCCACAAGCTGTTTCTGGGAAATGCAGGGAGCAGAGCCTCACCCAGACCCGCTGAAGCCTGAAGGGTGGCAGAACAACCGAGGGCCTCCCTAGTGATTCTGGAATCATGAAGACTGCACAGCCTTCCCTACTGACTCCATCCATGCTAGTTGGGCTAGAGTCATGTCTTGCTTACTAAAAAGCATCAGCTCTTCATTATGCCAGGCATTATGCTGTGTGCCGGGGATTTAGAGGTAAATGAAACTCTGTCCTTACCTTCAAGGCTATCATAGCTCAGGCAAAGTGTGTTTGGGGGATAAGCCTAACAGCCTACCCTTAATAAGCCATGGTTAAGCATGAGACCAATTGCATGAATAACGTGTTACAGGATTTCTGAGGAAGAAAGAATTGATTGTGCTTTGGGTAAGGAGAATGAAGGGGGGAGGCTGTTTGAGTTGGGCTTTGGGGCACGAGGAGTGTTTTACAGCAGAGGCAGCATTATGAGCAAAAGTGAGAAAACATAGGAATAGTTTGAAAATGATAATTCCAAAGAGGGTTCTGTGATTTTAATTACTTCCTTAAAGCCGTATTCATTTACTTGTTTATTCAGCAGATATTTGCTGGGTTGCTACCTGTGCCAGGGCCTGGCTAAGCTCTAAGGATGCAGCAGTGACTAGGACCAGCCAGATCCCCGCCCTGTGGAAGATGAAAGTCTCATGGAGGAAGGCAAAAGCTAATCAGCTAATTACACAGGTATTTCTTTGGTAACAGTAATGACAAGTAGAAGTAAAAGGGTACCAAAAATGTGCCTAAAAAGGGGCTAGAGCTTGTCATTGGAAAGTGAGGAGGCCGTCAGGATGGGCTTCTTTAAGGAAGTAATATTTAAGTTGGAATCCAGAAGATGATTAGGAGTTAGTTAAGTGAACGGGAAAAGCATTCCGGACGTAGGAAGTCGTTATGGGCTGATCTGTGTCCCTCTCTCTGATTCATATGTTGAAGGCCTAGACCCCAGTACCTCAGCATGTGACTGGATTTGGACATAGAGACTTTAAAGGGGTGAATAAGTTAAAATGAGGCCATTAGAATGAACACTAATCCAATGTGACAGGTGTTATTCTAAGAAGAGGAAATTATGATATACAAAAAGATACCAGGGGTGCAGGCTCACAGATCATGTGAGACAGTCACTTGCAAGCCAAGGAGAGAGGCCTCAGGAAATCAACACTGCCAACACCTTGATATTGGACTTATAGCCCCCAGAACTGTGAGACAAATTTCTGTTGCTTAAGCCACCCAGTGGGTGGTATTTTGTTTTGGCAGTCCTAGCAACTAATACAGGAGTAGGGTATGCTGAAGCCCTAAGGTGTGTGGGGCTCTGTTTGAGGACTGGAAAGGTGGCAGCTGTGGCTGATGACAATTTTGGTTTTGACTTGGCTAAGTCTGTCCCCTGTCCCTGGAACTTGGTATTCTCTCCTTGTAAGACAAAGGTCCTGGATTGATTGACCATCTCTGAGGTTCCTCCTGGGTCTGTGATGCTCTAAATTCAGTGCATGAATCCTTATAATAATCCTAGGACCCTAGGGAATAAATGGGCAAGATGATTATTTGAGAGCCTTTCAAAACATTCATTTTTCCTTTCAGCTTTATTGAGGTATAATTGACAAATAAAATTATATACTTTCAAGTGTACAATGTGATGATTTAACATACATAAATTTTGTGAAATGCTTATCACAATCAGGTTAATTATCACATCCATCATCTCACATAGTTACTTCCACCCTTTTGTGTGTATGTGTGTTGAGAACACTTAATATCTGCTCTTTTAGCAATTTTAAATATGTATTATTATTAACTATAATCACCATGCTGTACATTAGATCCCCAGAACTTATTCCTCTTTTTTTTTTTTTAAAAAAAAGAAGATGTTGGGAGTAGGAGTTTAGTAATTAATTAATTTATTTTTGCTGTGTTCGTTTCTGTGCGAGGGCTTTCTCTTGTGGCAAGCGGGGGCCACTCTTCATCGCAGTGCGCGGGCCTCTCACTGTCGCAGCCTCTCTTGTTGAGGAGCACAGGCTCCAGACGCGCAGGCTCAGTAGTTGTGGCTCACGGGCCCAGCCGCTCCGCGGCATGTGGGATCCTCCCAGACCAGGGCTCGAACCCGTGTCCCCTGCATTAGCAGGCAGATTCTCAACCACTGTGCCACCAGGGAAGCCCCCTTATTCCTCTTATAACTGAAAGATTGGACCCTTTGAGCAGCCTCTCCCCCAACCTCTAGCCCCTGGTAACCACCATTTTATTCTCTACTCTCCATTTCTGTGAGTTTGACCTTCTTTTTTATTTTGGATTACACATATAAGTGCGATCATAGAATATTTGTCTTTTTCTCTCTGGCTTATTTTGCTTAGCATGATGTCCTCTTGGTTCATCCATTTTGTTGCAAATGGCAAGATTTCCTTCTTTATCATGGCTGAATAATATTCCATTCTCTCTCTTTCTGTTCACATTACATCCTCTTTATCCATTCATCCATTGATGGACACTTGGGTTACCTGTCTCTTGGCTATTGTGAATGATGCTTCAGTGAACATGGGAGTGCAGATATCTCTTTGAGATACTGATTTCATTTTCTTCAGAAGTATACCCACAAGTGGGATTACTGGATCAAATGATGGTGTCATTTAAAATTTTTTGAGCAAACTTTATACTGTTTTCCATAAAGGCTGTACCAATTTACATTCACATCAACAGTGCAAAAAGTTTCCCTTTTCTTCACATCCTTGGCAACACTTATCTTTTGTCTTTTTTATAAGAGCCATCCTAACAGATGTGAGGTGATAACTCATTGTGGTTTTGATTTGCATTTCCCTGATGATTAGTGATGTCGAGCACCTTTTCATGTTTGTGTTAGCCATTTGATGTCTTCTTTTGGAAAAAGTCTACTTGGGTCCTTTGCCCATTTTTATATTGAATTATTTTGTTTGTTTGCTGTTGAGTTGTATAAGTTTATTATATATTTTGGATATTAACCCATTATTAGATGTATGGTTTGAATATATTTTCTCCTATTCCATAGGTTAGCTTTCCATTTTGTCAGTTATTTCCTTTGCTGTGCACAAGCTTTTAGTTGGTTGTAGTCCCACTTATTTTTCTTTTTGTTGCCTGTGATTTTGGTATCATATCCAAAAAAATTATTTCCATGGCCTATGTCAAGGAACTTTTTTCCTATGTTTTCTTCTAAGAGTTTTTCAATTTCAGGTCTTATAC